>NW_024881592.1:600000-1136362 GCF_019059575.1 Amphibalanus amphitrite
TTGGAAGTTATTGCAGAAAAACGGGAGGGGGGCTATAAATAGCCCCCCCCCCCAGTGGGGCGCGGGTTAAGTCTTAGGAATGGCCGAAATGCTTAATTTTGCATATCATTCGACTTGGCTGTTCAAGTGGAGCAGAATGGTACCATATTGAAAGCTTTATCTTTATTATGTTACAAGTCATTGGCACAAACCTCATTATTTGAACTCTTGACCACATTTGACCTGACCCATAGATAAGTACACCAAACAAAGAAGCACCAAGTGACATAATGTGTACTGTGGTTTCAAAGCACAAAAGTGATAGAATGAAGCGGATATCTCCAGTATTTTCCGAATTGAATATTTTCCCCATAGGCATTAACATTACGACGTAATGACGCCTAACTAACCTCCAGTGACATAAAAAAACGAACTATGTGTTATACAACTCGGTAACCTTAGCACATCCTGATAGTTTGAAGGAAAACAGTTCAAACTCTGAGTTGTACAGAAAATCGGAATTTGACCATGACCTTGTACCGGTTTCGCTGATCTGGTGACCTGGCCCAATGTCACCCGGACCTGAAATTTTCAGGTCACATGTAAAAAGGCTGCTCCATAGGCTGTGCCAAATTTGATGGCGCTGCCCGCCGCCGTTTTTACGCTATCTTTGAAAAACCTGAGTAATTCCTGATTCAAGGACCACTGGTAGAAATGACATTAACCCGCGCCGGGCCAGGGGGTGTTTGAACCCCCCCCCCCCGCCTTGCGGTTTTTCGCAGATATCTCAAAAACGGCGGCGCGGAGTTCCGACGTTTTTGGCACACCTGTTTGTGTATCTTTTCTGCACATGTTGTGAAAATTTCAGACCCAGGTCGCCTTAGGTCAGGTCACCAGGTCACGCCAAGAGTGCTGGTCATATATACCGATTAACAATATAGGTAACAACAATATACCGATTGTATATTGTTCATTTTGACAAATGTTCACAATAAAAACAATATCAAATTCTTATCTGTATTCAATGTAAACGCGTTTCGATTATGGCTTTATCAATACATTGATACAATACAGATATAATCATTGTATTCATAATCATTGTGTTCATAATCATTATATCTGTATTGTATCAATGTATTGATAAAGACATAATCGAAACGCGTTTACATTGAATACAGATAAAAATTTGATATTGTTTTTCATTAAAGTGAGCCGATTGATCGATTGCCTTGAAACTTTCAGCGATTGATTAAAGTAACATTATCTATAAAATCTATATCTCGGAATTTTGATATCGGTCAGGTCAATTTTGCGGCCTCTCTATTATAAGTCAATTGCAATGGAGAAAATTGAAAAGCGTCTGTTTCGCACGAACGCTATTCTAGACACTCTCAAACATAGAGATGTAGGTAAAATTGACACACTGAACCCAAAAAATGGCAACTGTGACCCCTCGTTATGTCCCCGAGGTCATCTCAGGTCACGAACAGAATCTAACAGCTTTTCGCTAATAACTTCGTATAGAGGCGTGCTAGAGCGCTGAAAACGCCTTAGATGTGTTCGGCTCGACGTTGCGGATCGACTGATATGTAACATGACCTTTTCCAGTCAGGTCATGACCTTGACCAGAGGTCAAATTTTCAAGTTGACCTTTCAAGGTCAAATTCTAGTTCATTCGACGCGTCTCGACGAGAGGAACACGATGCTGGCAATAGTAATGTCATGGCTCTTTTGAGTCAAAAGTTATTGCCGTAAAAAACACTTTTCGTAAAAACGGTTATTTTTGGAGTTTTTGTCCTCTGGAGGCTAACCGTTGACCTGAGGTCAAATCTGAGAACAATACTCAGACAGGTCTGTAAAAGGGCTATCGAATGCGCTTTTCCGCGGCGCTGTAGCTCTTTCGGTTCTCGAGATAGCCGTCAGCAGTTTCCAAAAGGTTGAAATAGTCAACATTGACCTCTGGTGACCTGACCTTTGACCTGACCCAAAAAATTGCTGAAGTGTTTTCGTCCTTATTTTGGATGTTCTTTCGATTGCCGCTTACCGCGTGTCGCTACGTGGCCCAGGAGCCGAGTTAGAAGGGGGTGTTCAGCTTCAGACCCCCGGCCCGGCGCGGAATCTCAGAGCACCGGCCCGGCGCGGGTTAAATTTAAAAATTCAATGTTTGAAGAACACAGATATTTTCTTTTGGCGCGCCTTTTGCGCACCGTCGATCGCACCTACACTGCCCTCTGCCCTCCGCCCGGGTAGGATTCATGGCCAGATCTGGCACACTCGTGCCATGTCTTTTGTTTAGGTACTTTAGTTACTTGTAGTTGTTTAGGTACTTGTAATGTTTAGCTTTTCACGACCCACCATTTTGTTTATGAAGTAATATGGATGCCTAAAAATACAAGTCATGAGAAATAGCAAAATGATAAAGTATTACTTACCTGCCTATGTAATGTCACTTAGGTATGCGTATACCATACGAACAATGATATGATGAATGCAATTGATGGACACTTTTGTATTGTTCAGTGTATGTAAGTACATCGCTACGCTACCAAGCTATAGCTAAGGTGTAGAACTGTAAACTTTCATTATTACTATAATGCGATTTTCCCATCCTATAGAACGCAAATGGGTCGGAGTTGCCAGGTGCCACCTCTCGCGCCATTTCTATCCTGGTATGGTAATAGACCTGTGCAACAAAATCATCCAAATTGTTGGGAGGAGACGAATCCAACAATACCCAAGTTTAATTTCTATGTCATTATTGACCTTTCAGGTTAGGACAAACTTAAAAAAATGTTGCTGTTTAGAGTTTGGGGTCACCATTGGAATATCACGAGCGCTGTTTAACGCTTTTTCGAACGTCTCCTACTCTACTGCGTGTCGCTACGTGGCCCAGGAGCCGATATAGAAGGGGTGTTCATCCCCCCCCCCCCCCAGCAAAGCGTGAAAACTCAGGAGCTCCAGCGATGCGCGGATAGGTAATCATCCGATTAAGCTTGACTGGTAGTGCTGCCAGCACTTCGCTGTTCAGTTATACATACATACAAGTACGCTAGCGGTGTCTCTTTGTTCGGCGACTGTTTCATATCATCGCCTGTAGGCAGTTGACAGTGGCGAGGGAAACGGGAACAAGTGACTAACGCGCCTCGGACTGCCCAGCATTTGTTTATGTTACACACTGTCTGTGTAGAAGCTATAACTCCCACCAGAAAATACATGCATGCGTTTATGTTTGGGAGAAGGAAATGTAGGCTAGCGAACTGTTCACTAGTAAACGGGAAAGAATCAGGCAAGGAAGGGAGAAAAAGAGAAAGTGAGAGAGAGAGAGAGAAAGAGAGAAAGTGAGAGAGAGAAAGAGAGAAAGAGAGAGCGAGAGAGGGAGAGAGAGAAAGAGTGACAAAAGAGAGAGAGAGAGAGAGAGAGAGAGAGAGAGAGAGAGAGAGAGAGAGAGAGAGAGAGAGATCGGCAGCAGAGGATACCTATAGGCGATTTCTTTAACCCTCGCCCTGGCAGAGGGGGGTCGATGTGACCCCCCCCCTAAGGATTTTCGAAGATAGCGTAAAAACGGCGGCGCGCAGCGCCGCCACATTTGGCACGGCCTATGGGGCAGCCTTTTTACATATGACATAAAAATTTCAGGTCCAGGTGACCTTGGGTCAGGTCACCAGGTCAGAAAAACCGGTACAAGGTCATGGTCAAATTTCAATTTTCTTTTTGCACCTGTCCAGCTCACAGTTTTTGACTGATTTTCTTCAAACTCTCAGGGTGTGCTAAGTTCACCGAGTTTTATAACATATAGTTCGGGATTTTTATGTCACTGACCTGAGGTCAGTTAGAGGTCATTACGTCGTAATGTTAGGCCTAGGGGAAAATACTAAATTCGGAAAATACTGGAGATATGCGCTTCGTTCTATCACTTTTATGCTTTGAAACCACAGTACTTAACAGCAGGTCACTTAGTGCTTCTTTGTTTGGTGTACTTATCCATGGGTTAGGTCAAATGAGGTCAACTGAGGTCAAATGATGTTTTTGCCAATAACTGGCACATAATGACGCTAGAGCTTAAAAATGGTGTCATTGTATTCCTTGTGATTAGTCGAATCGAATGATATGCGATATGATGCAATTTGGTTAATTTTAACTTAATTAATTAATTAAAGTTTACTTAAAATTTAAGAAAAACTTTAAGTACACTTGAGCAAGCTAAAAAGTACACCATTCGACGCGCCTTGACGTGCTGAGCTCACTGGTGCTTTTATTTTTGCTCTCTATCTTAATTAGATCAAACGTTATAAATGAAAAAAACTTTTTACCTGTTTTTAGCGATATTTTTACATTTATACTCCCAAACCCCCCCCCCTAAATATTGACCTAGAGCAACCAAATTTGCACAGGGGCGAGAACACTAAGGGGCCCACCTACCTACCAAATTTGGTGCTTCTAGGTGCCATAGGAGCCAATCGCCAGGGGGGGGGGGGTCGCATCGACCCCCCCTGCCAGGCCGTGTTATGAAAAATGCCCTGCCAGGGCGAGGGTTAAGCATTGAACCACACCACACTACTGAAAAATCTTTGGTAGGTGTTAAACTGAGCTGAGTTGGAGTACCTTTAGAAGTAACCCTATTCTCCCTCCGCCCGGAAGGATTTTATGTCGTATGAGAAATTGATATTGAATGAGGAATTAGAAAAAAAAACTTGAACCATGATCCCGACTCCCTTTTATACCCCTCAGGCCATGTTAGGTCACAACAGGTAACCATCAAACTTCCGATCATAAGTTTTCATAGAGACATGCAGAAACAAATGAAAGCACCTTAAATTTATTCAACTCAAACATATCGAGGGGAAAAGACAGGGGCATGTTTCATACAAGCTACGGCACATACGTTTCACGGACAAATGCACACTTAAGACCGCACATCTAGGTAAGGAATTCTCTCCGAATGCCGTGTGGAGCTGGCTGTATGTGCCTTCGGGTTTGTTCTGGTCTGGCGGGCGCACTCCGCCCGGTGCCCGGCTACGGCGACCGGCCAGCCGGCGCGGCGGGCGGTGGCGGCGGTGGGTCGCCTATTTAGCCGCCGCCCCCGGGCCGTGCCGGACAGTGGTTCACCATGCTCCGGCTCGTGCTGTTGGTGTGCTTCGTCGCCGCCGCCGCGGCGGTGCCAGGTGAGTCGCAGTGGGAGCGGATGTGAGCGCGATAGAGTCTGTATTTTTGTGCATTTTATTTTGTTTCCCTAGGAAAGGTTTCAGTTACGTGCTGTAGGGAACAAAGCAGGTATCACACAGTGACGCCTCAATCGAGAATATGTACAGTCACTGGCGGAACCAGGGGGGAGTCATTTTGGGTAAATGCCCGCCCCCCCCCCCCGCAGCGCCCGAAATCGACTACCAGTTGCAGTTTTTCAAGAATAAAAAGAAAATATAACGGCTTTTATAAGGAAAAGTTTGTTTTCAACTGCACAGCAGTGCGCAATGAATCGAAATCCGATGAGTTTTTTATTTGGAAAACAAGTTTTTTGGGGTATGCCCCCACCTGTAACGTCCAAGACCGCCATAATGGATCCGTAAGTGAATACAGTTTAATAAATCTGAAATATTCCACATTTATCACTTTTAATCAGATAAGCATTCGGACCGGCCCACCCGCTCGGTGGATTACTCGTACTATAAAGGTTCTATTTTCCATAGAAGGCAGCGGTGATCCTTTTATTGATGATGTTTATGAGTGACTTATATAATCAGTCATCAATGATGGGTTGATGGTCAAGTAAGGTCAGTTAAGCTCACATTTTTTTTCGGCCGTTCATTTTTGATAAAAACAAAACATAGAAAAGTGTTAGACAAGGCAACTGATACGCAGCATGCCACATTAGAATTCATAGGTCATGATCTTGAAATGCGTTCAATCCCCATATTTGAGCTTATCAGGTCACAGGAAACACTATCATTGGAAAAATATTGTTAAAGGTAATGGTAATGCAATGGTGATTGACATAGTTATAACAGGGGCAAGGCTATTGTACAAACATGACATGTGATGAATCAGTCATATCAGGACCTTTTCCTATACCAAAGCCGTTTGTAAAAAAGAGGCCAGCCGAGGCTACATTATAGGTACAAAAGGTGCTCCATATTTAACTCGCAATCTATGGCATCATCTGTCACATATTGTCAACGTCAGTCGAACAATGGCAAAGCTTGACCTTCGTTGACTTCAAATGGCATCGCTTTTTGCCTTCGCGAAAAAATTATCACGATGCTTACGGCGGAATCTATTGCGATCCTTTGAATCCGCTTATCACTTGTTGCTGCGTAGGTCACGGAAGACCTTGAAAGCAGTTTCCCTTTCCGTTCGTGTGAAGTCGACTCGGCTCACGTTCGAAACCGTGAAAAAATGATTTGCCAGAAAAAAAATATTCTGCAATGTGAATGAATGACTTGGGTAATGTCGACTTAATCTTGAACGTTACCATAAGCGCATGAAAGACATGTGCAACGCGCGTCGCGCATAGGCAAAACAATTCCAAATTTAGAACGGGCATTAAAAACAGCAACCTAACATTCGTTTAGCATGCTACAAAAAGATAATGAACCGACAATGATGCCCAAAGCTCATGAAAGTCATTACCTGCCTTGAAGACCGAGCCATTCCCCGTCCCCATGAAGACTATTTTTAACCACCCGAGCATTTCATTGGCTGGTCACGCCATTGTCGCCAGACTTTCCTCCTCCCCCACACTTCAACCTCGATTCTACCAAAATAGCCCAGTGGAGCGCGGATATTTTCAACATTCAGCAGCACTTTTACGGGTCAATCACGTTCGAACGGCTGTTTACCTGCAGGACGGTGTTTTCTGTTCCCTAGTCGATCAATCACTTCTGGCCAATTTTGTGTTCAATCAAGTTTTGTTGTCAAAGAACTGGAACCACATTGTTTACTGAGGAACCCTTTGAGCCGTGATAGGTATATTATATTTCATTTTCCATGACAAACCCTTGCAGCCTGCACATTGCTTGGAAAACGTGGACAACATGCTTCAACTCCAACGTTGTCCCGGTTTTAACAAGTCTGTTTTGTTTCGACTCGCTGTGTGCGTGGACATGATGTGTGCGTGCTGGGGCTGGGCTGGCTTTCACGATCGTTACTTCCGGGCCGGCGCGATACCAGGCTCTGCATCCTGTTTTGCACCTAGCTGCACTCGTGCTAGTCGATGGCACGAAACGCTACGGTGTCGCCATTGCCATGGTAACCTCACAACAGACTGCAAACCACTATAGAGTATAGAGTCACCTGGCTCTAGACAATAAAGTTGCCTCAGGGTCAACAGGTAGGCCAGCGTTGAACGTCAATTTCATTACGCCTAAATTGCCGACAATTACTTAGTTTTGGCACTTGCCCGGAACGGTGCTGCCCCACGGTGTTCATTGGCTATTTGCGAGTCGTTATTTGTCATTTGCACACCCCGCTGTGACCCTGACTGGGTGCGGCGCGAGGTCAGCGGTACATGGTTCACAGAGGGGTTCAACCAGCCCCGGTCGGCTGTCATGCGCAGCGAAACGAACAGAGCCCGTGTGTACCCACCACCGGCCATGCAAGTCAGCGCGTCCCTCATAGCCGGAAGCGGGGGTGCGGGTCATGTTTTCCACGGCCGCGACCATATGCGGGAACGGATCCATGCCTGTACCAAACAAGGGTAGTGATGAACTTTGCCTTATCACCTGATGTCCATGGTTCCTGAGGGCGAAAGTTTCGACTGAGTGCTCAGGTCGTTAATGGTCTTTGTGAGAACACTGCTTTACATTTCTGTGCATTTCGGAGGTATTGCTTCAGGCCTGAGGTGACCTAGGTGAGGAGTAGGTGAGCCAAATTTAGATAATTTGAAAAGCAAATAGATAATAGCTACAAAAAAATGAAGCATTCTAGAAAATTGACGAATAGTCCCTTTCAACCGAAATCAGTGCATTTATGTGAGGCTTCACACGGAAATTTTAGAAATCAAAAGAATTGAAATATAATAAAACAGAATACGAAGTTCACATCAATTTGTTTATGATGATAGGACCTGGGACTAGTTTCACAAACATTAGGTATATATTAATGATTTTAACGTCATTACATTTTATGAAAAATCAAGGAACGTGTTCTTACAACAAACATGAATTCGACCACGGCTATTGTGGAATGAGTTAGAATATGACCAATGCACATTTTCTCTCGATCGAAGACACTGCACTGAATGCCGACTGTGTTTATGGTTGCATTTTTAGCTGCAGACTGTGAGCATGAGGCGATGGCATAGGTAATCAACCAACCAGTTTTCCATCTCCAATGCATCCTGTGTTTCTCTAAATGAATGTTGATTTCATTTGTCAAAGGGGCTTCCCACTTCCCAGAGTCTCAATCCGTGTTGAGAGGAGCAAGCTAACATTGACTGGTGCCACAGGCGGCCGATTTCATAAAAGGGTATCATACGCTGGGCGCACTTTTGATTGCAAATTTCGCCCGAATACTTTCATGTAGGATTTAAGGACATAAACATTTGATGTTCTAATTATGATTTAAGTGGAAGATAAAGGTAAATTACAGCCCAAAATAAACGAATACCGACACACAACCTGTGCATAAAACATCCTCCGAGCTGATCAGTGATCGAAGCCACCAAGTACAGGTCTCGCGGGTTTTAACGGCAGGTTTTGCACCTAGAAAATTTTGTACACATCAGGCTATGTCTTCGTCGTCTTAAGCTTTAAAGTGTTGAAGATGCGATCGACTTGTTGGTTCACAAGCCGGCCATGATCGTGAAAAATGGCTTCATCGTAGATCGATTAGTTTCTGAAATATAACCGGAAATGTAAAAGTGCAAAACCTAACGCTTAATCTCGCGAGAGCCGTACCGGGGTCTATCCCGCGCCCCAGTGTCAGTCTGGATTTTCCACGACCTGGTGTGGGGGGTGTTTGAACACCCCCCTTCTAACTCGGCTCCTGGGCCACGTAGCGACACGCGGTAAGCGGCAATCGAAAGAACGTCCAAAATAAGGACGAAAACACTACAGTCATTTTTTGGGTCAGGTCAAAGGTCAGGTCACCAGAGGTCACCAAAGGTAAAATGTTGACTATTTCAACATTTTGGAAACTGCCAACGGCTTTCTCGGGAACCGATAGAGCTACAGCGCCGCGGAAAAGCGCATTCGATAGCCCTTTTACAGAGCTTTCTGAGTAATGTTCTCAGATTTGACCTCAGGTCAACGGTTTAGCCTCCAGAGGGCAAAAACTCCAAAAATAGCCGTTTTTACGAAAATCGGTTTTTCGGCGGTAACTTTTGACTCAAAAGAGACATGACATTAATTTTGCCAGCATCGTGTTCCTCTCATCGAGACGCGTCGAATGAACTATCAGTTGACCTTGAAAGGTCAACTTGAAAATTTGACCTCAGGTCAAGGTCATGACCTGACCGGAAAAGGTCATGTTGCATATCAGTCGATCCGCAACGTCGAGCCGAACACATCTAAGGCGTTTTCAGCGCTCTAGCACGCCTCTATCAGAAGTTATTAGCGAAAAACTGTTAGATTCTGTTCGTGACCTGAGATGACCTCGGGGACATAACGAGGGGTCACAGTTGCCATTTTCCGGTTCAGTGTGTCAATTTTACCTACATCTCGATGTTTGAGAGTGTCTAGAATAGCGTTCGTGCAAAACAGACGCTTTTCAATTTTCTCCCATTGACTTATAGGTAATGGAGAGGCCGCAAAATTGACCTGACCTTAGGTCACCGATATCAAAATTCCGAGATAAACACTTTATAGATACAGTTACCCTCATCAATCGCTGAAAGTTTCAAAGTGATCGGCCACTCGGTGTAGCTATGGCAGACATTGAAACTTTTTATGAGGTGAGGTCACTTAAAGTGACCTGGTGACCTGACCTTGAATGACCTTGGTCTGAAATTTTCACAACATGTGTAGAATTGATGTATGATAAGGTGTACCAAAAACGGCGGCGCTCCGCGCCGCCGTTTTTGAGATATCTTGGAAAAACCGTAGGGGGGGTGTTCAAACACCCCCCACACTTGGGCGCGGTTTAAATGGCGCAACATGCACCTTGGGGTAAAATACTACCAAGCTTTATGAAATCGGCCACAGAACATACAGGATCAAGCCGGCCTCGGCTCGGCCCCCGCCAGTCACGCCGTTTTCGACCTCCCCACTCGCCATGTGTGGGCTGCGCTCTGTGTTCGGTACACAGTGCTGACGCGGCGTGTGTGGTGTATAACCAGCCCCGCCGGGTGCCCATGTAGGTAGCCTGGGGCCCAGCGCCGCCGGTGGACGTTGTCCTTGGCTGTGCTGAGTTGGACCTGCCCGGCCTCTCTGTGCCTCTGTTCGCTCTCTGACAGCCCGGCCGCCCGAGCCGTGACTGTTACCAGGTGGGCCCGATCGGACGCACGCGGACGCCGCCTAAATAGCCTCAGGGCAGAGTAACATCGCGGGGGACCTCTGCACACAGTGATAGCCATCTTGCCACGGAGGCCACGCACTTTGGGATTCAAGGTCGCGCTCCAAACAGAATGCTGAATGAGGCTGCAGTCTGTTTTGCTGTGCTGCTATGTCCAAGGCTCTTCTCGGTGGTTTTTTGCCGGTGCCTGCAGACGATAACAAACTGTAAAGATGTCAGGCACCAGACAGGGAGAGACACTCAGAGGCTTTGCGCTCGGAGTTGAGGCAGGTGTTTTTGGGGTTGCTAAGATGGATCATCGCTAAGCTCTGCAATCTGCATAAGGTCAAATGTTTTGTTCGCTGTCCAGTGGTGCCTGGTCATTCAGAGATCGTCACTTTTGATGCGTTTTCGGCTTCACAGCTCTCGAATCGTGATGGTCACTACTTTTTTGATTATATAATGTTCATTATGTTCAATACATGTGAGGGTCTCGTCAAAACATATCAACTGAAGGTACTGGTCAGCGGTCCCTTGGAGGGATAGAGCCATGACACGGAGCAATGAAAACGTCCTGAATACGTAGTGCTATACATAAATACGAAGCAGAAAATGTGGAAGGTTACCATTTCGAAGACGTTAGTTGAGGTCACCTTGACGTGATGTCATTATTCTGAAGGTGACCTTCCAAGTTCAGATGTAAGTTCATTCGTGGACCACAATGCTGGATAAATCAACATCATGCTGGATTAGTATAAAAGCATATAGGAAAAGAGTGTTCGTTGCTTACAAAAACGTTCATTTCGAATAGTTTGCCTCTCCTATTCTGAAATCAGCATTGTTGACCTTTAGGCCTTATCTGCAAGGACACGTTAGCGAAAAGGATAGAAGAGCTTTAGAGCGCGTATTCCTACAACGCTATAGCTCATTCGATATTCACCGATATGCACCTAAATGTCCAACAAAAAGATCAATCAACATTGATCTACCGTTCGCGATCTCTGATCCAATGAAACATTGTCAGAATAATATCAGCAAATCGTTGAGAGCTATTTCACTATCCGCCTCTTTCTCATTTGTTAGGTTCCTTTTCGTTTCAAAAGATAATCATTTTGTCAAAAATCCACTCACAATACCGACAATTGACCAATATAGGCAGCTAACATCGCCTTTCTTTACCGTTACAGTTGAGAGCGACACAGAGTTCTGCAACGGACAGACCGAGTGTCCTCAGGACTGCGGCTATGTGAGCCGCAACGAGAAGTGCGTGTTCTGCAGGTGCGGGGATAGCCCGCTGGTGCAGCCCCCCGAGCCGGTGCCGCTGCCCGAACCAGGTATGGAGAGGGGTCACCACCTATAAGAGGACAGGCGATGAAGAAGGTATATGTCGCCTTGTAATGGCAGATGATTGCAGAGATGAGAGGAATGACATGCATGCAAAAGAATGAGGTGTGTGTAGTTTTTCCAGCTGGTAACAAGACGTATTAATATAACGTATTTGTTGAATGGTGTAGTTGGCTGCTTAGGACTATGGCTGCATAGTGTGCTTAGGTAGGTACTTTTGGTTGAAGAAGAATAATGGCATATTGCAATTTGCATGTTCGCTGTAAAGGTTTGGCTACACTATACGTTTTCTGCGTGCGTTTTTTTTTGCGAGTTTGCGTGATTTGCGGAATATCGTTCTAGAAAGAAACGACATTACGTTTTAGTTATATGTTTTTCATATAAACTTTTAATTAATATGAACGGTTTTTAACTTTTATATAAATATTAAAGATGTTATATTAATAATAACTTTTTTTCTAGAACGATATCACGCAAAACACGCAAACTCGCAAAAAACGCACGCAGAAAACGCATAGTGTAGCCAGGCCTTAAGTGTACCGACATCACTATTTCATATTCAAATATCTTAGAAACAAACATTTACAATGGAGATTTAGAAAAAAAATAAAGCAGTTCCGTATAACCAATGTGTGAAATCGGTACTAGAGGTGGCAAAAGATGAAAATTTTGGGAACCAGACTCGAACCAGACCCGGCTGGACATTTCTGGAACCAGTCGGACCCGGTCTTAGTTGGAATCGGAACCAGTTGGACCCGTTCCCCAAAAGTCAATTAATACAAACTACTTGTAGGTATCATTAGTTGCATCATGTAAAACAGCCTATTTCCCACTGGGAATACTCATGAGATACTGTGTGCAAAGAAACATTCACTTCATATTTTGCGGTAATGTGTAGTGTGCAAGATGTATAGTTAATGGTAGGACCCGGTTGGACCCGTCAGAAAAGTTCCAGGAACCGGTCTGGACCCATATGGGTCCAGACTGGTTCTTTGGACCGGGTCCTCGGGTCCACATTTTGCCACCTCTAATCGGTACGCATAGTCTTGAATCTAAGATGAACCATGAGCATTATTGTTGGCATCTTTCAGAGCCGCTGTCCTGCCAGCATGGACAGAGCTTCATTGACGAGTGTGACAACGACTGCAAGTGCATTGCGGACGGCAAGTACGGCTGCACCAGGAAACTCTGCAAGCCAGGACAGACGTCCGAAAAGCCCAAGACCTGCAGCGGCGCCGACGGCCTGCCCAAGAGGACTGGACAGCGCGTCTTCTGCCACGAGGGCATCGTCAAAACACAGCCGAGCGGTGGGTGGCGCGTGCTCTAGACTGCTGATAATTTAGGACGAAGTATGATTTTGCCGGTTTGACTTTACCTACGCATCATTTAAACCAGTACCTAACAGCTGCACTATAGTTAACGGTTGCACTATAGTTCATTATGCGAAGTCTCAGTTGCTTTTTCTATATTTTCTGTTACTTCTCTTACATTTTCTCTGATCGTTTATGGCCTATCAAAGTTGCTTTCAGTTTATGCTGAATCGGTTTTGTTTCGGTTTGCTATAATGAATCGGTGAATGTGCCGACAAGATGTGCAGAGTTATATATCGAACTCCACCTAAATAGGCAAGGGCCGCTCCGCAACTCCTGGGGTGTTACGAATTTGACCTCGCCGTGCTGGGAGTTGTTTGAGCACCCCTCGCAGTTTTCCGTTAGTATCTCAAAGCGACGCTGTTTTCTCCTTTGCACAATGCACATCTTATCCGAGCGAATTCACCTAAAACACCTGGCAGCATGGCCGGGAATGTGACATGAATGTGCTGACACATGAACGCGTTGACCGTTGTTGCAGATGCCGATTGTCTGCCGGGTGCTGTATTCAAAGACGCGGAAGACTGCAACACGTGTCGGTGCACCGATAGGGGCGTGGCTGGATGCACTTTCAAGTTGTGCATTACACCAGAACCCAGTAAGCACAAAGCGCTGAATTCGAACTGGCCAAAGACGTTTTCGCCTACAGCCGTGCATGACAAGGTTGTCGACCTAACACGTCATATCATTACTACCAACCCGGTCACAAATAATTGGGATGGGCATTGGACATTCACTGTTCAACAGAATGTAATACACGCGTCGCAAATATAGGTACCTATGTGCGTAGATGCGTTTGATAACAAAATAGAGAGCAAGTAATGTTCGACTATGATTTTGAGCCGCATTTTTACCATTGTGTAACTTTGATTTCTGCTCAAAGTGCATAAAATCAAATAAATTGTCAGTCTGTTCATAACATACCGGCGCTCAGCGCGATATGGTGAATGCTATGAGATGGTGTAATTGTTACAGAGGGACCGACCTGCCAGCACGGACAGAGCTTCATTGACGAGTGTGACAACGACTGCAAGTGCATCGCGGACGGCAAGTACGGCTGCACCAGGAAACTCTGCAGGCCAGGACAGACGTCCGAGAAGCCCAAGACCTGCAGCGGCGCCGACGGCCTGCCCAAGAGGACTGGACAGCGCGTCTTCTGCCACGAGGGCATCGTCAAAACACAGCCGAGCGGTGGGTGGTGCGCGCTCTGGATTTTTTTGTTTTTTTGATAATTTAGGATGAAGTACAGCTTTACAAAGACTACCTCCTAAGCCAGAACGATTAATTACTTCAGCTAATCTCTTATTATGTAGCCTGTAGGTAATAAGAGATTAGCTACGAGTATAAATGAGTAAACATTCTAAACTTCTGCTCTTGCTTTTGCATATTTTTATCTTATATGCCTAGTCGTGATCAAACTTTCGTTCAGTTTATGCTAAATGAATTTTGTTTCGAAAATGAATTTGGATCTGGGTTGGATTGTGGGAGCTCGGAATTTGCGGACACGATCTTGCAGGTTTGTAACAAACTGCACTCAGTCAGAGGTAGGAAGCTTCGCAAGTCCCTATCCAGCAGCTGATGCTGCAGAGGTCCTACAACACCCGGCAGCAGGACTATTAATGTTGACTGTGTATCGTGTCTGCAATATACGCTGATGCACAAATGCGTTGTTACAGATGCCGATTGTCTGCCGGGCTCCGTATTCAAGGACAAGGAAGACTGCAACACTTGCCGGTGCTCCGATGCGGGCGTGGCTGCGTGCACTTTGAAGTTTTGCGTAAAACCACTACCAGGACCCGGTACGTGCACATACATCATCGCTGAAATTGAAATCGAATCGGCGATAGCGGGTATACGTTTCTAGCCTCAGCCGTGCATGACAGAATTGTGGAACTGACGCGTCCTATAACGAATAGCCCGGCCATGATTGTGGGGGTGGGTATTCACTATTTAACCGAACGTAAGTTGCTAGACACTACACAAAACGCACTGATGATAAATTATAAGGAGTACGTACCAGGGTTGTGCTTGACTCATGAGTCGAGTCAGAAATTTGACTCAACTCTGACTCAAATGAGTCAGATTTGAGTCGAGTCGGATAAAATGTTGAGCTGTTGAGTTGAGTCAGAGTTGAGTCGGACAAAAATATTAAGGTGTTGAGTTGAGTCAGAGTTGAGTCAGTAAAATAACTTTTGACATTGAGTTGAGTCAAAAACATTTAGGAACATGAGTCAGCTGACTAAACTTTCTAGAAACAATATATAGTACAAGTTTTTCATTCTCCCCCGCTTAACAACTTATAGGCCTGGCCCTTCTGCCGGATTTTTTCACCCCCCCCCCCCCGCTCAACAACTTTTTTATCTGAGTCAATTTTGATTCAACACACTTGACTCAACAAAAAATTTGAGTCAAGTTTGAGTCAACTCATATTTTCATTGAGCCGCTTGAGTCATGAGTCGAGTCAAGGGAAAAAATCAGCTCCTTGTTTGAGTCAGAGTTGAGTCAGGGCATTCTGAAGTTGAATGATGAGGTGAGTCGGCAAATTTTTTTGAGTCGAGCACAACCCTGGTACGTACTGCTTCTTAATTCTGTTTTAAGTAATGTTTTCTTGAGTCGCATTGTTCGCCATTTTGTAGGATTGAATCCCATGCTCAAAGTGCGTTCAAAATCAACGCTCAGTCGCTTCAGCTTGTCTTCATTCACTAGCGCTTAGGAGAGTTGGTGACAATGCTGGTGTAATTGTTACAGAGGGACCGACCTGCGAGCACGGACAGAGCTTCATTGACGAGTGTGACAACGACTGCAAGTGCATCGCGGACGGCAAGTACGGCTGCACCAGGAAACTCTGCAAGCCAGGACAGACGTCCGAGAAGCCCAAGACCTGCAGCGGCGCCGACGGCCTGCCCAAGAGGACCGGACAGCGCGTCTTCTGCCACGAGGGCATCGTCAAAACACAGCCGAGCGGTGGGTCAGCCGTTTAAACCCGCTCAGCATTGAAGATAGCTGGCAATGCTTTGATGACATTCACATTTTTTACATATAATTATTTTGATGAGGATTTGGCAACCTCTACCCAAAAATAGTTTAAGCAAAACTTTGTTTCTAGACCGTCATGCCTCGTCAACAAGCTGAACAAATTATAGGCATTCTGAGCCGTATCCAAAGTACCCAGAGAAGGCATGCCGATCGCGACAGTTACAGTATGTTGGCTCATGGCTGTCCTTATTGCAATTGAGCTGATTGCTGTTTCAGATGCTAAGTGCCTGCCGGGCTCCGTCTTTAAGGATAAGGAAGACTGCAACACATGCCGCTGTTCCGACTCCGGGGCGGAAGCGTGCACTTTGAAGGCGTGCATTGATCTGAGAACCGGTAAGTCGGTGAAGGTGTTGGGTATAAACTAAATCTCGGCCCGAGAATATTTGCAAACTATAATAATCGACATAACTATAATTTCATGTCGATTGTTGTGAACTTTGTGACCTTATTGTGACCAATGGGTTCGAGAATTCTTTCAGGTCCTGCACTCATCTTTCGTAGAGTAAATTTGATTCCTTCGGTAAATTAACAATCTGAGTGCAATCATTACCAGAAACCGCTGTTGTTATGCAGGCCAAACTGCGAGCAGGATGTGATGCATCAACTCTCCAAATATTTTAATCCGCCTCAGCTGGAGTTGGCTTTCTTACATTCTGCCATGAAGCTGAGGGGAGTGTTTAAATGCCCATCAAAATCACCACTAAGCAAGGTATCCACCATTGTTTGCCGGCAGACTCCAGCTGCTCATACGGGCCAGGCTTCATCGACGAGTGCAACAACGACTGCACCTGCGTCAACAACGAATTCTACGGGTGCACGTTCAAGGCCTGCAAGCCGGGCGAGCGGCCGGAGGTACCGATGCGGTGCACCAGCTCCGACAACCTGCCCTCCCGAGCCGGCGCCGAGGTGGTCTGCGAGGACGGCATCGTCAAGCTGCACGAAAAAAGTACGGATACAGACATTTGTGAAAACTGAAATGATTTGGGCTTATTCTTATGCCCACTGCCTTTGATGGAAGCTTTATTCAAAAGCTGTTTCTCCATCTCCCGACACGCATAAAATATCTACAATTAGTTGGATATTACGAAAATCGGGTACCGTCCACATCTTAATTCAGCATAAGCGATAAGCAAAGCAAAATCTCTCACGCTTTTCCACTCCACAGCCCAAATAGCCGCAATGCTTACCGGCTAAATCATACGCTTTTCAATCAGCATGATTTAGCTGTTCGCAAATGTTCAAGATTGGTTTCACTAGTCCCCACTCACTGAGGGTCCCGTTCCGTCCTCAGAATGCAGATACGGAGACGAGTACATCGACGAGTGTGACAACAACTGCCGCTGCCTGGAGGGCAAGTACGCCTGCACGCGGAAAGAATGCCGCGCGGGGCAGATCAGTATGATGCCCATGTCGTGCAGTGGAACGGCCGACCTGCCGTACAGGGCAAACCGACGCGTCTTCTGCCATGATGGTATCGTCAAGGTGCAGGACAATGGTGAGTTTATGTTTGTGCAGTGAGTAGCATCACTCTCCGAAAGAGTGCGCTCAATTTCTGGAAGAGCTGCTGCAATCCAATACGTCTTACTCTTAAAAAGGATGTGCTGTCAAAAGGCATACAAAACACAAATGGAAACTTTTATTTGTGTCAAGGTTTGAACCTGGGGCTGAGGTCAAATTGGAAACAATATTTCGGGAAACATTTCAATAAACGCTAGACATGGAAGCCAAAAGCAGAATCTCTCACCTCAACATGACATTTTTCGCGAAGCACCGGCATGAGCCGTGATAAGTTTATAAAGTAGTTGCCCGTTTCGCCCTTTATTTAGCCCAATACTTCTGTTTGCAGATGAGACCTGTCTGGCCGGTGCGGTTTTCAACGATGAGTGCAACGAATGTTTCTGCAGTGACACTGGAAAGAGTGGCTGCACTCTGAAAGCTTGCGTCGGCGAGGAGTCGGGTGGGTTCCGCCACCGGAGTCGATATGATTTGCGCGATGCATGTCGATCATTGCGTGTAATAGTGAAAAGAATATCTAGTTAGGTGTCTGAAGGCGAGATATAGCAGCAACACAGCAACAGGCGTAATGATGTTGTGATATCCTCATCGCCTTTCACTGAAGGAAATCCACCGCTATTCGGGGTACTTCTGCGACTGGAAGCTCTTGTGGTGGATGCTGGCGCTGACCGGACCACCGTTATGTCCCGGCAGAGTCGACGGTGACCTGCGAGGACGGCCTGCCAGAGTGTCCCCAAGACTGCGGCCAGTCCTACAACAAGGCCAGGGACTGCTACGACTGCCCCTGCGCCATCGGTAACCCGGGCGACGTCACCGTCATGCCCGGCGAGCCGTGCCCGCCGGGCACGGTACTGACCGAGTCTGGGCCGTTCTTCAGTACCTGCGGACCCTCCACCAGTGAGTGCTCGTGCGCTGTCCGCGCTGTGCTAGGATTAAACCCTTCCGGGACGACTAACTGAGTGGATGGGCTGTCTCTCCCAACGAGATGTTCCCGTCCCAACTGCATTGACTGAGCCGGTACCATGCAGCAGTGCCATGCCATCGATTCAGTCTAAGGTATTTAACTTGAACTGTCAAGTCTCATCCAAAATCCCTGAAATGGTCCTAACTCTGAATAGACCAAGAGGCCTAACCAAAACAAAAACTGAGTTTCATATAGACACTGGACGGTCAGCACTAAAGGTAACAAGAAGCATGGACGAATGTGCTCGATGCGCGATGCATACCACTCATATATTTGCAACATTTTACGATTTTACTTAATGCGCCCTCACGTGCCCATACTCGTTAGGAATTATATGTTTTAGGAAATATTTTACCCGTCTAGCAACGGAGTTTCTTGAACAGCACAGCCACCCTCGACTCACGCCAACACTATTTGTGCTTGCAGAGTGTCCTCACGGCCTGGAATTCATCGACGAGTGCGGCAACGACTGTACTTGCGGCGGTGACGGCTACGGGTGTACGTACAAGGCGTGTCAGCCGGGCCAGACCGGCGCGAAACCCATGACCTGCACGAGCAGCGCTGACCTGCCCGAGAGGAAGGGCAAGCGCGTCTTCTGCCACGACGGCATCGTCAAGCTCCAGAATAAGGGTAAGAAGGCGGACAACGGGACAGGGATTTATAGCATCACTTGGTTGCACGTAATGAAGGATGTTTGGAGATCATTCAAGCTGATTGGGACCCATGATGCACTTCATAAAAAATATCAACATTGCTTTGCATGTTGCGTCATTTTGTGATAATTCTATAACGCGACAAAGGTAGGTACCGCTGTGATCTGAGCTATTCTTGGGCTTAAAAGCAAGTTACCGGACCGATTTTCAACACTTTTCAATACAATTCAATACGAGAAGTTTATCAGCGTGTACCAAGCGTCTACGACTCTGCTATCATAGTTGCCACCAATGTACGTACCTATACCAATTTGTGTGTTCTCCCTCAGAGGATTCCTGCATTCCAAAATCCCTGTTCAAAGAGGACTGCAACAGCTGTTTCTGCGGAGAACAGGGTCAGATGGGCTGCACTCTGAAGGAATGCGCTCCGAAGCAAGGTGAGCTGCCCTTTCTCACGTGTATTTACTGGCAATGCAGTGAGCACTGCTTATAGCCAAATGACACAAAAATCCAAAAACTTTATATTAAAAAACAAAAACTAAATTTAAAATGTTAAAAAACAAAATTTTTGTTTATGTTAAAAAAACTTTATATTCCAATTCACCCAGGTCTTCCAGCATCTTAGGTTTACAAGTGACACCTAGCATTTGTGACGCGTTTTCAGGAGCTTGTGCTCACGGAAAGTCGTTCATCGACGAGTGTGATAACGACTGCGAGTGCGTCAACGGCGAGTTCTACGGCTGCACCAGGAAGGCCTGCAAGCCGGGCCAGACGGCCGAGGAGCCCAAGACCTGCAGCGGCGCCGACGACCTGCCTCAGCGCGCCGGCAGGAGGGTCATGTGCCACGAGGGCATCGTCAAGACCCAGGAGAAAGGTGGGCGCTTGGAATTTATTAGAAATATTTAGCTTAACCCTGGGACATATGTCGTGATATCGTGATACGGGTGCAGTCGAATACTAAGCAATCGCGGGTAGCCATAGCTGCTTTGCTGCAAGTTTGTCACAAAACATTCAATTTCCTGATAGGTAGGGGAGAGTGGGGAAAGATGCCCAGGGTTTTGCTATGTCATATATTATTCGAAAATGACGATGGGAAGGCAAAAACTTGGAGTTTCAACGGAAGCCGACATCATTTTTCTCCAAAAATATCACACTTTCGTGCCTGAAATATTATAACTTTTTTTGCTATTAAGCATTTTCCTGAAGAAGTGAAAGGGGGCATCTTACCCCACAGGGTGGGAAAGACGCCCCCTGACGTTGGGAAAGATGCCCCTGCACTATAAGTGACATAAATGGGCACGTGAATCGCCTGAACGAATCAGTAGTCCCTTTGAGCCTGCAGTAGACACCAAACGTCATCATAAGGGCCCTCAAAAGTAGTCGTAAGGGGCTTCAGAGGTCATCGTTAGGGCCATCATAGTCCAGCGCGGCCAAACAAGCCTCCGTGGTGGCGTTCGGAGACCACTGTGGGGCTCTTATAGGTCTTCATGATGCTTGAGGGCCCTCCAGCCCATCGTGGGGACCTCCGATGCCAGCGCGGCCCGTGGGGCCAACGTAGGAGCCCTCAAAGGATGTCGTGAGGGGCCCTGGAGCCAATAATGGGGCCCACAGAGGCCGTCGTGAGGGCTCTCAGAGTCAGATGCCGCCCAAAAAGTCGCTATGTGGGCCGAGAGACCGGCATGGGGAGCACCCGACCGTACTGGACTCTCAATAGCCCCAGATCGGCTTTTGTCTACATCACAAGTATGTAATAAATGATTTGACGGGCTGTTTGAAGGACAGCCTACGGATTTAGGGGGGCGTCTTTCCCCATTAGGATAGGGGGCATCTTACCCCAAGGTACCGAAGTAACATTAAATCAGTACAATTTGTTAGCCATAAAACTACACCCTGAAACAAACTGTTTAGGACACAGTACACACATTCTAATGTATCACGACTATAGCAAGGGGCGCAAAAATTGTTTACCTTCTTTGATATTTACAATGTTTTGATACCAAAATATTTTTTGAAAGCAGCAAATAAAAAACATGCAATTATCAGCCAGCCGTTGCCCAACTGAGCTTCGCAAATTTTTGTGCAGTTAACAAGGCAGGCTTCCGCTTTACGCTAAGAACATTAATTTCCAGGTCCGATTCTTTGTTTCGCCGCTAGAGGGGATGGGGCGTCTTTCCCACCCTGGGCATCTTACCCCACTCTCCCCTAATGTACTTACCATCGCTACGTCATTTCGGTTACTTGTTTTTTTTTTATACAGAAATCAGTGAACCAGCCACCATGTTGCCATGTTACCTACATATAAGAGTACGACCAAGTTACTTTATAACAATGCTATCATATTTCAGACGCAGAGTGCCTTCCCGGCTCTACTTACAAGGAAGAGTGCAACACGTGCACTTGCGGTGGCGCCTGTACTCTGAAGGCCTGCATCCTGTAATCGCACAGGTAAGAAAGCGGTTAAATTACATTCATAACACAACAGGACAGAAACTACTAACATTACCGGCATATCAGTTAGATTAGGACTATCCTTATCACGGTTAATGACAAATATTGTTATTTAAGAGATTTATTTTACAGTTTAATTAACAATAACCCATGAGATGAATACAGGCTGTGCAGTGAGCAGTTGTATATTCCAGCCAGCCTTCCTTTGCACGCACGTAGCTTAAGATTCTTAGCTTTTAAAACGCATCAATGGCAAATAACACATCGTAACATAACTCTACATAACATAGCACATAACTACATAACATAGCAGGTATAGCAACACCTCTGTTCTCGTTCCAGTGTCGGCCAGCCGCCCCTCCGGTGATGGCGAACGAAGACAGCCTCGGGCTGGAGCTGCCCAGCGCTCACCAGTTCTCACCAGTGAGAGCTCACCGTTTGCCACCAGACGCAGCTGCTCACCGAATGAAAAGCCGTTCGCGGTGGCATTACCCCTTGGCGAGCACTCTCACTGACAGTCGAATTTAGATGTTTTAGGGCAGCATCAGCACGTGCAGCGGTGCGGCCTTAGACCGGTAGCGTGCAAGGTGTTTTGATGTCTTATTCACTAGTGGTGTCTCTGAACACTCACATGTGGCCATCTGAAGAAATGTGGTGCACGTCAGTAAAGAAAGTGTCATGTGCCTGTTCGACTGAATGGTGTAACGCCCTGTAGAACTGTTTGCTGTCCATGTCCCGTGATATGTGAATGGCATTTATTTGGCAATATACTTCTCAATAACGAGTATGCGTGCGAGTGTTCCACATTAATCAGAGGACTGATAAATGCGCTTAAATATCCCTTCTTTTGACGATAGAATCGGCAAAGGTACACGCACACCTCTTCGATCTCGTCAGAAAAACTGTTTTGGCTAATGGAGTCGCTCGTAAAGAGAAGACAGGAAAAGTTCCGTCACCCACTTTTTATTGGGTACCGAATACCCGACCAGAAACATGATACATTACAGATGCGTTATAGTTATATTGTTATAATCGATACTGTATTGATATAAATATGCATAATAATAGATAGTAGACATACGTGATGTACGCATAGCTGAGGAGAGGGCGGCGAGGGGTACCGTCGACTCGTCCTCACGGAGTTACGAAGTGCGATGAGTTCGTCCTCCCGGAGTCACGGAGTGAGATGAGTTCCTACTGAGAACGCTCACTGTTTGCTCATAAAAACTACATGCCTCGAGGTTTGATTCAATATCGTATTAGACAATGTATTGAAATACATTGGTGTAGGTTTTCCCTTCCATACGGGACAAATGCAATTTCACATTGGTCTGCGCAAGAATAACAAAGAGACATCAAATGACCTTCATTTGACTTAGATTTTCCCACCTTGCTTCACGCTGCATCAAACTAACTGCCTCCCTCCCCCCCGTATCGGTACCGCTTGATTTGTGGTGTGCGTCGAACCATGTAGGTAAGTGCCTTGCAATGGCAACAACTAAAAATAGTCGTTTCATGCAAATGTTTTTCGGTAATAACTTTCGACTCAAGAGAGCCACATAACTTTTGCCAGCATCGTGTTCCTCTCATAGAGACGCGTCGAGTGAACTATAAGTTGACCTTGAACGGTCATTTTGAAAATTTGACCTCAAGTCAAGGTCATGACCTGACCGAAACGGTCATGCTGCATATCAGTCGATCTGTATCGTCGAGCTGATGACATCTGGCGTGTTTTCACCGCTCTAGCACGTCTATATCAAAAGTTATTGTAAAAACCGATGGCGACCTTTCGTGACCTGACATGACCTCAGGGGCACACAGAGGGGTCACGGGTGCAATTTTCGATTCAGTGTGTCATTTTAAAGGGACACTCCCACCTTAACACTAGTTTTGAGTTGAGATAGCCAAATTGGTGGCCATGGCCTGCAAATACCGGTTTGGGCACTCACAACATCGACAAATGCTTTAATTCGGAGATATGGAATTTCAAACTTGCAGTTTTCGGATTCTAAGGGGCTAGTGCATTGGTATGCCCCCTTAGAATTTGTGACGTCAGCGGAGATCTAACGATTTTTAGATCTTTTACTAAAACGTTTGGTAGCACGCGGTGGTATATGCTGCTTTGCGCGCAACAAATGCCGCACTTTCAAATAAAGTCGCTAGGAACAGCGGAGATCCCAAAAAGTAAACAAAAGTAAAAGTCTAATATCTTGAAAACCGGTGAATATTTTTCGATGAAATTTGGTAGATATTCGTTTTCGCTCTTTCTGAACCGAGCGACATCACTTTCGTGCCAATTCATTAACTTTTTTGAAGGTGGGAGGGTCCCTTTAACCCTATTCCTGGCGGACTCCGCCGGGACAAGAAACTGGCGGGGGGGGCCGATTCGGCCCCCCCCCCCTGAGATCTCGAGAACGAAGCAAGATAGCGACAAGCGGTAAACGGCATCGGATACGCATGGACAAGGTCTACAATTTTTACAAAGGTCATTTTCAGGTCAGGTCAAAGATGACGTCACAGGGGTCGAAAAAGTCAAAATGGCGGCGCTAGATATGGAGAGAGTTTTTCTCGACTAACTTTCGAATTAGTCAAGATAGGAACAAACTAAGGGCATCATCGTGATCCTCTCGTCAATCCGCATCGAATGATATATATGTTGACCTCGAAAGGTCAAGGTCAAAGGTTGACCTTAGGTCACGTGACCTCGAGGTCATCATGTATATCATTCGATGCGTCTTGACGAGCTGAACACAATGAGACCATCCACGCGTCTGTATCTTGTTCCTGTACGGAGTTATTGGCCAAAAACCTTTGGTGACCTTTGATGACGTCACATGACCTCACAGCTGCCCAACAGCAAAACAGACCTCAAGGTAGTGAAGGTTGATCGTATATGAAGTCATGTATGGTATATGGGGCCATTCCGACCCGTTTTAGTGGTAAAAACAGGGAGTTGATTTTTCCCCCATTGACTTACAATGGGGAGGTCGCGAAATTGACCTGACCTTAGGTCACCGATATCAAAATTCCGAGATATACAAATTGCACATACTGGTACCCTAACTAAAGCCTGAAGAGAAGAAATTGATCGGTCAAAAACTCTAGCTCTGGCGTGATTGCAAACTTTTCTGAGGTAGGGTCACCAAACCGCCTCTGGTGACCTGACCTGAGGTCAGATCAACTCAAAATTTTCAGACATGTTGCGTAGAAGCCTTATAGGAAAAGTCAGAAAATTTGAGCTTCCTAGCTCAACGCGTTTGGGAGAAATAACCAAAAAACCTCAGGGGGGGCTCCTGAGGCCCCCCCGCCAGGAATAGAGTTAACCTATAAACCCATGTTTGAGAGTGTTTAGAACGACATCCGTCCAAAACAGGCGCATTTCAATATTCTACCATTGCCTAAAATGGGGAGGTCACAAAATGGACCTGGCCTTAGGTCACAGATATCCAAGTTCAGATACTCAACCCGCGCGGGGCTGGGGTCTCCAGCCGAACGCGCGGGGTTGGGGGGGGGGGTAAATTTTACCCCCCCTGTTATCTCCCGAACTAATGGTCCGATTTGGAAAATTCAAACGCCAATCGAAAGCTCTCATCACGAACTACTACAAACATGTACTTAATTTAAAGTTTGAGGTCAAGGTCAAGGTCAGGTCAAGGGTACAAATTGCAAGTTTCTACAGTATCGGCCTTGCACCGTAGTTGCCGAAGAATGGAGTCATGGACTGAGACTGATCGCCCAAAACGTGTTCTTAGGCTACCAAGACAATATTCGTTGCATACAATATCATTCAGAGGTCAAGGTCAAGGTCAGGTCAGGTCAGGTCAGGTCACCAAAAAACAAAATATAGAAAAGGGCATGTGCGACACATGTTTTATGGGTCATTTTACTCATAGAATTCAATAGGCACACTCAATAAGTGATATGTACCACCTCTGGATGAATTTCAGGTCGAGGTCAGGTCAAGGTCAGGTCAAGTGAGGTCAAATTTTGAAGTTGGTTGTTAAGGCCTAAAAAGGTGTCTATCTGATGCAGTTTTCCACGGCGAATCGAATGGTGCTATTTTTGTTTCCGTACGAGGTCTAGAACTTCCAAAAAAGTCATTTTTCAAAAAAATTGTGTGTCGTGACGTCATAAAATTTTGAATAGCTCCCACATTTTTGAACCGATTCTTCTAAAATTTGGTATGTAGGTGCACATAGACCACTTCTCTGACATATATTCCGTTTTTTCGATAGACTCAAAATTTTGGATTTTATAATGATTTTCCCAAAAAAGTCAGTTTTTTGAAAAAAATTAGGCCAAAATCCAAAATTTTCAAAAAACCGAGATAGCCATTTGATAGACAAAGTAAAATTACGTATAACCTTTTTGTTACGTCTTGATTCCTTTAAAAATGAAGATGTTAGCGGCGTTTTAACTTTTGCCGTTTTTGAGGCGAAAATGGCGAACATGACGTCACTAAAACGTCAATTTATCAAACATTTTCCGACGGATCTCGCTCAAACTTTCAGAGAACGTGTCAAATTGATGTAAGAAAAGGTACTGAAAGTTTGGCGGCGCTGCGCGCCGCAGTTTTCGAGATATCGCAAAAATTCGCGAGGGGGGGGGTAAAATTTACCCCCCTCCCCAGCCCCGCGCGGGTTAAATTTTATACATAATGGTACTCTTATCAAAATCTGAAAGTTTTAAAGCGATCGTTCAGTAGGCGTAGCTACAGCGAACCTTTGAACTTTTTCTAGGGTAAGGTCACTTGACGTGACCTGGTGACCTGACCTTGAATGACCGGGGCCTGAAATTTTCATAACATGTGTGGAATAGGTCTATTAACAGGTGTACCAAAAACGGCGGCGTGCAGCGCCGCCGCTTTTTCATAGATATCGCGAAAAACCTGCTGGGCCGTGCAAGAACGCCTCCCCCGCAGCACGGCGCGGGTTTCAGAAGCTTCAGAGTGCAAAATCGAACCGATAATTTCACAGTTTACACTTTAACCCTCGCCGGACCTATTGGTTTTCTACATACGCGCCGGCCGAGGGGGGGGGGCGGGTACGACCCCCCCCCTCGCCGTTTTGCCCCTGGTGGAGCTAGCGCGTCGCGGAAAAAACGAGCGTGTGCGCCGTTACGAGACGCAGAGATTGGTACCCGATTTTAAGGTCCTAGGTCAACCGGTGACCTCTGAGGTCAGGTCAAGTGCCCCAAGGTACGGTTCAGTTTTTGGTGAATAACTTCGCAAAAAACGGCCGCAGAGCGCCGATTTTGGCAGCATCGTGTTCGTCTCGCTCAGGCGCGTCGAATGATATACTTTTTGTCCGGGTCAGGTCAACTTGGGGTGTTGACCTCAGGTCAAGGTCAGGTCAGCACCCCCAGGTCACGAAGTTGGTCGAAAGAGGTCATGTCGCATATCATTCGATTCGGCAGGTCTTCCTGAGTCCATTGGTGGCTTTCCCGACTCGCTAGCTCAATTTGATCAAGAGTTATTGACGAAAAACTAATATGACCTTGATGACGTCATAAATGACGTCACGCAAGGTCAACATTGAAAAAGTGACGCATCTAACCTTGCAAGGAGTGCATAAAATCACGATTCTGTGTGCTTGAGATAGTTGGAGATCGCTCCCGGCGCCAGAATAGCAGTTTTCATTTTTCCCCATTGACTTATAGGTAATGGTGAGGTCACGAAAATGACCTGACCTCATATGACCTTTAGGAAAAATCCGAGATATACAAGTTGTGGGACTCATAATGGATACTAGATCCTGCAAGTTTCATTTCCCTGTGACATCTCCTCTGGCATTGAGAGCGTTGCGAAGTTGCGACATCTGAAGACCGTGCAGAGGTTCACTTATGACGTCATAGGTCAGTGACCTGACCTGACCCAAAAATGCAGTTGGTGTCAAAAGATGCGGCTTGGATCAAAGGTCAGGTATGCCAAGTTTCAGCTCTCTATCGCCAGCGTGTTCGGAGCTATCGCGAAAAAACCCTATGGGGGGGCGGCACCCGCCCCCCCCCCCTCGGCCGGCGAGAGGTACATCTGTGAGAGATAGCTTTTCGAAATAATTCGGAGACATCACATGGTGGAAAAGTTGGAGCGTTAGCTCCCCACTACCTCCAGACAGTCGCAGTCAAACCAGCCGTAATCATTCGAATTGAGGGCAGCGTGGTGTCAGGTCGCATGTCCATCAGACGTATTATTACATGCCGCGATCCGTGCTATGTTTGACCTACAAGTGGGGCTGCCACGAGGTCCCGCCTCAGCGCCGGTCCGGCCCGGCACGTGATGTCTACATAGTTTGTCAGCGTCGGCCGTCGTCGGTCGCGTGTTTACGTTAGCGCGTATACCATCGGCCAGCTGGTCTCGGTGCTCTCGTGACCAGCCGCCGCGACCCCTCGACGCCGCCGCGACCCCGACTGGAATCCTCCACCGCCAGTGGGTGCGAGACAGGCGACTGGAGCCGCAGCACGTGCCAACGACCGGCCGATTCCACAGTGATCTGGGCGCGCGTGTGCAGGGAGAATTCATCGTGAACAAACGGGTCCTCGGTGCAGTTAGTGGCATCGGAGGTTGTGCAGTGTGCTTAGAACCGTGCAAACATAGTTGCTCCATATTATAAAACAAATATCTGGTAAGTCAACTATGCGAAGAATAGCTAATACGTAACTGAATTGTTATGTTTGAAGATGTTGTTGTTTAGCTGGGACAGTTGAATGCTGATAACGTTACGTACCTTCAGCACGCAACTGAATTGTCTATTTAAGACAACGGCAAAATTCCGTACATGTCAGTGTACCTTATATATTTCATGGGTGCCATGGGTTCATACTTTATATGTAACCTAGAACGCGTTATTAGGTTACCAAGACAATGTGCATTGCATGGCAGCCATGAAAACGCCAAGGTCAAGGTCATGTCGGGTCATCAAAGACGAGCTATTGAATAGGATGTATGCGACGTAATGTTTGATGCCATGGGCCATTTTACTCATAGAACTCAATCGACATAGGCACTCAATTGGCATAACATTTTACTGTAATCGCCTCGACTGTAATCGCCACGCCCCGTGGATTGTCCATGACGGTAATACAATACAATACAATACAATACAATTAGTGACGTGGACCACTCCGACCATTTGAATGAAGTTTATGGCCGTGGTAAGGTGAATGTCAGATCAATTGCGGTCAAATTTTAAAGTTGGTTTGTGTGACCAATAAAGGTGTCTATCTGATATAGTTTTCAATGACAAACTCAAATATCAGTAGTTCCTACACCGACTTGACCGACTTGTTTAAAATTTTTGAATGTAGGCTTCTAAGTGCGTACTTGGCTGACGTGTTCCTTTTCTATTAACCCAAGTTTTACTACAGCCACCTTCAGTCAATGGTGGGTTCGCAAACGTTTTGAAGTGCCCTGGAGATAACTTGAATAGTTCGACTGCGCAAAAATGACTTCATGTTGCTACTCCCTTTAAAGGCATCGTAATGAGTGACGAACGGGTCCTAACTCGTACACATACATCAGCACTTACTACACCCCTAGTAATGACCGCAAAACAGAAGATCAGCACAAATAAAAACTAGTCTTGGCGTGACTTCTGATTTACCGCCCCCCCCCCCGTCGTTACCACTGCCAACATTTCCAGCAGCTCTTGCAGTAAGAATGGCACGCCTACCGAGCGTCAGAAGCGCAGTACACTGCGTTTCAAACACTGCCAGCACAGTCGGTGTCATTGCGCCATCGCTATCCTATGTGTCAGATGTGATGTAAACAGTCTGCCGCACGGGTGACAGGTCGATATGGGACGATACGCCGATGAGACCATGAGACCAGCATGCATTGGGGATGTCGATTCAGATAATTTGGATACCATTACCACAACGAATGCCAATAAACCATGGGAGAATATTTAAAAACGAAGTAGCTTGAGAAATTTATAGACGGGGAAACATCTAAATGTACAAAACTCAGAACATTTCATGCATTAGTGAAAACCCCTGACAAAACCTTTACCCGCGCACCGACGGGGGGGGGGGCGGTTAACCGACCCCCCCCCTGAGGCTTTTTGCGTATAGCGGTAAAACCGCGCTATTCTCTCATCAATTTTACACATGGTGTACAAGTTTAAATCTCCTAACTTTTAAGGTCAGGTCACCAGGTAACTTTAAATGACCCAACCTCAAGTCACTTTTTTGCAACTTTGCCACCGTGTCAGAGCTACAGTAGATGACGGAGTCCTTTGAAAGTCGGAGGATGTTATAAGGTCATTGGTAGCTACAATTAGTATATCTAGGAATTTTGATATCGATGACCTAAGGTCAGGTCCATTTCTCGGCCTCCCCATTATAAGTCAATGGGGGAAAAATCAACTCCCTGTTTTTTTTTTTTTTTTACTTAAACGCGTCAGAATGGCCCCATATACCATACATGACTTCATATACGATCAACCTTCACTACCATGAGGCCTGTTTTGCTGTTGGGCAGCTGTAAGGTCATGTGACGTCATCAAAGGTCACCAAAGGTTTTTGTCAATAACTCCTTACAGGAACAAGATGCAGCCGCGCGGATGGTCTCATTGTGTTCAGCTTGTCAAGGCGCATCGAATGATATACATGATGACCTCGAGGTCACGTGACCTGAGATCAACCTTTGACCTTGACCTTTCGAGGTCAACATATATATGGTTCGATGTGGATTGACGAAAGGATCACGATGGTGCCCTTAGTTTGTTCCTAGCTTGACCAATTCGAAAGTGATCATCGAGAAAAACTCTCCATATCTAGCGCCGCCATTTTGACTTTTTTGACCCCTGTGACGTCATCTTTGACCTGACCTGAAAATGACCTGTGTAAAAATTGTAGACCTTGTCCGTGCGTACCCCATGCCGTTTACCGCTTGTCGCTATCTTGCTTCGTTCTCGAGATCTCATGGGAGGCGGTCATCCGCCCCCCCCCCCGTCGGTTCTAAGTTGGCGGGTTAAGCGATGACCTTTTTCGGTCATAATAAAATGTAAGTACAAATGAAGAAACAAAAAGCTAAGCCTCAATCAAAGAGCTGGTAAACAACGTTTTCGGGTGGTCACCAGATCCAGGCACGGAAAAACACCCGCTAAGCGGCTATAGGTTTCAGTGTGCTTGGAATTCCTCTCGAGTGTCTGCTGGCGAGGTCATGTGTTGGACAGGACGCCATGACGAGCGGAGATCGTCTCCAGATCAGGGAGATTGTGACTCGTTGCCAGGCGCGGGTGCTTTGACTTTTTGTTTCGTTATCTATAAAACATGACTCAATATCATGTGCTGATCGGTGACACCGTTTTTAGGTTCTTTGCTATTTATTATGGTTTGCTATTGGAATTGGTCAGAATCAGACACATCGACAAACCGTCTGTTAAGGACTCTAATCAGCACCGCTGATTGTGCCATGTCTTTGACGGCACACATGGGGAAGGGGGTGATGAACTCCACCCTCGTGTTTGGACCTCAACTAGGATGGAGCTTCAGTGTCACGCTCGCTCGTTCGGCCTCAAAAGGCGTCTTACAGTTTACCATTATAACAAAACATTGCAGAATTTGGTAAGTGAGATACACGAAAAGCGCAAATTTTATATCAATTCTAAACATGAACTTGACCATCAGCTTGACTGTCTCCTTTCGTTTCCACCCAGTTTCGCTCGATTTTGTGCATGCTGTTCTCTTTTGGAACACATAGCTGATCTTGACCTTGCTCTTTCGCCTCTGCGCTTTAGTAAATACTGAGGTAAAATTGACTTTTTTAGAAATATAGCTTCGTTGAGGTACCGAATACCGATGATTAGCTCAATGATGATCGACTGACATGCAGCATGACCTTTTCCATGACCTTGACCTGAAGGAAAATTTAAATTGACTTTTTCAGCTCTACTTATAATTATTCATTCGACGCGTCGCAACGTTAGAAACGCGATGCCGGTAACATAAACGTAACACAAGCTTGGTGTCAAAAGTTATTGCAGAAAACATGTTCCACAAAACGTCAAATTTAAAGTTTTTTGCCCTTTGGAGGATACCCTTTTGCTAGGTTAAATCTAAGCATATCATTCAGAAAAAAACTTTAAAGAGCTATTGGATGCGGGTTTTTGTGACGCTGTAGCCCTACCCGTTCCTGAGTTATGCCCTGATTTGTGAAAAGTTGTCAAAATCAGGTAAAAATTGTAATAATTTTATTTTTGGTGACCTCCAGTGCCCTCATCGATGACCTGATCCAAATATGACTCGAATGGTTCTGAAAGTACTTATATCAAGCTATCCATTGTTTTTCTCCAATTCCTTTTTACTTTTTCCTTTTTACCTTTTTTACTTTCCAAGATAATCTAGTGAAGCCAAATACGCCTCCCCCTTCGGCGAAGCCGGCTGAAGCCTTCACCTGAGCGCTGGTTAATTACAGCACATAAGCAGATGATGCACATGAGTATGATGTAATTGTGCAGACAACTCGGAGCTACTAAAATTATGTCCTTACCGCTGGGATGTGATTTGACTGCAGGCAGTCGGCGGCAGATCGGGCACAGCGTTACTCAGCCGGTCACGCCGGGAAGGAGCAGCTGAACCACACTGCCAGCCAGCCACTCAACCAGACGGCCAACCAGCTGCACCCCGGGCCGCAGCAGCTGTAACGGAGGCAGGGAGAGTGACCTGGAATCAGCACCATGTCTGGAAAACACAGTTCCAACGGGATCAGATCGCGCCACCGGGGCTCGTCGCGAGTCACTGAGGTAAGGAAGGACATCGGAGCCTATTTGCTGACCACGTTTCTATGGGCAAAGGATTCGTATCCGGATCACCGATAAGGGATTACGGGTGTTTCCATGGGCAGCCTAAGCCCTTACGAGGCACTGATACGGATCAGTGATGCCCATAGAAACGTGGTTCATGTCTTGTTGGTATGTGTGCTTTTCATACCAAGTTTCTGGTGCCTGCGAGTATGACGGCATGTAGGTATGCATGCGTGTATGTATGCATAAAGATCATGGACTTTCCACATATGGCGTGGCAATTACAGCTTATGTTTAAACGTCGCTCGGTATGTGAGTACCACGTGTGGTTATATCACATATGCATGCATATTGCATAACCACACATGCACATCGCTAATTGACGGGTGTAAAAAATGTCCGCCTCCCGTGGTCAGCTGAACAATCGGCCTGCCTAAATAGCCGGGCCGAGTGCAGCTAATTATGCAAATTATAATTTTATATTGCACATGCAGGAAAGGCAATAAGCATTCGGTACGATAATAGTCGCTCCCTAGAATATTTAAAATGCTATAATTAAAAAATAAATTGAATTTCATGCTACTTTGCCTGATTGAAAATATAATCAAGGGCTGAACAAATCTCAAATGCATTGCCAAAGAGATCTTTATCCAAGTGAGTCTCTCAACGTGCACGAATTATTACTTCTACTAGACTCCCGATGCATACAATACTGCCAATGGATTTAACGTTTATCACCATCCTTTAGCAACGAACATAAACGAAACTGGGGGGTGAGACAGAAAGCAATTACCAAAGACTGTTTTTTCAAAGCGAACAAGCCGAGATGGGACCAAATTACCTCGATGCATGCTAGCTTCCGACTGACTGACTGGCTTTTCCTCATGACTGATTACCCACATATTGAATGAACGTCAGCCCTAAATATTCGTCCAGAACAGTGGTCGGCAGGTCATTCGGGGTTGTGCCCCCTTTTTAGGCGCCAGGCAGGGCCATTACCCCCACCTACCAGACCCCATTGCTGACACAACCAAGTTTAGGCACTGAAATTCCATACCTTCTGGAACTCTTTGAGTATTTCTGCATTTCCGATGCATCAAATTTAAAACATGACACTTCCTCCGCAAAACATTTAATACATATATTCCATTTAACCCTCGTACATAAAGGGGCGGCCGGTGGTTTTTCGTAAAAGCTCACGTAAAAGCCGTTGGATCACGACCAAATTGTACCCTCGAGCCAATCATTTTTTTTCTTCTTTACCTGCCCGGGAAAACCTGAGGCCAGTTTTACCAACAGAAAAATAACCGCCTGCCGGAGTTTTTGCCTAAAAACCGCTTCACATACGCGATGCGCGATGAGCATGTAAGTGGATAGGGTTTTACCGTTTACGCTCCGTATGTGAAGCGGTCTTTAGGCGCAAAACTCCGGCACGCAGCTATTTTTCTGTCGGCAAAACTGGCCTCTGGACCCATAATGATCATTGGCTGATGAGCTTTTTTCTGGAGATCATCTTGAGCCATAAAATCTCACTTCAAGAAGTTATAGCGGGTCCCGATGTTCTCGACACTTGTCTTTGACCTCCTGAATGAGACGAAATGACAAAGGACCTTAAAAATGGGCAGCAGCGGCTTCCTATAGTCACGGGTAATACGCTCGTTTTTTATGAACAGCTCCATCTCAGAGTCCGAGAGGCCGCGGGGGTCCGATCGACTCCTCCCCCTTACGTTAGCGGCTGTGGAAACGCCAACAGACGGGCGACGGTTAAAAATTGCAGCTGCTTTTGTACGACTGTACGGAGCCGCGGTGAGATGGTGAGGCGAGCAGCTACGTGAAAATTGGTATCTAATCAATGTGTGCTATGCCTTTGACCTAGGCTAATCTTTGAACCCTGGGATGCAACGATGGTTCCATCAATGGAGCCACTAACTCTAAAAAGCTAGGTTTTCTCAGAATCCCTCATTACCCCCACCGAAAGGGCTCCATTACCCCCAAAGGGGGCATGCCCCACCATTTGCCGACCCCTGGTCCAGAACATAAACAATATCAGGCTACGCGCAGGGGCGGATCCAAGGGGGGGGGTCACATGGGTCATGGCCCCCCCCCTTGAGGCCCGGGGGCCCAAAGACCTGCCAGGGGCACCACCGGCCTATCAGGGGTATCACAGTCCTGACAGGGGCACCACAGGACCGCCAGGGGCACCACAGGCCTAGCAGGGACACCACGGGCCTGGTGCCCCTGGGCCCTGACAGGACTGTAACGCCCCTGACAAGCCTGAAGTGTCCCCGGCAGGCACGTGGTGCCCCTGACAGGCCTGAGGCGCCCCTGCAAGGCCGGTGGTGCCTCTGGCAGGCCTGTTGTGTCCATGGCAGGCCTGTGGTGCCCTTGCTAGGCCTCTGGTGCCCCTGACAGGCTTGTAATGCCCCTGGAAGGACTGTGGTGCCCCTGGCAGGCCTCTGGTGCCCCTGACAGGCTTGCGGTGCCCTTGGAAGGACTGTGGTGTCCCTGGGCCCTGACAAGCCTGAGGTGCCCCTGACAGGCCCGTGGTGCCCTTGTTAGGCCTGTGGTGCCCCTGGCAGGCCTCTGGTGCCCCTGGCAGGTCTGTGGTGCCCCTGGCAGGTCTGTGGCGCCCCTGGCAGACCTGTGTTGACTGGTGCCCCTGCTAGGTCGCTGGTGCCCCTCACAGACCTGTGGTGCCCCTGGGCCTTGACAAGCCTGAGATGCCTGGCTATGACAGGCTCGTGGTGCCCCTGATAGAACAGTGGTGCCCTTGCTAGGCCTGTAGTGCCCCTGACAGGCCTCTGGTGCCCCTGCTACCCCTGCGCCCGGAGAGGACTATGGTGCCCCTGAAAAGCCTGAAGTGCCTCTCGACAGGCCCGTGGTGCCCCTGACAGGCCCAAGTTACCCCTGCGAGGTCGGTGGTGCTCCTGACAGGCCTCTGGTGCCCCTGGCAGGTATGTGGTGCCCCCCTGGCAGGCCTGTGTTGACTGGTGCCCCTGCTAGGCCGCTGGTGCCCCTCACAGGCCTGCGGTGCCCCTGGAAGGACTGTGGTGCCCCTGCCCCTAGGGGTGCTCATGGGCCCAACAGGTCCGTTGTGCCCCTGACAGGCCTGTCGTGTATACTTGCTAGACCTGTGGTGCCCCTGCTTCCTGGCAGGCCTGTGGTGCCCCTGCTTCCTGGCGGGCCTGTGGCGCCCCTACAAGGCCGTAGGTGCCCCTGACAGGTTTGTGGTGTCCCTGGAAGGACTTTGGTGCCCCTGACAAGCCTGAAGTGTCAAGGACAGACCCTTTAGACGCCAGGGTCAAGTTCGTCGGACTGACAACGATTCGCTTACCTGATAACGTTCCTGGTAAGTACTCACTACTCAGCGTCCACAACATATATACACATAACACATTCATATATACTTGCTTACAATTGGTAAATGTGGTTGTGGGTAAGAGTTAAGATACTGACTAAAAATAAAAAATAAAAAAACTGAAAATGGGGGCACCACCAAAATTAAGTGGACGAAATCCGTTGAGTTTTTTAATTTTGGGTATAGGTAGGGGCACCACTTCGATTCATGACCCTCCCCTTGGAGTTTTCCTGGATCCGCCCCTGGCTACGCGACACCTTACCTGGTGGAGGCCTTTCGCCGGCACTTGTGTTACACCACAGAGGCCTGTGCTATAGGCGCCACACACACACAGACAGACAGACGTCCCCACACGGCACACCCGACACCGGAGAAGGTGTGGCTTCCCTTCCCACCTGGTCCGCGCTGGTCTGCGGTGGTCACCGGACACCCCGCGCCCCGATCAGACGGTCTGGCGGGGCCCTCGTCACGTGAGTGGGCCCAGTTGTCGGTGGCAACCATGCAGCCGGGTCACGTGTGTGCGCGGAGGGCGGCGGCCAGACCGGCGCAGGTCACCGAAGGGTCACAGGAGGCAGCACTAACGACGGAAACGGTAGGTCACATACGAAGAAAAGGCCTCGGTTAGCTGCTCAAGTTTTCTGCTGTTTTCATCCATTCGCTTCCCTTGAGTAGGTACTACCTAACGAACTGTCCAACCAATAACCATTTCCTCTTACTCTAAGCACATTCTAGGACGCCCCTGTCAATATGTGTTTTGTGTAAGGCCAGCGTGAAACAATAATTCTTTTGCCATAATTATGAGCGGTGTATAGTCTCTCTTGAAAGTATCGCGTCAGGGGCTGCGGCGGCTCGGCGAACTATTCCATTCAGTTTGGGGACCCCAGCAGTGAGGCTATGGCCTGTATCATAAAAAGTGCGCTGTAACACGATTCTACGCCAGCGGTAGGAGGAAAACTGCTATATGACGCAGGCACCAGCGGCTGACAACTGCAGGTCAAAACAGGCAGAGGCCGGCCAGAGGTCATGCTCGTATCGCTCTTCCTTGACCCCGTCCCCCGCCCCAGGCGGATAGCGGCGCCGCCTGGGCTCACCAACCGGGCGCTCGTCGGTCTGCCTTAGTGGGCGCCAATCACTCAGTGTGCGTGACGCGAAAATCACATCGAAGCAAAGTTCCGCCATAATCCTACTGTAAAGAGGCCTGATGAACGACGTCAACAGGTCATGAGGGGGGGGGGGGGGGGCGGGGGCAGCCTGGCATCAAATAAGGCTTTTAAAAAAGAAGACGGCTGAACAGTAAACATTTTTTTTTGTCGCCGCTCACTAACCAGCTCATTAAAAAGAGAGAACTCCAAATATACCTAGGACTAATTGGCTAGAGAGCAAATTGGCGAATTGGCTAGAGAGAGAGAACTTTTGCTTTTTTAACCCGTTCGCGGGTCTGCAACCACGGATGCATTCTGTTAGCGGGTGCAAGGGAGTGCAACCGATGTTTTTTTCGTATTCGGGCACGGGATTCCGGATTTTACAACAAAAATATGTGACAGTCGTGCCGATGACGGCTGAAATGATTAACTTTGCAATGAAACAAAGCTCAACAAATCCTCTGCGAGTAGGTCGGTTTCCGTTGACTACATGCTTACTGCCATCACCAGTTAGCGGACGGCGGCTCCCACCTCCCCCTATATCCCTCCGCAGTCCGTAACCACTCCCCTCGCCACGCCGCTCTGGCTGCCTCCGCGCGTCAGGCTTCGGTCAGTGCTACCAGCGGCTCTCAAACTTTTCCGCTCAACCGCGGCTGGGACAGGCAGCGCCTTCCCTCAGAGTCGCGATACTTTCAAGAGAGACTATACCTACCTATTGGTCGCCATTTCCTAGTTGGGTGCTGACGGTGCTGTAAAACCGGCTTACTGCAGCGACTGCAGCCACCTCTGTTAGAGAGGATAAACATTGATTTGAAAATCAGCCGCCAGATGTCAGTAGCGAGCCCATATGTCAGGGTTTGTCTACTCTGTAAAAACGGTCAGAGTGATGACTGATGACATCAAATGTAATACATCGAGACGGATGCGTAACGAAAGGTGAGCATCGTTCACCCTCGGCACGGCACCACGAAAATCAAACTGACGGACAAAACGTGGTTCCGTTCGATCTCTCCCCATCTGTCCGTTGTCTCGCTGCCAATAGCGGCGGAACACCTTCAATTAAGGGGGGACCCTTTTGAAGTTGAAGTCCCATTCGACTTTTGGTCCTATTCTTTCCATGTAACGACCATTGGGCTAATGTCAAAATGGCCAAATCAAGGGGTAGGCCAGGTGCCCCACCCTCTGTTCCGCCGCCTATGCTCGCTGCCCGTATGTTCGTTCATGTCTTTCATTTCATCTGTTCTCTCTCTCTCTCTCTCTCTCTCTCTCTCTCTCTCTCTCTCTCTCTCTCTCTCTCTCTCTCTCTCTCTCTCTCTCTCTCTCTCTCTCTCTCTCTCTCTCTCTCTCTCTCTCTCTCTCTCTCTCTCTCTCTCTCTCTCTCTCTCTCTCTCTCTCTCTCTCCTCTCTCTCTCTCTCTCTCTCTCTCTCTCTCTCTCTCTCTCTCTCTCTCTCTCTCTCTCTCTCTCTCTCTCTCTCTCTCTCTCTCTCTCTCTCTCTCTCTCTCTCTCTCTCTCTCTCTCTCTCTCTCTCTCTCTCTCTCTCTCTCTCTCTCTCTCTCTCTCTCTCTCTCTCTCTCTCTCTCTCTCTCTCTCTCTCTCTCTCTCTCTCTCTCTCTCTCTCTCTTGCACAGTTGGAGCATAGTTGAAACTAATTTATCACCGCACCGTTAGGCATCATTTTCCGACAGGGGGTTCACTCCTACGTTACAATTCTCTCCCCTCCTTTATCTGCCTGCCCGTTTCCCAGCTATCCGGTTCCTTATCCAGCTCCGATCGGTTTATTCGGCTCACTTTCTCCGACTTTTTGTCAGAGCTCAGCTAATCATGCGGCCCCTCCAATCTCCGTCCACAAATACCGGCACTGCGGCTGGCAGACGGGGCCGCCTAGGCAACGAGAGACTCCGAGACGGTGTGGATTGCCCACAGTGCGGTCTTCGTGTGGTCTTTGGTTCGCCTCACAAGCGCCGTATCGATAGCGACCTGTGTGCCCCGCTGCGTGCTGCGTGTAGGACGGCCTGAATCGGCGACCCGGCGCCCACTTAGAGCGGGCCGGTCCGCGGCCTCGGGCGGGCCAAGTGGGCCGCGTGTCCGGCGCGTCGGAGGCGAGCTCGGAAACGGCGCAGAGAGACCGATTGTCGGAGAGCGGGGTGGATCAGAATGGTGGACCGTGTGGAACTCAGTGGACTCGTCCTGTGATCTGTGGAACTGCGTAGAGTTCAGTGCGGTGCTCGGAGTTACATTCGATGGATTATGCCCGTCCAAAGCGAGTATCTAAGGTCAGATAACGCGGCTGCCGCTGCTGTAAACTAAACATAAATAACCTTTAGAGAGCGCACTGCATACTAAAGAAACAGCTTAATTTGAAAATAAAAATGATCCTCGGTATCTATAATATGCAAATAATATACCTTTTAAAGCCGTTGACATTTTTTAAACAGAACTTTATAAATATTTCTGATCATGCTGTTTTTATTTTATGCATTTTATGGATGGAAACGTTTGCTGCATGCAACACGTTGTTGGAAAGGCTTTTTAATTGGTGCTTGTTTTTCCCTTCTTCCGGTCACGGATGGATTGCGTCTCCTCATGATTTCCGTAAATATCTCAGCAACGACTGTTAGACCGATGGAAATATCAGACCTTCACTCTAAATATATTATGCATATAGTGGGGAAAATCGCACTCTCACGCAAATTCGTGTTATACATATCTTGATAATCGGCATCTCTAAGGGCCCACTTTTTACGACGCTCTTTTTTGAGATCATATAACAATCTCATATCACGCGCGCATTCTCTATTGAATGACACTTGTTGCAGTAAAATCATTCAATAAACCTGGTAGTAGTGATGGATCAAATAAACCGATGAAAAGGAGGGTAATGCCCTCGTATTATCCCCCTCATTTATATCATTTTAGTAGGTAGTTCCAAAAAAGAGCAATCGATCGACCTTTCAATTTAGGAGATCGGCCCAATAGATCTGGAAATCTCCGGGGAAGGGGCTGGATTGCGTTCTCCTCCCCCCGCGCCCAGCCCCTAATAAGGGTTGTCTTCCTGTCCAGGAGCCTGCCACTAATAGGTCGAAATCAGCCATAATACACCCTAGAAGGCGTGGAACTTAAAAAGTTAATAAAGGTCATCAGAGGCCATCGTCAGGTTATCAAAGGCAAATGACGCCTGCCTGACTTAATTGCGAGCCTCACTTTTTGTTCGACTTTTTTTCTATAAAAAAATGAAACGAGGGAACTGTCCATCCCTAAAAGTGCGACATTCTAGGTATATGAATGCTGCGCTGCCGTACTCATCAAGCATCGCTGATATACAGTTGTCAGACGGCAATGAAATAAAACACAGCTAGATATGCATAAGCCTTTATTTACATTTATTATATCTATAAATTACCAACTGATTTACGAATGGTTTACTTCGTTATTGGCGCTGCGTATATGTGTATATAAATTATCTATAGGATAATTCCAACGACGTTTTACTGTAGACCGCATATAAATAAGATATTTGTGGGCAGGTTTTATGGCTTCTCTCATGCATGCAGAGTTACAGACTATAAATCAAATGAAACATGACATATTGATGACCAATGGTGTGATTGCTGCGGCATGGTGGGACAAACTTCTAGCATCATGCTTCAAGTGTTTATTTTATTTTATTTATCTAAGGCATAGACCTCTGTACACCGTACAGAGGTCTATAGGTGAAGAAGAAGAGGTGTACAGAGGTCTATGATCTAAGGAAATCACCAACAGGGAGAAGTCCCTCTGACAGACGAAGTCAGAGATAAAAGATAAGTTTATCTCTGTTAACCTTATTAACCCTCGCCGGACCTATTGGTTTTCTACATACGCGCCGGCCGAGGGGGGGGGGGGCGGGTACGACCCCCCCTCGCCGTTTCGCCCCTGGTGGAGCTAGCGCGTCGCGGAAAAAACGAGCGTGTGCGCCGTTACGAGACGCAGAGATTGGTACCCGATTTTAAGGTCCTAGGTCAACCGGTGACCTCTGAGGTCAGGTCAAGTGCCCCAAGGTACGGCTCAGTTTTTGGTGAATAACTTCGCAAAAAACGGCCGCAGAGCCGCGATTTTAGCAGCATCGTGTTCGCCTCGCTCAGGCGCGTCGAATGATATACTTTTTGTCCGGGTCAGGTCAACCTGGGGTGTTGACCTCAGGTCAAGGTCAGGTCAGCACCCCCAGGTCACGAAGTTAGCCGAAAGAGGTCATGTCGCATATCATTCGATTCGGCAGGTCTTCCTGAGTCCATTGGTGGCTTTCTCGACTCGCTAGCTCAATTTGATCAAGAGTTATTGACGAAAAACTAATATGACCTTGATGACGTCATAAATGACGTCACGCAAGGTCAACATTGCAAAAGTGACGCATCTAACCTTGCAAGGAGTGCATCAAATCACGATTCTGTGTGCTTGAGATAGTTGGAGATCGTTCCCGGCGCCAGAATAGCAGTTTGAATTTTTCCCCATTGACTTATAATGGTGAGGTCACAAAAATGACCTGACCTCATATGACCTTTAGGAAAAATCCGAGATATACAAGTTGTGAGACTCATAATGGATACTAGATCCTGCAAGTTTCATTTCCCTGTGACATCTCCTCTGGCAGTGAGGGCGTTGCGAAGTTGCGACATCTGAAGACCGTGCAGAGGTTCACTTATGACGTCATAGATCAGTGACCTGACCTGACCCAAAAATGCGGTTGGTGTCAAAAGATCCGGCTTGAATCAAAGGTCAGGTATGCCAAGTTTCAGCTCTCTATCGCCAGCGTGCTCGGAGCTATCGCGAAAAAAACCCTATGGGGGGGGGCGGCACCCGCCCCCCCCCCCTCGGCCGGCGAGGGTTAAAGGGACTATCCCACCTTTAACATGGGGTTTGAGTTGAGATAGCCAAGTTTGCGGCGAGGTTCAGAAACCACTATCTATCTAGGTTGCAACCCCCGCGGCCTCTTGGTGTTGAAAAAAATCGTTCCCTTCATTTGAAAATGGGCCTTGTACAAGGCCCTATCTTCAACATGGAGCGACCGTTAGTGTGACGTCACCTCGTTTAGTCATTCTGATTTAAATGGGTTTGTTCGTTGAAAAATCGCTTAAAACTTGGTCTGAACTTTGTTGTGGTGCCTACAGAGTAAAAAGAATCAGCTTTATGACAGTAATGTGGCCTGGGGAAGGAGGTAATTTTGGGCTGTGACGTCACACATTTGAAAGTTTGTGTTTGGAATATGGGAAGCCTAAGATGTTTAATGAAAAATAAATGCCAGAACCGTGTTCCTGGTCATCCAATCTATAAAGTCGGGCACAATTTAACTGGTTTTAACAACATTTCAGAAGGTGGGATAGTCCCTTTAAAAGTTTGATTCCGTCCAAGACAATTATAATAATAACATCATTTATATCACTTCATTTTGACTATGTTTCGTGACGATCGGCGCACTAGTTTTAGAGATAATGCGAAAAGACTGGAGGAGGGGGGGGGGGCAAAAAATAGCCCCCTACCAGGGCACGGGTTAATGACGTTTTTTGTATTGCGGCTTACCGGGTGTCGCTACGTGGCCCAAGAGCCGGGGGGGGGGGGGGGGGTTCAGACACCCCCACCCCCAGCCCGGCGCGAGATATATGCTGTTTTCACGACGGGTGATCTGGAAATGCACTTATTTGACCAAATCTGCACCAAACCTCTTTTACAACAAATATTTTCTTATCGTGACTTTATTTCAGTGTTTTAATCGAAACTAACTTCCGGCAATCAAAAAAGAGTTATATAAGCATTTGTGAAACAAAAACTGATAACTTTAAAGAAACACAATGAAACTAATTTGACCAGAACTTCCCCAAATCTGCATCTAATCTGCACCAAATGTGTACCAGATGGCCGTCGTGAAAACGACTAATAAGAAAGAGCGAGAACGGGACTGTGGGCTTGTGCAATGTTAAAATGCGCATTGTCAATTGGAATTGCGAATTTAGTTAGGACGTCTCCGTACGATGCCAGCGCTTCGGGGCATTTCATAATGCACATCCACACCTGAAACTGGTGGTTTCTATCCGAAGGATAGCTTAGCTTGCTGGTCAACATTCGAAACTGGCTGGCCATAGACCGAGCGTTATGTAAACAAGAACACATTCCTGATCCCGGCATCAAGTCACGAAATCTTACATAAGACGTCTGTGACTTCTGCAATTCCATTCGGTGCAGGTTACACAACAGTGCTGTCTGTAGTGTCCGTTGGTCACCAGTCACCAGTCACATCGCGTGCCTACGTCCGTTGGAGAGTTATATGGAGTTGATAGCATTACCCGGCCAGCTCATCACGCCTCTGCAGAGGTATCGGCTGCGTTACTAAATTCTCAGGATGGCTCAGGATAATTATTCCAGAATGGCATCGAAAGATAATGTGTTTATTGACTGAGAGCATTTGTTCTATGAAATGTGTCTCTTCTCGATCAGCTAATTACAGAATCATATCAGTCATGTGTGTCCGTAAGCTAATAAAAAATATCACCGGAGCTCTGCCAGAGGGCATTGTTTATCCGTAATATCCCACACTAGTCTGAAATCCATTTTTCCAGAAAAGGACTGTCATGGAACTATAAAGAGCCGACTGAATGTCAAACGATCAAAATCAGAGACATTTGATCGATCGATAGGAAATGAACGTTAACATTATGCGTATGTAAACATTATGTTCTGGTCAGGGATGAGGAGCCGTGGAAATGTCAGACGACTCCGGCTCTGGCTTCGGCTCTGGAGAAAAAATCGACTCCGGCTCCGGCTCCGGCTCCGAGAAAAATGGTCCGGCTCCGGCGGCTCCGGCTACGGTTCCAGCTCCAATACTCAGTACATCCCCATGCAATTAAGTACGGATGGAAGAAAACAAGACTATGGGATTGGTGCACGTTGCTTCTGTAATTGCATAACAAGGCGATTTCTATATTTTGAATACCGCATGTTTTACTGCATTGAGCTGTCAATCCGAACTAGGTCAATAATTTTTTCCTCTTCAAAAAAAGGAGCCGGAGTCGCCCGCTTTTTTGACGGCTCCGGCTCCGGCTCCGGCTCCGGCCGACTATATTATTTCACGGCTCCGGCTCCGGCTCCGGCTCCGCACCCCTGGTTCTGGTATACATATGAGAAAAAAAGCATGCTTTGTTACACAAGAATGACTTCAGCGAGCTGAACGAAGTTGGCAGCGTGTCTGTCTGCAACGCCATCATTGAATGGTAATGCCATATACGGAAGAAATTTGCATATTTTTCTTGTTTCCTGGTGGCCGACGCGCGACGACGTCGTTATCTACCCAGCACGTCTTTCAACATGTCTTTCAACCAGTCGGGGTCGCGCAGAGATTGGCAGCCTGGAGACTCCCTCAGTTCATTTGATCTCATTTCGGGCGGTTGCCGGTTAAAACCATCGCCGGTACAGGGGGAGGGATGTCCCTCAGGTTTTTCGCGAATAGCTCGCGTAAAAAGCGGTTGATCGCGACGAAACTTTCATTACTCTAGCATTGATCAATTTTACACCTACCCTGAAAATTTCATGACCCTGGCCCAAACGACCTTTGACCTGTGACCTACCTTCCGAGACCATCTTTGGACGGAATCGCGATTCGGCGTAAGTCGGCTCGCATTAGCCGTGCGTTTGCAAGCTTTTCGTAGTTTCAAACATTCAAACATGTGATTTGATGTTGCTCCCATGCATTAGGGTCGATGTCATTGTCGCCTGAAGGTCAGGTCAGGTCGTTGACCTTTGATGACTTCGGTTCACTTTTTCGAGTTTTACATTTTTCTAGGCTAATTTTTGGAGCTAAATTTTGAATTTAGCAATCATAAGGGTTCCTCCGTAGTCTATAGGGATCACTTTTCTCATTACAGCAATTATGTTCATACCATTAAGTAGTTTCAATGTTTTAAGCAAAAATAAAGTCTGATGTTTTCCTAAATCACGGATGGCTACATATAAGCTACTAGTGGAATATAAGCTGGAAACTGCTAGAAATAAACTATGAACCTAATTTGACCGAATCGCACCAAATGTGACCAAATGTGTGCCAAATAACAGTCGTGAAATGGCTAATATCTGACATTGCGTAACATTTGGGCTTTTGTGTGGGAAGGCTGGATCTCAACACTTCAGGCACAGGTTTTATCTTATCTAGAGCTGATTTTGTAAGGCACAAAAGGCTCTGTCAATGCAATCGTTAGTTGCTAGCAATCATTTATCATTGTGCCACTATATCTTGCATATCAATAAGCCTTTGTCATCATGCCTTCTGCTCATCTCAATCAAATTTATTCGTAATTTCGACAGCACATTGTGAAACAATAACCAGTAAGACGCCTTTTAGGCGATGAAAGAACGAATGCGATAGTGCAGGGCTGTGCATTCGTGCCCTTGTGCAACGTGAGATCCCAACTAGAGATTTACGTGTCACCCAGCTAGATATTCCTTATACGGCGCAACAGCTTTGGAAAAATGCATCGCCCACTGAATCTACCGGGTAGAGGTCCCAACGATAGATGCAGTTGCATTGCATCTTCATTGGTCTAATCCTTGCGATGTTCTCGTAAATGGTAAAAAATTGATACCCTTAATTTGACGCATATGTGTCGGGACGGGACGGGACCTCGATGCATCATACAAAGAAGGCAACTCAATGATAAAAAATGATTATATCTGGTGCCCTTATTTCGGTCGGGAGCTGTTGCCGAGATGAAAACATAACTTATAATAAAATAAAAAAACAGTCTAGGTTGGGCCTCTCATGCTGAGTTTTTTTTTTCTTCTTTTTTTACAACTACAAATAACTTCGCTCGCTCTTCCTGCTCCCGACCTTTCATTAGTAATATGCTGAAATGGGTGGAGAGGCTTCCAGACTGCACGGAGATGCTTTACGTTCATCGTATATGTCGAGTGATTTCTTTTTTAAACCTTCTTAAACATTTTTTCCTGATCTTGCTGTTGATTAAAGCAGTTACACATTACATGAATAGCTTACTTGATACGAAACAGTAACTTGAGGAAAGCAAAAATAATCATGTCGACTCACAACTAACTATGGCTCCCTTCTGTGACTTGAGGTGACTTTAGACCTCACCAATATTATTCTTCCATTCATTTTCGCAAAAGAAATGCCTGTTCATGTGCTGCGCAATGAAAATCATGAGCTATGCAAGCAAACAAAAACTACAAAAATATGCGATCTAAGCAAACAAAGACACATGCAATGAAACCACATGTGTAAGTCGTGGTTAAATCAAATCCTAAAAGAAAATAATCTAACCAGAAATGCTAAACCAGAGTAGATCTCAGCCGGCGGGTATCGTTTGTTGAGAGGAGCGCTGCGCAGTGCGCACCTTCGAGTCCGTGCAGGAGGGGGCCGGCGGCGGCGGCTGGCAGTGCGAGTGACCCGGGCCTCTGCCACAGTCTGCCGGCCGCGGGCCGCTGAGGACGGCGCCGGTGGTTGTGGTCGACGCGCTGCAGCGCCGCTCCCCACCCGAGTAACGCGAGCCCGAAGCCATGCTGGGCGGTTCGGCTAGATGGGGGCGCTGGTGGCCGGCCCGAAGCCCCTCCCCCGAGCGGCGCCGCGGGCGGAGCGGTGCCGTGCCGCGGGCGCCCAGCTCCAGTCAGCTCGTGGTGGAGACCGATCGGAGCTGTAGCGAGCCGGACCTTCCGGCTGCCGCGGAGCTGGACCTCCCGTCGGACCGGGCCGGCGCGGCCGGCGCCGAGGCCGGCGCCCGCCCGCGCGCCAGGACCTTCTCTCTGACGAGGCTCCACTACAGCGTCTACCTTGAGCCAGACGCAGAGAAGGCGGCGGCGGCGGCGGCGGCCACCCTGCCCAGGACCCGCCCTCCCATCACTATCATCGGAGAGGAGACGCGAGTCACGGACGATGAGCCCGTCGAAGAGCGCAAGCAGAGACGCAAGAAAAAGCCGCTCCGTAAGTTTTTGAGCGTTGACAATTTGCGCAAAAGCGTGCGCAAGAGCAAAGAACGGATGCAGGGCATCGACGAAGCGTTGCGCAGGCAGGCGCGCAACACACTGCGGCGCATGCGCACAGACCGAAAGGGCTTTAGCCCTGCGGGTACGGCGTCCCCCTCAGTGGCGGCGCAGGAGCTGGCGGAGTCGGAGGCGGAGCCCCGTCCAGAGTCCGCAGGGGAAACTGACGAGGCTGCGGAGCAAGCACGGCCAGAGCCCCCGCCGCGGAACGATATCTCGTTCTGCGAGGACTCTGCGACAACCAGCGACGAGCCGTGCGCCTCACCGGTGCCCCCCGAGCTCAGCATCCGCCACGAGTTAGCTATGGTGCAGGGGGCCAGTGACCCGACCGACGCCAGCGCCGTGCCGCGGCCGGACGAGGAACCAGCGGCCGCCAGCGCCGGCCGAGGAGGCGTCGGCTTCAGTGAGCACACTCGGGCGACGGAGGGCGGCGTCATGGACACGGCCGGCAAACGAGAGAGGGGCGCGTCGGCCGCCAGCGACCCGGAGCGCTCCGACGACCACCTGCCCCCATCGGCGAGCCCGCCGCCGCCGCCGCCCGACGCCAAATCTGCCCCTCTGGCCGCGGCCGAGCCGGCGCCGGCCACCGACCCTGACGAACAGGTGGAGAAAGCCGAACAGGCGATAGAGGACCAGGAGCGAGTGCGACCTCAGCGGCCGGCCGATGTCCCAGATAACGAGGTGAGTTTGGTCGGCGATAGTGAGGTGAGTTGGTCGATCGACAGTGGCCGGCCGCGCCGACCCTCGGCCGTCTCGTACGCGCCTCTCCCCGGACCCCGCGCCGCGCCGCGCCGGTCCCGGCCGGCCTGGGCGGCCCGTATCGGAGATGCGTATCACTAGCAGAGGCCGGGCAGGGTTCTTTCGAGTTAAGGCCGCCCCACACTGGACCTCGCATGCGGGTTGCGAGTTTGCGGGTTTTGAGTTTGCGGGCATAATACTAATTCATAGAGTGATTAGACCGTTCTTTATGATAACTTCGTGAATGCAGTGAAGCCGGTACACCTTCAGAAAATTACACATAGTCGCAATACCAGCGCAACGAACCAAAATTCGGCTCCAACGAAAAACCCGCAAACCTCGCAGAACTCGCAGACCTCGCAGCGAGGAAAATCGAAAGTTCACTCAAAATCAACTATTGGAATGCGATGCAAGGTCGCTCGCAAGCTAAAAACATGCAGACTCGCCTGTTAGATGGTAGTGTGGGTCACTCAGCTTAGATTGTATGATTTGAACTTGAATAAACCCGAAAACCCAAAAACTCGCAACCCGCATGCGAGTTCCAGTGTGGGGCGGCCCTTATGGTGTCTTGTTTTTGTTGATTTTGTTTACGAGGAATGTGTTATTGTACACTGGGCTGGGCATAACACACCACTAATTTAGTATTTGAATGCTAGCCTCGGATTCAAGTAGTACGTCAATATTGACATTGCTGAGCATTACAGTAAATAAAACGGTAGGGATTAGGGAACCATCTTTCCTTTTGCATTTAAATGCATTTTTAAGGGGGGAGTTCACTTGAGGCATCTCATGCTGTTCGAAAAGGAAAAGGTATGCGTTAAAAACTTGTACAGCATTGCTAGTCGTTTGCCATAGCGTTTTGTCTCATGAAGAATATCAAAATTGTACCTCTCCCCTCCGTGTGTGACGTTACTTTACCGCGAGGCTAACCGTCGATATTGTCGAGGCAGAGTGTTATGACAAGGCATACAGTAAAGTAAAGAGTTGTAATCATCACACCCTGGACCCGCGGGCATTGACCAGGGTGGAATACTCTGGCCCATCCCTGACCCATCAGCGTTTTTCGGGATACTTTTCAAACAGACTGTGGGGTCAAAGTAAATTTTGTCGTCCTAAGTAGGAGACTGAAGAGTTCTATTTATGCAACTTGGAGTCGGAGTGACAAAATGACCGACACCGACTTCGGGATAGGGTTGAAATAAGCTCAACCAACAGGAGAATTTCATAAAACTATATGGATTCAGATCACTGCCAAATCATCCATCCCTTTACTAACAAAATAAGACGTAATTGTGCAATTTTAAATACTGCTGAAAAACGTAATATAACATTATCCAATCTACATCATATGTGTATCTGTATAATGCATACATTTGAGGTGAATTGTATACGACCATGCTTAAATGTTTGCAATTCGGACGTGATGGGCTTTTATCCATGATGCTAAGCTGTTTGATCGGTCCTGTAGCAGCCTGCCTTGGTGCTCACTGCTAATGACGTGAAAGCAGCGCATATGGGGAAAGTTTGAAGCTTTCTTGGGTAGCGAAATTTATTTCAGTCGTACGTACGAAATTGTACATCTTATTGATTCTACAACACTTGCCCTAGCTGGGATCTTGACCATCCTCTGCATGTGTAGAGTAAAAAAGAAAACGGCAATGCCTTGGCCAATGAAGTGCAGCATGAAAACATCTCGTTTTATTCTGGGAATATGGCTGATACGAATGATATGAATGAGGAGCGGAGACCGGGTTCAATTTGGAGTGGTCGAGTTTGTAAGTCAGCATCCAAGTCAAATAAATACCTACGCTACTGCATCCGGTCCAATGCCGTCTGGTGTATAATAGTTTTGTGGGCATCCTGGCGGTTACGGAGTCCCCCACTTAAGTTCCGACGGCCACGTAACGCTGATTAGCTCCGGTGAGCTCCCACTGTTTACCGGAGCTAAGGACCATACAACACGCCAGCAGCTATGGTCGGCTAGCTACCACTAATTATTTGCCTTGCGAATTACTCGCCACAAGGCTCTCTGCCACTCAGAATTACACGCCATCCAATTATGGGCTGCTGTAAAGGCTCGTGGAAGGTTGCTTGTACATATATTAACGGTCTTCTGCAATGTATTGTTGGGAATGTAATGATTTCAACCTATAAAATGCATGCATGTGTGTTCATTTATATCACTTAGGGAGAATGCTATGAAGGGTTGAATGGAGATCCTTTAAACAAGCGAACCCCATTCCTAAGACATGAAATGCTGTTTTTGGCCAAACTAGCCAGAACTATACAAAAACATAGAAACCATTATTATGTAGTTTGAAATAAAGTCTTTCCAAAATAACTATGAGTGGCAAAAAATGGATGTGTTTACGCTAGCAAATGAGTGTTAAGCATAATAATTATTATGCATAAATTTGTCTTTCTTTAGTTTTTTTTACAGCACGGTAGCATCTGTCATGTATTTTAGAGTAAAAAAAAAAAAACAAAAATCATTGAGTTGGAAGGCAACTTTTAATTGACTAAAATAGATAGTTAGCATCTTTCGGTTTTGATTGCCATGCTGAACAAGCTAGTGATCCACTTTTACTTCGTCGTCGTTACCTCGCGCTATAGGATGGTTGCCCGATCGGGATAGACTGATCTTGATGGTGGCAAGTGGAGGATTGCGTGTGGGTGTTTTTTTCCCAAAACACTTCAAATGTTTCATAAATTCGCCCTTAAAGGTCAGCTTGATATGGGCCATTGGTTTGGGACAATGGCACGAGTTAGTGCTCATTAGGTTATATGAGTTATGATGGGTTGCACCGTTCTCTTTATAAAGACATCTAATTTTACGATGCGTTACACTGTTCTTTGCTCTGATTTATGATGCATTTTTTTCTTATGGGTTGACCTTTCCACCTAAGTATATCTCATTGATACGAAATGGGACCATGGTTTCACTGATTCTGCTGGCAGTCCAAAATCCAGTCCGGTAGACTGGTATAGAATTTTGTATAAATAGATTACGGTACAAACATGTGACAGTAGCAGTCGGCAGATAAAAGCGGGCCGCGGCCCGCACAGAATGAATATCCAGTCTGGCTTCCATCATATAGATAATCTTCCGTCCAGTGTGTAGATCGCAGCTCATATTGACCCTTGTCTGGTTACTAATGACATGTTTTTCGTGAAATGTGATCGAGCCTGACTGTATGGGACGTATCATATGGATCGGACGCCCGTTTGAAAGGACCAGTCGCTCGACATCGAAACTTCCGCAAAAACAGAGAAACGGAGCACGCTGCGTCTGCTGCTTGGGAGTATCCATGACGTGCATCCGCTCAGGATTAACACTGAATTTGCAACCTTAACACCATATACTTAATTGTAATGAAAATAGTCTGATGACTGTCAGTCGTCATGCCATCGTTAAAAGGTCGTCCTGCGGCATATTTGATTACGAGCGAGCGAGCGCAGCGAGCGAAGTGAAGTCTTTTCAATATAACGGAAAAATCTCAGTATGAGCGGCCCGGCCCGGCCCGGCCCGGCCTGTAACGCTTTTGAGAGGCCTATATCTCAGCAACCGCTGGACCGATTGGCCTGCGGTCTTTTTTGTTGGGTAGCCCCATCCCTTCTACCCCGTAATTGACTACTTTTGATACATCTCAGTGACCGTCGTGGCACGTGCCACGGGAAAAGTCAAGGGTGTTCAAGATGTTTTGCAAAAGTAGTGCTTTTGAGAGGCTCATATCTCAGCAGCCGCTTGGGTGATTGACTTGCGGTAATTTTTGTAGGGTAGCAGCATCCCTTCTACCCAAAATAGGATACTATCGATGCATGTGGTTCACCCGAACTGGTTCACCCCAAGCGCACGTGCAAAATACAACAATAAGAGGTGCCAAATTTGTTCCCATTTCAGTAACTCTGTAATTACTGGTGCGATTTCGCTGAAACTTGGCATACAGGTAGGCACCCACCAGGCAATGCATTCCCATGTGTTGCGGTTGGGGTGCTACTGCACGTGCGCACGTGCAGGGGGCGTTTCCAGATCTCGAGAACGGCTGGGCCGATTGCGCTCAAATTTGGTACACGGTTGGGGACCAGTTAGTAGGGTGCCGTGCAAAAGTCATTTTGGACCCCGTTTGCACGTGCGCACGTGCAGAATGCCGCTTCCAGATCTCAGGAACGGCTGGGCCGATTGCGTTCAAATTTGGCACACCGCTAGCGACCGGTTAGAAGGGTGCTTTGCGCAAGCCCGTTGGAAGCACCCTCTCGCCCTTCCGCACGTGCAGGGCTCACTATCTCGCTCGCTCGTTCTTCGCCCAAAAGGCGTTTTACTGGTTTAAAAATTAGCGCGTCACTCTTAGAAAGACGTACCTACCTACAGCTTTCTCAAGTCAGAAGACTGAATCCGCTATGCTCAGGCAGACATGATTGTGTGATATAACACAGCCATATTTACAGAATTCCTCGATGATTGAATAACACGAGCTCACGGTGGCGTATTTAATTAACGTCATTCTTTATGGAATTTACATGAATGGATTGCCTGAATCCACCATGATCGATGCGAATTGCGAACTCTTTGTATTATGTTAACAAATGTTATTCAAATAAGTACATCCTGTCGAAAACGCATCCTTTTGTCGTGCGCAGATCGTGGCGCAAGGTGACAAAAATTATTTTAGCGCGCGTTTGGGGACGCTGGTTTATGCTCGGGTAGGGACCATTTTTGCCCCCTCCATTCCTGCTGGCTCCAAAACCACTGCACTGATTAAAAGAAAAAATAAAATCAAACGGCGATCGACGAAACCTCATGACTCCGTGCAGGGTTGTGCTCGACTCAAAAAAAATTTGCCGACTCGACTCATCATTCAACTTCAGAATGCCCTGACTCAACTCTGACTCAAACAAGGAGCTGATTTTTTTTCCTTGACTCGACTCATGACTCAAGCAGCTCAATGAAAATGAGTTGACTCAAACTTGACTCAAATTAAGTGTTGAGTCAAGTGTGTTGACTCAAAATTGACTCAGATAAAAAAGTTGTTGAGCGGGGGGGGGGGGGTGAAAAAATCCGGCAGCAGGGCCAGGCCTAAGTTGTTAAGCGGGGGGGGGGGGAGAATGAAAAACTTATACTAGTATATATTGTTTCTAAAAAGTTGAGTCAGCTGACTCATGTTCCTAAATGTTCTTGACTCAACTCAATGTCAAAAGTTATTTTACTGACTCAACTCTGACTCAACTCAACACCTTAATATTTTTGTCCGACTCAACTCTGACTCAACTCAACAGCTCAACATTTTATCCGACTCGACTCAAATCTGACTCATTTGAGTCAGAGTTGAGTCAGATTTCTGACTCGACTCATGAGTCAAGCACAACCCTGACTCCGTGGCATTGACATCAGTGTTGTCGATGACGTCATAAATCAGGCTAAATTGGATTTGTTTCGTCTTACACGAGATGTGTGAAATTTTTGACCCCAGGTCATGTCAGGTCAGGTCACCAGGTCAAGTTAACTGACCAAACCTAAAAAAAAGTTTGCAATCATGTCCAGCCTGCAGTGTTTGTCAGAAAGGTTTTAAACTTGGTGGATTGTATTCTGTTATGGACACCTACAATTTGTATATCTCGGATTTTTTATATCTGTGACCTATGGTCAGGTCAGTGGCGTGACCTTTCCATTACAAGTCAATGGAGAAAATGAAAATGCCTCTAGATCTGTGTGTACGTATAGGAATAGTCAAAATATTTCAGAATCACAATGATTTGGACCACCCGTGATGACCAAGGTGTCATTTTTGCCGATAGCCTCTAGAAAGGTCATCCGAGGTCATTTGAGGCTACAAACAGATTTTTGCCAATAACTCGCGATTGGGAAGAGATAGAACGCTGGAGATGGTCTCATTGTGTTTGTCTTGTTGAGACGCATCGACTGATATGCAACGTGACCTTTTCCGGTCAGGTCATGACCTTGACCTGAGGTCAAATTTTCAAGTTGACCTATCAAGGTGAAATTATAGTTCATTCGACGCGTCTCGGCGAGAGGAACACGATTCTGGCAATATAAATGTCGTGGGTTTTTGCAGTCGAAAGTTATTGTCGAAAAACACTTTTCGTAAAAACAGCTATTTTTGGAGTTTTGCCCTCTGGAGGCTAAACCGTTGACCTGAGGTCAATTTTGATAGCAACTTTATCAAAAGAAGAGTTCGAAAGCTATCGATTGCTTTTCAATGCGTTTTACTAGCTACCATAGTTCCTGAGATAACGGCATGTTTTCTGAAAAATATGATGACAATTGGCAAATTTTAACCTTTGATGACCTCTGGTGACCCCAATATTGCTCTAAGGTGAAAAATGACTGACATACTTTCAAACGTACGCATTGAGAGCTATCGACTGCTTTTTACCGCGTCTTTCTAGCCCTCTTAGTTTTTGAGTTAGAGGTGGGTGGTAACATATGCCCCCCCCCCCCCCACTAGGGCGAAGTTGGCTAAGACCGCCACTGGGGCGCGGGTTAATAACACGGACGGCCAGGGGGAGGGGGGGGGTACGACATCCCTGGTGATTGGCTCCTATGGCACTTAGAAACACCAAATTTACAAGCTAGGTGGACCCATAGAAGATCTCACCCCTGTTCGAATTTAGTAGCTCTAGGTCAATATTTTGGGTGGTATAAAATATAAATGTAAAAATTTCGTTGAAAGAGGTCAAAAGTTGTTCGCTTGTAGTTATAACTTTTGATCTAATTAAGATAGAGCGAAACCAAAAGCACCAGTGAACTCAGCACGTCCGTGCGCATCGCATGGCATACCGTATTACAACTTACAAGTTTAAGTGAACTTAAAAATTTCCTGATTTTTCAGTGAACTTAAATTAATTGTTCAACTAAATTAATTGTTAATTAAATTAATTGTTCAATTGTTCAATAATAAGTTCAACTTAACTAAATGCATCATATCGCATATCATTCGATTTGGCTGATCCCAAGGAACACAGTGACATAATGTTTGAAGCTCTAGCATCATTGTGTGTGACGTTATTAGCAAAAACGTAGTTCAACCGCATTTGACCTCAGATGACCTGACCTAAGTATTTTTTTCAGCAAGCAAACACCGAATTCATCTTTGATGGAGCCAAACAACACTAAAAACGCTGAAGTGGAGCATCTCTTTACATTTGGGGCCACTCATAAAAATTTTCTTAAAATTTGTCGTGACCCCCAGATGACCTCAGGTCACTCGAAGTTTACCCGCTACCCGTTGGGGGGGGGGGGGGGCAAAGGGCCCTTTGTGGTTTTTCGCAGATAAATCAGAAACGGCTGCGAATTTTGACTTGAAACTTTCAGTACCCCACCGCACATCAATTTTACACAACCCCTGAAAAAATTGGTCCCAGGCCATCTCAGATCACGAGCTATAGAGGTCAAACTGAAATCATGTTCGGCAATTTTTCGTCGAAAAATGTGTTCACGGAGAAAAATCGCGGAAAATCAGGGTTTCAACTTAGCGACTCAAAAATTGGACCGTAGGTAAAAAAAGCATGGTTAACAAAACGGCTGTCTCGAAATTTCCAAAATATAAAAATCCCTAGATCTAGGGATCTTCTTACTCCAAATTTAGATTTCTTGAGATGTTTTTGAAATTTTGGGAAATTAAAAACAAAACGGAATATATGTTAGAGAACCCCGTACTCGCCTTACACGTGCCAAAAATTAGCAAAATATCTCTAAAACTGCTTGAGATATAGCCATTTGAATGACTGAAAAATTAGCGACTGTTTTTATGACGTCACAATATTTTCGTTATTTGTGCTTGAAATCAGTCAGAAGTAGTATTTATTATTCCTATCAACCTCTTGCTGACTGAATATGATCCTTTAAGTGAGTTAAGTCACTTTTACGTAAAAAAATTGTTTTTCGTTGTAAACCGGTGCAATTTTACCTTATTTGACCTTCCTGTGACGTCGTAGGTCCAAGAAAAAATGTCGAGGAGTTTTCTGTGATTGCATATATATGACATGTCTTCATAAAGACTCGAATATTCACAATTAAACATGCCTTTCCTCACGATTCACGAAAGTGTTTTCTGATTGGTCGAGGCTGAACCCTGTTATGACATTACAGGTCATCATCCCCTCAGGTGACTATCTACATGCCAGATGTATCATATACATCATATCCAGACTCATTTTGAAAACTTAGATTTCATTTTTATGACCGACTTCTCGTCATTGCAAATTGGACTGATTTGACCTTGTTTGACCCCATGTGACGTCACAGGTCAAATATCAAGGTCATCGATATCCTATCTTGTGCATCTCGATGAGCTCTTTCGAATGCCGTTTGATTTTTTTCCGATCCGGCTATTGGTTCCGGAGATACGACGGGGGCCCTTTGCCCCCCCCCCCCCCAACAGGACGTGGAACCTGCCAGACCGCAACGGTGCGCGGGTTAAAAAAAAAAAAAAACGGGATACAGGCTATACAACTCGGTGAGCTTAGCATACCCTGCCAGTTTGAATCAAATCGATGAACACCTCTAGATTTCATTGACAAAATAACGCATTTACAGTGCCATTTTGAACATGTCCTGTTTTTTGTGACCTTGTAACCTGACCTGAGGTCACTAGAGCACAAGACTCCAAGGACACGTGTCAAATGGTGCTCTAAGCTTTGTCTGAAATTTGATGGTGGAAATTTGGTGAAATTTTGGTCTTACGGTTCTCACGCTATTAGCGATAAACTCAGCGAGTCCTTTCCCGCTTAGTCCAAATTTACCCTGACATTGTACCGGTTATGGTTACCTGGTGACCTGATCTGAAATGACAGAGACCTGCAATTTTCAGAGAAGATGCCAAAAGGCTGCTCCAGATGGTATGCCAAATTTGCAAAATATGCAAAATATGCGGGTAGCGCCGCCAAATTTGCATAATATGCCAAATTTGGTGCAGCGCTACGCACCGCCGTTTTTATGTTCTTTGCGTAAAACCTTGGGGGGGGGGGTGCATCAACTCCCCTGGCCCGGCGACGGTTACCTGTGCCTAGTATCTAAAAATGTTGTCCTATAGGGCCTCTATGTTTAGCCAATCTTATGATACAACACACGTATCGTGAATATTTTATGTCTGACGAGTCTGAGGTAAATTTCGATAACCCTTAGAAATAAAACATGTTGGTAGTTGATCAAAAGAAGTGAATTTTCTATTTATAAGTGGGTAGAGTTATGAGCATACGCTTAAGTTTGCTTCTCCATTTTCGTCATTATTCTAGGATGCACAATTTATGGGAAAACATGGTTCATTTCCTTTCGTCAGTGACTAGTGATTTTATTTATGTTGAGCCACTGAAAAGAACTAAAGAATATCACCTCCCTGGCAGTCATGATTTATATATGTCGTGCGAAACTGCCGCTCCCCATTATGGCAGTTTCATGTGATAAAAACCCTGTCAAAATACGACAGATAACGACGATCACGGAAAAGATCGGGCCACTTTTCGGCTGTTACAAGGCTGACGGAGAACGGAAAATACGGCAGCGCCGGCTCTCCGGCGGACTGACCTTCCGAACAGCTACTGCACTCAGTTCCAGGAAGCGCTGGGGCCCAGACGGAGCGCTGCAGCCTTGCCGGTACCCGTCCCGTGCCCTCCCCTCCCCCTCCCCATCCGGCCCGATGGCGTCACTGTTGGTGGGGAGGGGACCGCTCACTATTCACTGCACGTCACATACCAACAAACTGGAGATGCGCTACTGGATACGACGGTAGCTGCCGACTTATTTGTAGGCATGATGTGTAAGCTAGTTGTTTGAACTCTATGGGTCTGTTCCCGTCGCTCCTCCCAAAAAAAATTTGGATGAGGCTGGATGAGCTTGGAGGAGAGCCGTTTCAGAGGAGCCACGGGAACATTTTTTGCGAGGAAATCAGCTGTTTGCGGGCTGTAATGGTCGGCGATTTATGGTGCGCAAACAGCAATTTAGAGTTCACAATCTCTTTCTAATAAATAAACTATAGATTTATATCGAACATTGCTATTAAAAGATAACCCATCCTCATCGATCACTAAAATCATTTCCACTTCCCTCAAGTCTCATTCAATTCACATTTGTTACGAGCGAGCGAGCGCAGCGAGCGAGCGAGTTCATACTGAATTAAAGGTAGTGTGCCAGCTTTCTTGGACCGTATGGAGTTAATGGCCCAGATAAGGAGAACCGGATTTTTAGAACTTATCCATACCTTCAAAACTCATGGAAACGTCTTAAATTCTTCAAATTTTGAGTACCCCAGTGCGAAATTCGCCCCGACGGGTTGTCGGTCGTACCCCAACCACATTTCACACCACTATGAACAATAAATGCACACACTGAAATCGCTATTACCGATATGCTCATCCAATCAAGTTTCGATAAACCCGTTCATCATCATCTCCTGCGGTTTCGAACACGCCTGTTAGGTGGCTTCTGATGCTCGTCGAGGTCGGAATTTCCAAATACGCGTGGTGCGTCGGGCCGCGCGCTCTGACCTCGGCCAAGAAAAATGCGTCAGCTGATCATTGTCATTTCCGCCACTTGCGTGTGGTGAAATGGGGTCATAACTTATAAGACGGCTTTTTCATATCAATTATTTTACATAAAATCATATTTCAAACCATAAATAATGTTCGACAGCCAAATAAAAGAAACAATACCAATACGGGCTTACAGTTTAAGGCTCGACATTGTGTTGTCTACGATTAGACAGCTGATAACTCATTCCCGTACGTCGTATGGTCGTAACACTATAATGACCTTTGCTTATTGTCACAAGTGCGCCGCATTCGCGATTGTTGCCCGACGCCTGTTTGCAGGTGAGCCCACTACAGTTGTTATACATATCTAAAAACCGAAAAACGTTTAGGCGAAAAAGGCACTATTCCAGGCCCATTTTTGATTTTTTTTTGCGATATTAGGTAAAAACAGAAGCTTCTTATCCTAGGAAAAATAAAATGGGAAATCTTTCAAAGGTGGCACACTACCTTTAAGGGAAAATCCTGAGTATGAGCGGCCGGCCTGCCGGCCGTGGGGACGCTCTTTAAAAGCTAATATCTTAGGAACGGGACATCCGATTGACAAGCGGTCTTCTTTACTGAATGTCACTTGGACGTAAAAGTTCTGTGGTGTGATGGCCACCATGCGTTCTTGCCAACCACCGCACGTGGCGCGTGGTAAAGTTGGACATTTTTAAGAACCCCCAAAATTGCAACCTCAATAACGGCACAACGGTTGGGCCGATGGAATTGAAACTCGGTAGGTACACAGTTAGGTCTCCATCAGATAATTCATCTGCATGTGTTAAGGTTGGGGTGCTACTGCACGTGCGCACGTGCAGGGGGCGCTCCCAGATCTCGAGAACGGCTGGGCCGATTGCGCTCAAATTTGGTACACGGTTGGGGACCAGTTAGTAGGGTGCCGTGCAAAAGTCAGTTTGTACCCCGCTTGCACGTGCGCATGTGCAGAATGCCGCTTCCAGATCTCAGGAACGGCTGGGCCGATTGCGTTCAAATTTGGCACACCGCTAGCGACCGGTTAGAAGCAGGGTATATTGAGTGGTTAGAAGGGTGCTTTGCACAAGTCCGTTGGAAGTACCCTCTCGCCCTTGCGTACTTGTAGGGCTCACTATCTCGCTCGCTCGTTCTTCGCCCAAAAGGCGTTTTACTGGTATTGGGTATACGCCAGATATGTCTACGCAGAACCTCCTCCAAAAATCCAACTTTCGCTTGGGATGAGGGAGGAGGCATGTATACGCGTTTTTCGGGCTTAGCCTAACCAAATAAAACACCGTTTAATTTACCCTAACGAAACTTAAGCTAACATTTTTGATCGTTTAATTGCAAGTTAGCCTAAATCTGGCTTATGCTGATATGAAGGGAATATGAAGGAGCCGTTGAAACAGAGCCAGAAAACTTCGCCACGGTTATCATGCGACCAGCTGAACTTTCCGCAGATTGGGAGACACTGCTACGGAGTTGAAGAGGCTAGTCCACGGGCGTGAGTAATTCTTTTTTCCAATCAAAGGAAGGCGCTATACGGAGTATATCCCAGTGCGTCATTGTCAAGTGACTTACAATACCTTTATCCGGCCAGCTGTCTGCGAGGTGAAGTGGTTGGTTAGCGCACTCGCCCCGTGTTCAGAGGACCGAAGGTTCGAATCCCGCCGGCGGCTGAAATTTTTGGCGCGTTGTAGGTTTGAAGGCTGTAGGTTAGGTCAAGTTAGGTTAGGTTAGGTTGTTAGTTTTTGTTTGGTTTGGTTACAAAGAAGCATCTTCAGGTATAGTGCTTACCTTTGGTTGGAAAAAAGAAACACGCAGTCCATGGATGGCTCACGCCGCGCTACATTTATGAACAGGCATTAGTGACGCAGTTCCGAGTCCACGGGTCCGGCACTAACATCAAATTCGGTTGATGCGTTCAGAGCATATTCCCAGGAATATTCACCGCGGACGGTAAATTTCCCGAAAATGGCCGATCGGAGTCGTTCCCGGATGTAATAGGTGTTCTCTATGTGATGCCACAATGCGTGCGTGGTCCTCGGCCTCAGTATTTCGGCTCGTGGGTCGTTCACATAAATCTGAGCGAATGAGGGTGGCTGGTCTCCGTTGGCTTCGAGTGGTTCAAGTCGGTCCCGCAGTCCGCACCACATGTACACGGCACGTACCCGCCGGTGCCAGCAGGCTGTGGCACCCGTCACGGCTCACGCGCAGACATCGACGACAGGGCCAGCGCCGAGTTCAGACTTCAGATGCCTGGAAAACTGACGGAAGGTACGCGCTTCCACACCGTCGCCAGCCCAAAGATGGCGCAGCACAGGTGGCGGGGCCGGCACGGGGTCAAGGAGGATCTCCCATCCCACCCACCCCACAGCAGAAGGTGGCACGTTCACCCAACCACCGTAAGGCCGCACGCGCTACGCCAGCCTGCAGCCACTCCCCTAGCATCATAGCATTAGTTTGCACTAGAACATACAGGGTGTAACGAAATTATCCGGACATCTATTTTTTCGCCATATCTGCTCGCACAGTTTCTTGTTTAATGTGGAAGCTGGAAAATTGGATGAATGCATATTATCACAGACGGTGTCTCGGTCCAAACTGTATTCGAGCCGGCCAGGTAGCCCCCGGGTCACAGAGGCAACGCCACCACGGTTCACATACGAGTGTCATGAGCGCATGTCACGAGCGCAAGTACGCGTGCACCGGCGCGGCGGCCGCCAGCTCAGCTCCATGACACTCCTCCACCCCGAATACTTGCACAGCATGGACAAGCAAATAAATACGCACCTCGCATGGACAAGCAAATAAATACGCACCTCACAGAACAACTAACAACTGAAACAAAACGCCTACTCATAGCTCGCCACGTATCGGTCTGGGGGCCGCAGGGTGGACCGGTCTCTCAGCCGGTACCGCGGCGCGCTGGGAGAGGGTGCGGACGGCGGGACGGTGGTCACACCCGGCGCGGGCCAGCCCTGGCGGCGCCGGAACAGGCGGCCGGCCAGGAGCAGGCGCTCGATCAGGAGCCGGCAGCCGGTCGGGAGTGGAGGCCAGTTGTCCGGGAACGGGAGCATGCCGTGCAGATGCAGCGGCGCTCTCCGTGACCGGATCAGGAGCAGGTATCGGTGTCACTCTGGAACGGAGAGGATCGTTAGCGACATGCGGAACAGCTGAATATCGCTCACGAACCTGGTCGGCGTGCCGCACAATCACCCTTCCGTCATTTAGCTCCACAGTGACCTTAACTCCCTCTACGAACACTACGCGACCGGGCGCCCACCGACAACGCTCCAATCCCTGCAATCTATCGACAGCAGGCACATACACAGGGTCACCCGGGTTCAGACATCGTTCACGGGCATTTCGATCACGGTACGTCTTTTGAGCCTCCTGCTGTCTCCGTATACACTCCTGCCTATCTGGTAGCACACCATCTAAATGAGTGCGTGGCACACGACCCAGAAATAATTCGGCGGGCGTACATGAGGTCGTAGTATGCGGTGTTGTGCGGTACCTAAACAGAAATCGAGAGACCTTGGTCTCAATGGACCCCGAGATCTGTTTGTACAGCCCGTTTTTGAAGCTTTGCACGCTTCTTTCGGCTAAGCCGTTTGATTTGGGTGATAGGCTGGGTGTCGTTAAGTGCCTGATCCCATTTACACTGCAAAACGTTTTGAATTGCTGTGATACAAAACACTGGGCGTAGTCTGTCACTAGCACTGTTGGCACTCCCCAGCACGCAAACGACGCTCGTAATTTTTCAATCGTGATCAGTGAGTCGGAGGAACGAGTTGGGTAGACGTCCATCCATTTGGAGTGGGCGTCGATTATCACCAGAAACATCTATCCGTTAGCCGAGCAATAGTCTACATGGACTCGCTGCCAGGTCGAGTCGGCCACTGCCAAGGATGCAGTGGAGCGTCAGGGGCCCTGCCCTTCAGTTCCTGACACTTCACACAACACTTCACGATATCACGAATGTCGTCATCGATTTTTGGCCACCAAACATACATTTTAGCCAACATTTTGGTTCTACACTCGCCAGCATGACCTTCATGTAATAACTTTAACATGGCACCCCGTCCCTGCGGCGGGACCACCACTCGTGACCCCCACAAAACACAGCCATCCTGCACACTCAGTTCACCTATACGGGACCTGTACGGCTGAAAATCAGGGCTGAGGGAAACACTATTGACATCCGGCCAGCCATCTCTGACATATCGATGTACCGCTGACAACACGGGATCCAGAGCGGTCTACCACTGTATCTGGGACACATTCACTGGGGAATGGGGATGAGTCGATGAACTCAAGTAAAGGGACAGTCTCAGCCGGAATTGGAACGCTCGAACAAGCCTCCTCGCACGAAGGCAGCCTGCTAAGCGCGTCACAGTGGCCTTGCTTAGATCCTTGCCGGTACTCAGTAGGCCCCAAGCATCAGAGCCCAGCGGACCATCCTAGGTGACGCCATCACGGGCAAAGGTTTCTGCTCTCCTATGAGGCCTATGAGAGGCTTATGATCTGACTGTATAGTGAAAGTTCGCCCCGCTAGGTAATAGTGAAATTTCTTAACGCCGGTCACTACAGCTAATGCCTCTTTATCAGTCTGTGAGTATCTAGTTTCGGTGTCATTCAACGTGCGCGAATAGTAGGCCACAGGTCGCTCGCCCTGTGACGTCCGCTGACTCAACACACAGCCAATGCCGACCGGTCCCGCGTCACAGGCGAGAACCACCGGAAGGGCGGGATCAAAATGGGCTAGTACAGGAGGGCTAACTAGCATCTCTTTGGCTTTCCGAAAAGCAGACTTCTCTGCCTCAGCCCACTGCCAGGGCTGATCTGCCTTTAGAAGACGATAGAGCGGAGCCAAGACACTCGCCAGGTTCTCAAGGAATTTCCCATAGTAGTTGATTACTAGCCACTTACGCAGTTCCTTAGCATCCCGCGGTTCCGGGGCACGGACAATCGTGGCCGTTTTTTCGTCGGTGGTCTCCACACCACGGCTGCTTATCTTAAGCCCCAGATAGGTCACGCTGCAGACGCCGAAGCTACACTTGGCCTTGTTGACCCTAAAACCCGCTTCCTCCAGCCGTCTAAGAACCTGCCGGAGGGCCTCGTCATGCGCAGCGGCATCGACACCCGCGACTACAATGTCGTCCAAGAAGACCCGAACGCCAGAGATACCAGCCAGGACAGTTTCCAGCGTCCGCTGGAAGTTGGAACAGCGACACTGCACTCGAATAGGCGAAGGTCAACCGAAGGGGTCGAAGAAGACCCCTCGGGGTGTCTACCGTGAGATACTCGCAAGCCTCTTCATCTAGCGGAAGCTGATTATACGCGTTTTTCAAGTCGATCTTTGAAAATATGGTACATCCCGACAGTTTTGAGTACAGTTCCTCCACACGCGGCAAGGGATACTGCTCTGCCTTAGCAGCCCTGTTGACGGTCAAGCGGTAGTCCCCACACACCCGTATTGACTGACCTCCAGCCTTGGGGACAACCACCAAGGGAACCACCCATTTGCTGTGCCGTACCTGTTCCCAGAGTCCGCCACGGATCTGGTCTTCCAGCTCGGCGTCCGCAGCTTCCCTGAAGGCCAACGGTACGGTGCGAGGCTTGAAGAAACGAGGCTGGACGTCCGGGTCTACGTCGATGCCGACTTCCCCGCCTCGATAGCAGCCCAGCTCCTCCTTGAAGACGTCAGCGAACTCGTCCAGGATGGGCTGCACACGGGTCTCCGCAGTCACTCAACAGATGGAGGGCCAGTCGAGCCTGATGTGTCCCAGCCAGTTCCTGCCGAACAGCCAGGGCCCGCCACCTTCGACTACGATGAGAGGTAGTCGCTGAGCCTGTCCGCCGTACTGAACGTTCACTGCAGCCTGCCCCATGACTGGCAGCTGCTCACCGCTGTAGGTCTTCAGCTTCACCGAGCACGGTTCCAGCTTCGGCCCTCCACAGGGCCAGAGCTGCCGAAACCCGGCGTCAGAGCAGACCGACAGAGTCGCCCCGGTGTCCAGCTCCATCTCGACCTTCTGACCGTCGAGCGCTACCGGCACCATCAGCGGCGGTCGCCTGACACCGAGGCCGGTCCGGACAGTGAAAATGCTGTACACCTCCTCACCGGTCCCGGGACTAGAACTCCTCGGTTGCGTAGTGCCGTCCTCTCTGCTACCCTCCTGCGCGTCCGACCCTTGTAACGCGTCGCCATCAGCCGAGACATGGCGGAGGTGCTGCTGGTTCTTCCTGCAGGCAGCTCGGACGTGACCCCTGAGGCCACAGCTGTAGCACACCTTATCGATGAACGGGCACGTGTCCGGCTGATGATACCTCAGGCACCTGAAACAGCTCGCCGCCGTGCTGGCCCGGGCGTCGTCTGTCATGCTGAGAGCGCAGCCGACCACCAGCTCTGGAGTCCGCTGCGCCGCCACCGCCGTCCCTGTAGCCCTAGAACCCCTAGAACTGCTACGCAGCCGCAGCGGACCCCGGGCACCAGTCAGCCGATGAACGAAGGCTCCATCTGCTCGCTGCTCAGCACCGCCGCTGAGCTCAGCCGCACTCGCTGCCGCCGACTCGTGTGCCTGGGCCAGCTGCTCCGCCGACTGGAGCGTCAGCCCCGGCTCACTGAGAAGCAAGGTTGCAGCAACTCGTTCCGTATGCCACAGACCAAACGGTCACGCAGCATTTCATTAAGGACATTAGGTGCGAACGAACAGTCTTTAGCCAGCTTACGAAGCCGCGCTAGAAAATTAGCAACTGCCTCACCGTCATTCCTGAAGCACGAATGAAACCGGAATCTGGCCACTATTTCAGATTTATCCGGCTCAGATTTATCCGGATGCGGACTGTGCAAAACGCTGACCAGCTGATCGTATGTTTTCTCACTTACAGTGGCTGGAGCGATAAGATCTTCCAGCAGACCGAACGTTTTTTGCGCCGATCGCACAAAGCAGCACGGCCCGCTTCTTTGCTTCTTGATCACTCCCGATATATTGCGCCACAAAGTACTGATTTAACCGCCGCGTATAAGCACCGAAGCACTCAACGACCGCATCGAACTCGGGCGCCCTGCCCGCCATCGCCGCGTATTCGAGCCGGCCAGGTAGCCCCCGGGTCACAGAGGCAACGCCACCACGGTTCACATACGAGTGCCCCCAGCACGGATGTCACGAGCGCAAGTACGCGTGCACCGGCGCGGCGGCCGCCAGCTCAGCTTCATGAGACATATCTCTGGTATCTGCTCTCAACTCAGCAGTGACCTGACCTTGCGAAATAACTCTTGCTCTGAGTAAGAGTCGAGTCGCCAACGGTTTCATTTGATAGTTCTCGTTCAAGGAAGTGGAGAGAAGGGAGTACAGTCTCTCGTTTCGTAGTAAGGCTAAGTGTTGGTGGCATGGTGGCATGAGCCAGGAGCTGGTCTGTCAGCAGCTGGACATCAGCAGCAGCCAGTAGCACATCTGCCTGAGGCGTAACAGACTGGGACTTGGTGGCAGACTCAGTCCGGCCTCGATCGCAAAAGGCGCCCTTTGCCAAGTGGTGAGAAGAGTTGTCAAGATAGCGACAGGGAAACGCAAACAGACTCAAATTCTTACCAAGGCATATAGTAAGAGGTCCCACATCATGATTCACCATTACCCGCCCTTTAGCTTGGTTTTGCTGCCCTTCAAACTGAAAAAGACAATGAAATTGACGGGAAAACAACCAGTCCACCACCTTTGGACTTAGGCCAGGGCGTGTCCACTGGTCGAAGGAAGAGATGAATGAGGTGGCCTGGTCGGATGTGAAGCCGTTCGAGCTGCGATATCCGTTGAGCCGTCAAATTGACCATGTGTGGGCTGCCAGCAGCTCGAACGGCGTCGCCCGGCGTCAAACATCCGGCCAAAATCTAGACCTGAAGCATGTTCAGCTGCTGTGTAATATTCAAGCTGTTCATGACGCCACAGAAAACCACTATCAGTGATAAGTATTACCGGCGCAACATCCTGGCTAGCGATTGGTTAGAGCCACTCAACCAGACGGCACAGGAGGGCTCGGTTTCTGAACGTGTACTGATGCCTGATTCAAGCCGCGCAGTTTTCATGCGGGGCGGCTCACCACCATGAAGTCCCTAGCAGAATGATAAGTGATGCCGAGAGGACCTATTTTTCTTTTCAGCTTCACTGGGGGGCCAGCGGCATCACTGCGGGGGCCACGCCCCCCCCCCCCCCTAGCATCTCAGAGGAAGCCCTGGGGGCCAACCATGTGTTTGCCCCCCCCCCCCCACACCCACTTTTTACTCGAGGCCCTCTCGTCTAGGACGTGGTCACCTTCCAGAATAAACAAACTCGGTAAAAATAAGTTCCACGAATCCCCACGCACAGAGTCCAAGGGACCCTTGTTGATCCAAGGAGGCCCTCTATCCATACTCGTCAGCGGAGACCCCTGGAACTGATGCCCTGAGAGGCGCTAGTGGATCTGAGGAGGCCCCAATATCGACACTAGTCTGGGGAGGCCCCTGACACTGGCGGTCTGAGAGGCCCGTCTGGCGTCTATCCACACTAGTCAGAGGAGGTCCCTGAGACTGGTGGTCTGGGAGGCCCCTCCATCCACACTAGTCAGAATTGGCCTCTGACATTGGTGGTCTGGGATCCCCCTACCCTCACTAGTCAGAAGAGGCCCCTCTATCCTCAATAGTCAGAAGAGGCCTCTGAGACTGATGGTCAGAGAGACCCTTTTATTTATACTAGCCACAGCTGCACAGGAGCCCCCTGAGATAAATGGTCTGAGAGACTCTTCTGTTTATACTAACCTAAGGCGTCCCTGGGATTGATGGTCTAACAGGCCCTTATATTTATACTGGCCGGAAGAAGGCCAATGAGACTGATGGTCTGAGAGACCCTTCTATTCACACTGGCCAGAGGAGGCAATTGAGACTGGTGGTTTGAGAGGACCTACTATTCATAAAAGGCAGAGGAGGCCCATCAACTTAAGGGTCTCCTCCTATTCATACTAACCAAGAGACGACCCTGAAATTAATAATCTGCGAGGCCCTTCTATTCATACCAGCCAGAGAAAGCCCCTGGGATTGATGATCTAAGAGGCCCTTCTATCTATAGTTGCCAAAGGAGGCCCCTGAGACTGACGGTGGCCAGAAATGGCCTTTGAGACTGATGGTCTGAGAGGCCCTTCTATTCAAACTAGGCATGGGAGGCCCCTGATAATAATAGTCCGAAGTCTCAGATACTATACCTCCTCTGACTAGTGTGGACTGTGGATAGACGGGCCTCTCAGACCCTCAGAGGCCGGTATCCCTCAGAGGCCGGTATGGGATATTAGAGCTCAGTGAGAGCTTGTGTGGTGCCTTCAGTGGCCTTGTGGAGCCGTTAGTGTTCTCTGGCGCCGGTGTGTCCTCACTCCTCGTCACCGGTGTGGGGCATTTAGAGCTCAGAGATACTGGTGTGGGGCCCTCAGAGGTGTCGGTGTGGGTCCTTCAGATGCACCTATAGAGCCTTGAGAGTTGAGATGCACAGGTGTGTGGGCCCCAGAGGCGCCGGTGTGGGCCCTCAGAGCCACCGATATAGGGCCTTGAAGGAAATTGTTCATTTTCCTGAAATTTGTATTTTACTACAGATTAATGATTTTCATGATCATAATTATCAGAAAATAAAATAAAACCTTTTTGTATGAAGGATTATTTTCCATATTTTAATCTAGGAAGAACTATGTTCTATATAAAATTATGCTTATCGCGGAACCTTACAACGCGTTGACCAATCATATTGTGTAGTTCAAACCTACCCATGCTGATTGGCTGACGATGAGGTGACTGTATTCCTCTGCAAAGCGCGCATTCCTCTGAAAGGCACTCTTTTTTGAAGGAGAAATGGAATATCTTCGTCTAGGGTGATTGTTGAGTCGTAAAAGCCACAAAGAGCCAATCATCTTTATGCTAGTCTCAGCTCAAGCTACAAAGTACGCAACTGCTATTCCAGTAAAAAAAAAAAAACATGTGAAAAGTGAACTATTTCCTTTAAGAGACAATGGTAGGTATGACCTTCAAAGGCGCCGGTGTGTGGCGCTCATAAACACTGGTGTGGAGCCATTACAGGCGGGTGGAGCCGTTAGAGGCCGGAAGGGGCCCTTAGGTGCCTACAAGGAGCCTTCAAAAGCTGGTGTGGCACCCTTATGGAGATAAGCGTGTCTACTTAGCAGCCCTCGAGGTGCTCTCACGAGCTCTGTGGGGCCCTGCCGAGCCGAAATATGGCCAGATTTTTTTTTTAACGGCCAGTGCCGCCGCAGGGCTCTTAGGACTTTTATTCTCAGGGACCTCCTCTGCATAGTTTGAATAGAAGGTCCTCTCAGACCATCAGTCTCGAAGGCCTCTTCTGGCCACCATCAGTCTCAGGGGCCTCCTTTGGCAAGTACAGATAGAAGGGCCTCTCAGATCATTAACCCTCGTCCGCACATGGGGGGGAGGGGGGTGGTTGCCACCCCAGGTAGTTTTTTCTGCTCTGCACTCAACATTTTTAGTTTAGAGCTAGATGCCTGATTTTTCGTATAGCTGCTCCTCTATCCTTTCTCGATGTCCACTGAAAATGTCAAGTGTCTGTGGTTTTGGGTTTCGGAGATATGACCTTGTTCATCAGGTCATGTCATGACCCAAATGACAAATACCCAATATCTTGCGTTGGCCATGGGTCTTGTGAGCTTTTGACACATTGATTTCGGCCTTTTTTCCCAGTCTTACCTCCCCCTATCAGTGAACATGTTGTTCGACGATATACAGATGTCAAGGTTAGGGTCAAGGTCAACCTAGGTCATCTGGAAACAGTGTCCCAAAATTATATTTTAGCTCGGGTGTAAGAGGGGAAAATTATTCCGTAGACAGGGTGAAGAGAGTGGAAAATTGCCGGCAAGGTAAAGCTAACAACAGATGTGAGGGATAAGAGTGGAGTAAAAACAAATTGATAGCTTACATTTTCACCAAAAAAACTGATAGATAGCATCGATATGTTGTTTAAGATCATGCACGCATATGCCCTTTGCTTTTTACGCTCGGAGTGGAAAATTGATCTTGAAAGGTTGAATTGAGAGTGGAAAATGGTTTTCATTTGGATGTCGTTTCACACCCAAATCAATTAATTTTGGGACACTGTCCGGAAACATTGCGTTTTAGGCAAGCGGAATTTACTTTTTGTGAAGTTTCTTTGACTGTATTTTTAGTAAAAGTTTCTCATTTCATGATCTCATGTAATATGGACACATAAACAATCGGTGCACACATCAGTATACACACAGACACACACAGACATACAAACACATATCATTGACCTTAACCTAACTTGACCTGAGATGACCTCACCAGCAAAAACCTGGTCGGATAGTGTGACATAGAGGTTCTAGCTGGCTTGGCACCACAATACGGCATCGTCATCGGTATATGATGAGCAGCGCACTCGATATCCAACGGTGACCCAAAACAGTAACATTTTTTAGTTTGACCTGACCTGGAAGGTCAATGCCTGACCTGAGAAGGTAAAACTGCGCATCATTGGATTCGTCTTTTCCCAAAGAATCTTTTTAGTCTTTACCGCAAAGCTCTATCTCCAACAGGAACGAAATGGCGGGGGGGGGTGGCAACCCCCCCCCCCCCATGTGCGTTCTAGGATGGGAAAATGGCATGTGCGGGCGAGGGTTAATCCCAGGGGCTTTCTCTGGCTAGTATGAATAGATCAGCCTCTCAGATAATTAATTTCAGGGTCTTCTCTTGGCTAGTATGCATAGGAAGGGCTCTGATACCCTGAATTTCAGGGGCCTCCTCTACCTATTACGAATAGTAGGACCTCTCTAACCACCAGTCTCAGGTGCCTCCTCTGGCTAGTATAAATAGAAGGGCCTGTTAGACTATCAATCCCAGGGGCCTCTTCTGGTGAGTATAAACAGGAGAGCCTCTGAGACCAAAAATCTTAGGGGGCTCCTGTGGTCAGTATAAATAAAAGGGCCCCTCAGACCATCAGTCTCGGGGGCCTCCCTAGAACAATGTGGAGAGGGGCCTCCCCAGATTCACTAGGACCTCTCTGACCATCAGTCTCAGAGACCTCTTCTGACTATTGAGGATAGAGGGACCTTCTCTGACTAGTGAGGGTAAAGGGCCTCCCAGACCGCCAGTGTCAGGGGCCTATTCTAACTAATGTAAATTGAGAGGCCTCCCAGGCCACCAGTCTCAGGGACATCCTCTAGTGTGGATAGACGGGCCTCTCAGACCGCCAGTGTCAGGGGCCTTCCCAGACCAGTTTGGATATTGGGGCCTCCGGCCTCCTCAGATTCACTAGCGCCTCTCAGGCCATCAGTCTCAGGGGCCTCCGCTGACGAGTATGGATAGAGGGCCTCCTTGGATCAACAAGGGTCCCTTGGAGTCCGTGCATGGAGATACGTGGAACTTATTTTTACTGAGTTTGATTATTCTGGAAGGTTACAACGTCCTCTCAACTCGAGACGAGAGGGTCCCGAGTAAAAAGTGTATGGGGGGGGGGGCGGCAAAACATATGGTTGGCCCCCAGTGCCCCCTCTAGCATGTTAACTTGGGGGCCGTGGCCCCTGCAAGTGATGCCGCTGGCCCCCAGTGGAGCTAAAATCGCGTCACTGGGGCGGGGGGGGGGCAGGCAGTTAACACTTTTAGTGGCAGGGGAGTTGTTGTTTTCATCCATCCCTCAGGTTTTTCGAGAATATCTTCGAAACGGCTAAAGATAGGATGCTGAAATTTTGTGACTTTTCTTAGATCTAAACTAGGCACATCATTTGAAATTTTCAAGTTGATACCCTGATCAGGGGCGGTTCCAGGGCATCGGAAGGTCCATTGGGAGGTCCTATTCACGAAGTGAGTCATTTGGGTGAAGATCACTATGCTGGTGCACTATAACTGTAGGTATTCATTCTGTGGGTGGATCAACATTATTTTCGGGTATTAGAGGCTCACAAGTGATCACAAGAGATGGATCATAGGCGGTTCCAGGAAAGCAGAAAAGGAAGTCGATTTCACCTCCCAACTTCGGTGTTCTGACGCCGCCTATGAATTGCCAATCTACTATTATAATCTACTATTATATACTATTATAGTCATTCTATCACATATTTTGTAACATCAAAAGACCATTGCAAATCCGTTTTGGTAATGGTATTAGGCCCGGTGGCCGCGCCAGGCCTGCGGGCTCGACCTTGACATCTCTAAACAGGACCTCGGGGAAGGGCAGGACACAGAGTCTGAGCCTTAAGGACAGGGCAGGCACTGGCCATGAGGCTAAGATAAGACACATTAGGCACGTGAGGACTGGGTAGGTTGCAGGGTCCGAGGGCAAGGCAAGGCGCGGGTCTGAGGCTGTCATTACACAGGGCTGGAAAGTAGTGCAAGATTCAGGGCCTTAGAACACCTGATGAACACCACACCTGATGGCAGGGCAACACACACACACAGGATCTTAGAGCAGGGCAAGAAACAGTACCTAAGGGCAGAGCAAGATATAAGGACACAGGTAGGGCACAAGGCCTGAATGTATGACAAGACAGGGTATAGGGCCTGAGGGCAAGACAAGGCTCAGGGCATGAGGGCAGAACAAAGCACAGGTTGTGAGGACAGGTAAGGGCATGAGGACGGGAAACGGCACGGGACCTGAGGACGGGGGACACCACAAGGCCTGATAGCAGGGCAGGGCACAGCGCCTGAGAGCAGTGGGACACGAGACCTTAGGGAAATGCAGTGTGCACGGCTTGAGGGCAGAGTAGGACACAGGGCTGATGGCATGGGACAGCACAAGGCCTGATGACAGGGCAGAGCACAGCAGCTTAGTGCGAGGACGGTGTCTGAGGGCAAGACAATGCACAAGGCTTAATGGCAGAATACGACAGGGTCTGAGGGCAGGGCATGCACATGGGGCCTGAGGCAGGGCAAGGCATCAGGCTTGAGGAAGGACGCTGGGCCGGGGCATGAGGGCATGGGAAGGCACAAGACCTGATGGCAGGACAGGGCACAGCACCTGAGGGCAAGGCAGGGCACGGGGTCTGATGGCAGGACAAGTGTACGAGGCTTGAGGGCAGAGAAGGGCACAGGGCCTCAAACTAGGGTAGGACAGGGCACGGGCGTAAAGATGGGAAGACAGCGCATACAACTTCAAGGCAGAGTACATAAGGTATCGGATTTGAGGGCAGGACAGGGCGGGGCACAGGGCCTGAAGGAAGGGCAGGGCAAGGTACAAGACGTAAGGACAGGACACTGGGCAGGGCACATACCCTAGGGGTATAGTAGGGGAGGATATAACAAGGTGTACGACTTCAGGATAGAGCAAGGCACAAGGAATGGAGAGGGTATGTTTGTGCTTAGGTACATAGTAAATCAGGGCACAAAGCAATCGAAAAGCAACATCTGTTACACAGTAAAAGACCGAGGCATGTTACTTATTTTTGCTAGCACTTTTCCGCTGACACCCTGTCATTTCAGTGTGGGACGCAGTGGTTCAAATTTCGCGAGGGCTACGTCCCAAAGGCAGGGGGTTGCGTCCCCAAATGGGACGCAGTCAGTTTGTTAAAATATACCCTGAGTGTTTGAGAGAAATTGAACGTCGCGCTTATTGGGAGGTCGGATAGACCCACCCATGACCCTCAGTTAAAAAAAAAAACTTGTAAAAGGTGGCCGATCGCGGCGAAACTTTTCGCATTCACGAGCTAATCAAAATTACACACATCATGACAATTATATGACCCCGAACCCCATGACCCTTGACCTATGGCGTGTTTCTAGAGACCATGGCATGGCAGAATCGCGATTCTGCGTGTTAGCACACATTATCGACGCGTTTTCAGACTATTTGTGTCTTAAAAAAAAAAAAAACGCGCAAACTTGTGGAATGATTGTAATACCATGCCTTATGGTAGGTGTCAGGGTCGCATTAGGGTCAGGTGGTCAAGGTTACTGAGCTTAGATGACCTTGCTTCACCTTTTCAAGTTTCAACATGTATTAGTGTCCTTTTTGCAGATGTCGAATTTAGGATCCATTTTCAAGAGAGGTTTTGGTGCCAAAAAATATGTTACGAAGCTTCCCATGTTACGAAGCTCCCTTTCAGTGGTGATTGACACCTACTTTGGCTACCTGGCATGACACCTAGGCTAGCTACTGGACACTGGTTGACCTGAGCTTACCTGACCAGACCCACCCCCAGGCCCCAAATGCTGACAGGGGATTCAGGTTCAGCGCAAAATTTTGAGCAAGATAGCATTAAAATTGGGAGGTTCGTATTTCCTTTGTATTTCATTTTTGCAACCACCTGGTCGGGCAATGTGAAAGGGTTACAAATAAATATCAAAGCATGGATAAGATAGGCTACTATTTTTATTTTTCTTAGTTAAGAAAAGATAATCGTGTCAGGGCTATGACTAAAAATAAGTGGCCTAAATCCGATGAGAAAACAGGATTTGAGGGAACCCTAGGTTTGGCTCCTTGAGCCTCTGCCCCCCCCCCCCTCCAGCGAAAATCCCTTACAGGAGGCCCTGAAGCCCCCGGCCCCCCACCTCAAAAAGTAGGTGGGCACTTGCCCACCTGGCCCCTCCTGTTCCTACGCCTATACAATTTTGTTAATAGCCAAACTATCAAAAATAAAACACAAACTAATGTTTGTGGAATCAATAGTTTGATTCTGACACCAGATTGCCTCCATAAAAAAATCAATTTCCTGATTGTCTTTTACCATGCTTTGCATAAAACACAGTCATTATTTTGGCTGTATTTTTTGTGTGTGGTTAGCTTCATCATTTTTCTTTGCCACCTGCTAGCAGCACTGCCAATCAGTGTTTTACAAGAAGCATGCCAATTGGGGAAACTATGAGGCAGAAATAAAAACATTGATTGATCAATAAATGGATCTTGTACCTATAACCATATATGGGCATAAATGCAGTCCCCGCTATGACGGGGTGCATTCAGTGTAACGGGACAATACTTGCGGTATTGAGTACACCCACTGAAGAGAAAAAGCTTCCATTACCAAAGGAATGATAGTTAACGAGTAATACTTGACGAAAGTACGCACATTCACCCGAAAATGACGATGTTTTTTGCAGGTTCTGGGCATCCACTTTGGCAGACAATCAGCTGGCCATTCCATAAATGGATCGGCACTATGAAAAAAGTTTAGAAATTTATTTTTAAAACAATAAATACAAAACAGTAACCATTGAATAATAATTAATTTTGCTATAATTAACAATATTGTAAACAAATTAATACAAATTATAACTATTTACCATCTCTTAATTACTCACTTTTTCTGGCACGTTTCTGTCGATCAGCAATTGCCGTCAAACGTCGGTTGGCCTTGAGTCACAACTTACTTCATTAGGACCGCCAGCTAATTGTGCGCTGAGTGAGTACAGGCCTTGTGTGAATTACAACTTGCTAATGTCTTATTTTTTCATTTGAAAGCTAGGATGCACAAAATCACATCCATTTTTTCGTTACATGGTCATGGCCCTGCCCACTCCAACCTTTCATTGGTCGATCAATATTTGGATTTGAGCCTCGTCCTTTACCCAACTGATGCACAACCTAACAGAGCAGCTTCCAACAAAGTATGGTTAGTTTTACAATTGTAAGAATGCCCTGCTCCTTCATTTCAAAATGAAAAGTGATGTAACCATTAACAACACATGAGCCTAGTATCCGCCATCTTCACACAACTATATAGCCGCCAAGATAAAGCAAAAAGGGATACCGGTATGGACTCTAGTCATGTCATGGCAGGCACAAGCTAGCTACAGGCAGTTTTTGCAAGAAGGTAGGTGGAAAAACAAAGCAAAACAAGGAGACAAGTGACAACAATATGGGTGGGTGGAGTTCTTCTGGCTGTTTACTCAACCTGATCTATCATATATTAGGGAGAACAATATTTAGCTTACCTGTTGTAGACACACAACGACCACCATCCTTGAAACTGCACGTGCAACAACAATAACGCTAAAAGATATAATCCGGCGTGCAAACAGCTGCGCCGAAATTGTAGCTCAGTCGTGCTTCCAAATCGACGTGGCACATCGCTGCCAGATCTTTTACTGGACGAGGAAGGCCTTTGAGTATGAAGCAAACTCTGGTGGATAAAATATGAACTAACAGAATCGTTTAATTGGCCGGGTTAGGGTAAATCTGGTTTAGGCTAACGTGCTCCAAAGTTAGTATAAACTCGGATCTGGGCTGTTCCTATCAAAATACACTAGTTTTAATTTATGCTATCCAAAAAGTTAGGGTAAATTAAAATAAATTGAAAATCGGGTTTAGGCTAACGAAAAGTTAGCCTAAACCCGTTTCACAAAAGCATAGGTAATAAGCGTTTAGAGCGCTCAATGAACTACAGCGCTTCATTAACTACAACTTACGTGGAAAATTCCAAAGGCTGACAGTTCAGAGCACCTGACAGCGACTGTAGTTATTTGATATCAGACACGTTCCCATGCCAGCGCTGATTCTCCTGATCCGGCTCTCGCTCCTGATATCACAAAGGAGGCGGCCCGTCTCGTTATAACAGGGGAACAGACACGACAGGTCATTGTTCTACGGCTTCTGCCACGAGGCCACGGGGGAGGAAGTAGGCTGGTGACCTGGTGACACAGGCACGAGCGTGACCTCTAGGACTGTGGGCGGACTGTGGGTGAGTTGTGGTGGGGCTGTGGGTCAACTATAGGCCAAACACGGGTAACCGGGGGCGGGCTGTGGGCGATGTGGGCTAACTTTGGGATGATTGTAGGATAGGGTGGACTCTGAGATTGATAGGCCTGTTCTGATGATGATAGAGGTGGACTGGGTCGATTTTTCTCCCGTTTATGGATGCGATGGAAAAGCTGCGTGGTGGGACGCTGTTTGGTCTTCATGTCCCCCAGGATAAATGTTCGCAGTCTCGTATTTCAGGGCTTTGGAGTCGATGCATTTTCGGTGTGTCCGACTCCGAGTCCAACTCCGGCTTCTTAAAATCGACTCTGAATCCGACTCCGGGTAGAATTGTCGTCTCCGAGCAGCTCCGAGTCCGACTCCAAATCCGACTCCACAGCCTTGACATATTTTATCACCAGCATATCTGATATGTAATATCAAACTAAATCAGCAAACACATATTCAGCTGATCCAGCATGCAATCAGGCGCAGGTCAATCCAGGGCCGTCCAGAGCAAATCCAGTGTTCTTCATTGATTGTCTGCTATCGTCGGTCACTCTGGTTCACCATCTGCCGTCCGTCCGTTCGTCCCCGTGTCGTCACCATTGTCTGTGCTGCCGAAACTGGGCACGGTTCGCGAACGGCAGCGGCCGTACCGTTAGGACAGCGTGGGAGGGCCGGGGCCGTGGAGCGTCGGCGCATCCCACGGGAGTGGAAGGAGAGATAGAGAGAGAGAGAGAGAGAGAGAGAGAGAGAGAGAGAGAGAGAGAGAGAGAGAGAGAGAGAGAGAGAGAGAGAGAGAGAGAGAGAGAGAGAGAGAGAGAGAGAGAGAGAGAGAGAGACAGAGAGAGAGAGAGAGAGAGAGAGAGAGAGAGAGAGGAGGAGGAATGAAGGAAGGAGGGAGGAGAGAAGGAGAGAGAGGAGGGAGGAGGAAGGAATGCAGAGGGAGGAGGTAGGCTAACAGGCTTACAGTTTGTCACTCTCGGTTTGCCAGATCGGCTGTTACAATACCTGCACTGTCCCGTTTCACTTTCTGAGCGCGCACGTTCCGTTACAAATCTGTCAGACAATGGCGCTAAAACGGCGCACAATGCAGACAGGCGCGTCATTTGTCCTAGCCACGCTGTTTGCCAGGGAGCGTGTCTGCGCACATCTCTAGAGGAAAAGGTCACAGTGGCAGGGTATTTTTAAGTTCAATGTATACTAAACACGCAGCAAAGTCGCAGAAAAATATCATCAACGTTTCTGCTTCCAGGAAAACATAATACAAATGTGGATGCATTTAATGCAACATGAGTTTCCTCAGTGAATTTCATTGGTGACAGAAGGCCGAGCCGCTTGCCTCTTGAACTGTCTGGTGCATCGGTTTGCATAACACAATGCGCTTTGAGAAACAGTAAACACAATGCATGTTTGGGCTACTGTTAAAGCAAATCTCTTTACTTCTATCGCATTTGTGTATCTTCGTCAAAAGCGTACAGTGCTGCACTGTGTATAACTGTATAAAGTAACGCTGAGGCCCTCTCCTTGCCATCACTACCCTTCCAATCGCACTGCCTCCCCTTCTTAGACATTAGAGTTCAGACCTAACCGCGACGGAAGGTCTTTGTGCCGAAGATGGAGGGACTTTCCTTGTCGGATCGCGACGGCGACTCACCCCTCCCGGCTTCACAGACTAGAGTGGGGGAGGAGTTTTAGCTTAGACGATGCATCCCAACCCAACACTATTAGAAAAGAGGTAGCATGGCGCTAGGACAGTGCATTTTCCGTCCCTCCCCTCCCCCCCCCCCACCCACACACACTCACCTACACACATTCACCGGAGCAAGGAAAGTACTGAATTCGGCTCTGCTCCCCTAACGTTCCAGACGGGCTGTATAATAGGAGATTGGGCCGGCTTTGAGTTTTCCATACACGAGTGTAGATCGGATATGTGTCACAGTTTGCAATGCAAGGTCACCTAGGTGTTGTTGCATTTTCAAGAAGTATATGCAACTCACTGGACAAAATTTCAATGGTTGTATCCATCAGTGATCATGCTCCGGTCACCAACATAAATTCCGAATGTCTGAGAGCCTTGAAGCCACCTCAAGGACTGCTTCAGCCTGATTCATGCTCAGCCATGCACCTTGACTCATCGTGGTGCATGCAGCGTCACGGTAGCTTGCACGCTGCTTTAACCCTCGCATGTGTAGGGGGGGGGGGTCGGATGGACCCCCCCCCCATGGTTTTTCGCGAATAACTCGCGTAAAAAGCGGCCGATCGCGACGAAACTTTCAGTACCCTTGCATTGATCAATTTTACACCTACCATGAAAATTTCATGACCCTGACCCAAATGACCTTTGACCTGTGACCTCTTTTCCGAGACCATGTTTGGCCGGAATCGCGATTTCGCGTATGTCGGCTCGCACTAGCCGCGCGTTTGCAAGCTTTTCGTGGTTTCAAACGTTCAAACATGTGATTTGATGTTACTCCCGTGGGTGTCAAGGTCACCTGAAGGTCAGGTCAGGTCATTGACCTTTGGTGACCTCGGGTGACCTCGGTTCACTTTTTCGAGTTTTACATGTTTCTAGGCTAGTTTTTTGAGCTAAATTCGAATTTAGCAACCATTTAAACATTTACGAAGTAGTTTTGGTGACTTCGTAACATGTTACGAAGCTGTCAGAGGCGGTTGACACGTACTACGAATACCCGTCACGACGCCTACTGGTTGACCTGACCTGATCTGACCCGACCTGGTCTAAATGCTTCAAGACATCATCTGTGATCAAAACTGACACGATATTCGTGATCAGCACCCCGAAAAACCCCTTAGCAGCCACACTTTACGACTTTCTAACAGGTCCCGATTTTCCCGACTTTGGGTCATTGACCTGACCTGGAAGGTCAACCAATGACCTAGGACCTTAAAATTGGGTATCATCGGCTTTCTCTCGTCACGGGCAACACGCTCGTTTTTTCCGCGAAGCTCTAGCTCGATCAGGGGCCAAACGGCAAGGGGGGGGGGGTCCAACCGACCCCCCCCCCCCCTACACATTAGAAGCTGGCAAACGCCGCACACATGCGAGGGTTAAGTCGAGCTAGTTATTAACCAGTGTGATTGTAACTAGACTACAAAGAGCACCAGAAAACATTGCTTAATGGTTTGCATCGGTTTGTGCAGACGTTTAGGACAATGCAATGTAATTATGCATAGGAAATAGAGAGCGGCGGCCTGTTGTAATAACTGTTCTGTAAGTAAAAAACAGACCAAGTAAACATAAAAAGATATTCAAAGCAACGAAGCAAGTATCTACGTCATAACTCATGATAGGCATACTATGTAGATAATCACCTGAAGTAATGAGGTATTTTCGGATATCTATATGTATTGTAGGCACAATGTTCATCAACGTTCAAGCCGCGAGGTTTGAAACGAATCATAAGTAACAAATCGGATATTTCGAATAACACATTCATCGACGCATTATCAAGTAAGATCTACAGAAGTTGCTTCTGTTATCAAATTGAGGACGGAAAAGGTAAAGAAATGCAGTAATGTTACGCAACAAAAGCTATCAGAGCTGATTGGTGCTTTATTATCACTCTTAGACTCCCCAAAATGTAGGTGTGCGCACCTTGCTGCTGCGTTCCCTAACCCAAGGGATAGTAGACACAACTTACCGTTTACGTCACCGTCTCTCTTCGTCGTAAGCAGGCACTCTGTCTCCGATGTTAATTCGGTAAAAAATGACTTATCACGAGCCGACCGTTCTTTCAGCGTTTACACTCACAGCTGCCTAACTCGAAACACTGCAGAGTCTGGTAAAATGCGGAATTTGACTCTCAGTGACACTTGATGACACTTGACACTCGGCGACACAATCTTCTGGGCTTTGGCACTCTGACGCCCGCTGCCACACCTATACTCAATGACACGTTATCGTTCTCCGGATTCACACCGCCTTTTGCTCACCTCACTCTGCGTCTCACCGCACCTCTCACCCCCGGCACGACCACCTCACTGCCCACCTGCTGCCGGGGCTCTCACTCGGCACCGGTATACCCCAGGTGAGCCGCCAGGTGGCGCCCACAGGGCCGGCTGTGACGTCACCAACATACCGGTGACGTCATCCCTGGTAGAGAGGGGAGTGTGGAGGAGGGTTGACGTGATGACTGATGACAGAGGTAGCGTGCAGAGAAGTTAACCCTATTAGTGGCAGGCTCCTGGCTACCCCATATTAGTGGCAGGGGGGGGCTGTTTACGACCCCCCCTTGATATCTCGAGATCTAACCGGCCGATTTTCAAAATTCAAACGGCATTCGATTTGGCTCAACGAGATCTACATTTCTAAAAAAAAATAAAATTAAAAAATGTCAATAGGGGGGTAGAGGGGGGTAAAAACGGGCAAATTGCAGATACATTTTAGACTGTTTATCACGGCCAGGTTTCTGAACCAATCTTAACGCAACTTTTGCCGATCGATAGAGAATGAACCAGGAATTCACATGGATCCTAAAAATATGCATTTTCAAAAATCATAGGCGGATACAGATCATTGAGATTGGGGGTACACAAAAAGTATAGTAAATAAGGTTTTTGTTGGTACTGTTTCTAAAAAGGGTGGCAATGGTCTTGTTATGTTACAATTTTCTTATGAGAGAACGACTAAAATTGTATTGGTCATGCATAGGCGGTGTCAGGGCACCTATGTTGGGAGGTAAAAAATAACCCCCCTTTTTGGACGCCTGGATCCGCCTATTATAGCAAAAACGTGTCAAAAGAGGATGCACAATAACTTTGTATATGTTATCACATGATACCTTTCATTCACTGTTCGTAAAACTGGTGCAGCATCGTGATCTTCGCCCAAATGACTCGCTTCACGAATAGGACCCCCAATTCCCAGTGCTCTGGAGCCGCCCCTGGTAAAGTTATGAACTTGAAATTTTCAGGGAATGTGCCCAATTTAGTTTTAGGAAAAGTCAGAAAATTTCAGCATCGTAGCTTTAGCGGTTTCGGAGATATTCCCGAAAAACCTGAGGGGTGGATAAAAACAACCCCCCCCCCCCCTGCCACTAATAGGGTTAACCCGGCCGGGCCCGGGGGGTAATCCCTCCAACCACCGCGGCCCGGGGGGGGGGCGTTTTCGTCTCCCCCCTGTCTAACTCCGTAAATAAGGGAGCTACGGAAACAAAAGCGATACCAAACGTAAGTCCTTACGAGACGATTCTAAAGCACCTAAAACTTTTGACCTCAGTTCAATTTTCAAGGTCAGAGGTCAAGGTCAAAGGCAAAAACCGGCACATGTGTAGTGATCTCAAAGTAAGCGTTCTACAGGACGGCAGGATGCATAAAACCGGCAAAATTGGGGGTCAAACGAAATAAGAGAATCTGAGGATTCCGTAAATGTGCTAAAAATCAAAGGTCCAGGTCAAGGTCATGCTCAAAATTGACCTCAAACTTTGCACTTTATCGTACATCTTGCGTACTAATTTCCCAGATGTTTTGAAATGTTTTGAGGCCTATGAGGTCCCTATTTGTGGTTCATCTTACGATACAAGGCTGCTCAAAGGTCAAGGTCACAGAAGAGTATCCTTGCTATATGCTATTTCACTGATTCAAGTTAGTAATGATAAATAAGACAATTTTGCCATCCGGAGGCTCTAAATAAAGGGTTAGAGGAAAATAGATGCCAGATTCGTGATCAGCGGGTACGAATCCATCATACACGACCTTTCATGTGTAAAGGTCAACCAAAGGTCATTCGAGGTCACATGAGGTCAACATAAAAATTGACCTTTCCCAAACAAAATATATATCATTCAACACGGCTTGACAAGGCGAATGCGATGGTACACTCGGGGGCAGATTGATGTTCCACCACTGCACGGGAGCCCGATAGGTAGGGAGTGGTGGAACATCAATCTGCCCCCGAGTGTACCACTGCCGTCGCTTTAGGGCCATTTTGTCGAAGTTATTTGCGAAAAACTAAAACCACATTTCGGCGTCGTTGACCTGACCCCTGACCTCAGGTCACCAAAAAAAATATCTACGTCGAATGCTACACAACCGTGTTCGTAATTTGTCTTTATCTCTACAACTCTATTTTTAGCGGCTATTTGAAGTTTGCGTCTGTGACGCCGAAGTTTGCCGTGCAGGGGTCTAGAAAAATCGACCCTGTGACGTCATCAAGGGGGCTAGGTCCAAATTTTTACTTCAGAAGATGTAAAATTGATGGGAGAAAAGGTACTGAAAGTTTCGCTTTCCTATCCCTAAGCGTTCGGGAGCTATCGCAAATATTCGCCAGGAGGGGGGGGGGGCGAAAAACTCTGGGCCCGCGAGGGTTAATTTTTTCACTGGTGGATCCAAGGGGGCCAGCCGGTTCAAAGGCTTGGTCGGCCCTCTTGGAGGGGTGTGACAAAACTGGACCCCCCCCCCCTTCCCTCTGCAGTAAGACAGCAAGCAAGGTCCACCTCGGACCTTGCAAAGTGGTATGAAATTACGATTTCATGCAATATGTAATTGAGGCAAGTTGAAAATTGAAATAATTTCCAACCACACAACATATTTCCCTCATTATTTCCCTTAAAGGGACTATCCCACCTTTAACCCTAGAACGCCTAGGGGGGGGGGTTGTATCAACCCCCCCCCCTGAGGTTTTTTCGAAGTGCACGCTAAACGGCTTGTCGTAGCGGGCTGAAATTTTCAATACCCTCTGGGGCAACCTTTGCGCATCTTTTGCCGAAAAAATTGATCGGGTCATGTCAGGTCACGGAGTTATGACGTCATAAGAGGTACAGCCTCCGGTCGGATTTTCACAAACTGAGTGCCAACGCCCGAGGTTTCCTGCCGGTGGTACGGACATCGGTTGATGGATCGTGATGAAACTTCCCATGCATGTTGGGGCAAGTATTTGCTATCATATGGTATAAGAAATTTGACCGGGTCAGGTCAGGTCACGGAGCTATGACGTCACAAGAGGAACAGCGTCCGGTACTATTTTTGAAAAGCGCCCGAACTACTATTTTGCTAATTCTTGTCACCTCAATGGGAATATGCAGCAATATTAGCTTCTATAGGGAGCAAATGGACCTCCCAAATCCAAAAATACAATCAGATTTCAAAAATTTAAATTTTGATTTTTCGAATTTCTGCCGCCGACTGTGACCTTGCCGACTTCCGGCGCTCCCAACGCGCCATTTTTAGAGCTAGGGAAACGAAATACATACCAAACGATAGAGAATTGATCAAGGAACACGATAGTGAAGGTTTCAAGTCGATATCTCCCACCGTTTTGCCGCAATCGCCGCGGAAAGTTGAAAAAGTTTGATTTTTTCGGAAAATTTGACCTTTGACCGGTCATAAGTAGGTCAAATGTTGACCTAGGACCAAAAAATATACCACCAATCGCGAGATCTCGTTGAGAGCCATCCGTTGGTTTTTTCCGCTAAGCTCTACGACCTTCCGTTTCGAAACGCCAGGGGGGGGTCATAACAACCCCCCCCCCCCTGGTCGTTCTTGTTATGAGAAATGGCCTGGTCGTGCGAGGGTTAACATGGGGTTTGAGTTGAGATAGCCAAGTTTGCGGCGAGGTTCAGAAACCACTATCCGTCTAGGTTGCAACCCCCGCGGCCTCTTGGTGGTGAAGAAATTCGTTCCCTTCATTTGAAAATGGGCCTTGTACAAGGCCCTATCTTCAACATGGAACGACCGTTAGTGTGACGTCACCTCGTTTAGTCATTCTGATTTAAATGGGTTTGTTCGTTGAAAAATCGCTTAAAACTTGGTCTGAACTTTGTTGTGGTATCTACAGAGTAAAAAGAATCAGCTTTATGACAGTAATGTGGCCTGGGGAAGGAGGTAATTTTGGGCTGTGACGTCACATATTTGAAAGTTTGTGTTTGGAATATGGGAAGCCTAAGATGTTTAATGAAAAATAAATGCCAGAACCGTATTCCTGGTCATCCAATCTATAAAGTCGGGCACAATTTAACTGGTTTTAACAACATTTTAGAAGGTGGGATAGTCCCTTTAAAGGAAATAGTTCACTTTCACGAAATTATTTTTTTGCAACGGATTTATGATTTTTTATGTTCAAAATAATCAGCAAAGAAAATAAAACCTTTTTATAACAAAATATTATTTTCTATATTTTCACATAGGAAGAACTTTTCAGTTTCTGTAAGGCACACGCGATCCAGTATGAAAAGAGCGGTCCCGAAAATTCTTCAGAAACAGAGAAATCAGGGGCGTCGCCGACGGGGGGGTCGGGGGGGTCGTGACCCCCCACTCTTGAAAACTGGGGGTGTCGACCCCCCCCCCCCCACTTTTTGCGATGCTGAGTATGCTTTTTTAGCTTTTATGTCAGTGAAGCAGGCGTCAGCAACACCAACAAATACATCAGATTCAAAATCGCTTCAAGAGCTCCTTAAAGCCAATTAGCCAATTACCTAAAGGTCAATTAGCTGTGGGCGGGAAACACCAGCACAACAATGTTTTTAAGTAGCCCCCATCCTAGTACCTTTTTATCCCTCAAAGGATTGGACGCGCCAAAACTGCCCCGAGCGTTCGTCTGATCGTTTAAAAAAAAAAATGGTCGCAGTCGATTCGTCGGATCAGTACCTACCTAACTACAAAACTACAAACTAGCCTCAGCCCCATGGCTACCGTCACAACTAGCTGTACAGTGCACATGTAGGGGAAAGGGAGTCAGATGGAACCGTCTCGGGCTTTCGCAAAGAAGTCGCGCAAAAAGGAGCCGATTGCAACAAAACTTCCGGTGCGCTCGAGTTAATCACCTATTTAAAATAAATCGATATCCCTGATTCAAATAAAGATGACCTTAGTTCACTTTTTCATAACGTGCTTTTAACCCGCGCGGGGCTGGGGGGGGGGTAAATTTTACCCCCCCTCGCGAATTTTTGCGATATCTCAAAAACGGCGGCGCGCAGCGCCGCCAAACTTTCAGTACCTTTTCTTACATCAATTTGACACCTTCTCTGAAAATTTGAGCGAAATCCGTCGGAAAATTTTAGAGAAATTGACGTTTTAGTGACATCATGTTCGCCATTTTCGCCTCAAAAACGGCAAAAGTTCAAACGCCGCTAACATCTTCATTTTTAAAGGAATCAAGACGTAACAAAAAAGCTTATACGTAATTTTACTTTGTCTATCAAATGGCTATCTCGGTTTTTTGAAAATTTTGGATTTTGGCCTAAATTTTTTCAAAAAACTGATTTTTTTGGGAAAATCATTATAAAATCCAAAATTTTGAGTCTATCGAAAAAACCGGAATATATGTCAGAGAAGTGGTCTATGTGCACCTACATACCAAATTTTAGAAGAATCGGTTCAAAAATGTGGGAGTTATTCAAAATTGTATGACGTCACGACACACAAAATTTTTGAAAAATGACTTTTTTGGAAGTTCTAGACCTCGTACGGAAACAAAAATAGCACCATTCGATTCGCCGTGAAAAACTGCATCAGATAGACACCTTTTTAGGCCTTAACAACCAACTTCAAAATTTGACCTCACTTGACCTGACCTTGACCTGACCTCGACCTGAAATTCATCCAGAGGTGGTCCATATCACTTATTGAGTGTGCCTATTGAATTCTATGAGTAAAATGACCCATAAAACATGTGTCGCACATGCCCTTTTCTATATTTTGTTTTTTGGTGACCTGACCTGACCTGACCTGACCTTGACCTTGACCTCTGAATGATATTGTATGCAACTAATATTGTCTTGGTAGCCTAAGAACACGTTTTGGGCGATCAGTCTCAGTCCATGACTCCATCCTTCGGCAACTACGGTGCAAGGCCGATACTGTAGAAACTTGCAATTTGTACCCTTGACCTGACCTTGACCTTGACCTCAAACTTTAAATTAAGTACATGTTTTTAGTAGTTCGTGATGAGAGCTTTCGATTGGCGTTTGAATTTTCCAAATCGGACCATTAGTTCGGGAGATAACAGGGGGGGTAAAATTTACCCCCCCCCCCAGCCCCGCGCGTTCGGCTGGAGACCCCAGCCCCGCGCGGGTTAATTGATAGGGTAGTTTTTGGAGCTGATTTTGAACTTAGCGCCCATCTGAACATTTAAGAAGTAGTTGTGTTGCTTATTCATATAACATGCTAGGAAGCAGTCGGTGGTGGTCATCCACTATTAGGTACTGGTCGATCTGACCTGACCTGATCTACCCCAAATGCATGTAGTCATCATCTTCGTTCAAAACTAAGATAACATTCGTAATCAGAACCTCGAAAAACCATCACAACTTACATTCGTTAAGTTCTAGCAGGTTCCGAGTTTCTCTACTTATTGGCGATGACCTGAGTCCTGAGATGACCCGAAAACTTGTAAACGGGTATCATCGGCTTTCTCTCGTCACGGGCAGCATGCTCTTTTTTTCCGCAAACCTGTAGATCGATCAGGGGTCGAAAGCATGCCTCAGCGTTAGTTTAGTATACGATATACGTTAGCGACTGGGAAACCACCAATAGAAGGGCTACAGTGAAGCAGAAAACTATTCGATAGTTCTTTTAACGCTCTTTCGCTAGCTTCGCGTTAGATTTCATCTCAGGTCTATGTTTGGCCCATAAGAAGGCAAACAGCTAACTGGACAGATTCTGCCGAAACATCTGCTTTGCAATAACTTTCGATTCCGTGAATTTGTATGGTATGTACATATGTTGTCTTGTCACCACCGTCTTGATCTCTTTGAGACGCGTCACATGAGTTAAAATTTGACCATTCAGAATTAACGTTAAAACGACCTCAGGTCAACGTTATGTCCTGATCGAAAAAGGACCTCCTGCTGCATATGAATGGATCCGTGTTGTTGAGCTGAACACTGAACAGTGAACACCTTCCAGGTGCTGTCATCGCTCTACCGCGTCTTCGTCAAAAGTTGTAGAAAAAAATGCTGGTGGCCATCGATGGACATTTCCACTAATGACCTTTCGAGTCATCACTCGCCATAAGTTGCACCCTGTCCCTGGCAATGATGAGCTGATTTGTCATGGCTCCAAAGATATTTTGCGTTTCTGACGAACTTTTTCAAAGCAGGAGGCATTCGTGCTTTTTCTAATTTCTCATTATTTTCTAATGATGAGGTCACGTATTTGAACTGCCTTCAGATCATAGATGTAAATCCTCAGTTAGAATCATGAATTGCTGACACGTAGGTATAACCCCATACATTAGGTACCTATACAGTGTACCAAATTTCGAAGTTATGGGAGAAAAGCTACAAGAATGGCGAGAGGGGAAAGTTTTTATAGAGGTATACCGTATAACTGAACTTGACATGGCGACCTGACCTTAAGTGACCAGTGATAATTTTTACGCAAGTGATGTAGGTAGGTATACCTACCTAATAGGCTATACCAAATTTGGCGGCGCTGCGCGCCGATTTGTTACACACGCACACACACACATACGCACGCACAAAACTGGGAAGTGTGGCAAAAAAAAACACCCCTACCCATCGAGTGAAGACTAGAAACCCGACCCCCCCACTCAAAAATCCGTGGCGACGCCCCTGAGAGAAATTATCGCAGCCACCGGCATTTGGGCGATCTGCTCGATCTGATAATGTTCCCCTGAATGTCCTAATTGATCAGTACGAGAATTTCTCTAGAGTTCTCGTAGATAATTTCTCTAGTTTCTGAAGAATTTTCGGGACCCATGCTCTTTTCATACTGGATGGAAATATATGCAAGGCACACATCCTCAACGCAAGACACCTTTTTCGGGACGAGAAATAGAATATCTTTGCCTAGGGTGATCGTTGGGCTGTAAAAGCTCCTGATTTATGCTCGTCTCAGCCCAAGCTACGGAACTGCTATTCCAGCTCAAAACCCATGTTAAAAAGTGAACTATTTCCTTTAAGCAAGGTAATATGTATCACTCAATATACCCTGATATGTATTACCTATCAACACATCTACATTCTTGAAGCTGGCGAATAATTAGTAGGTACGCTTCTATGTATGTACATACATAACCATGCGTGCATTGAATGAGCAGCAGCTCTTGCATGACACTGCCACCTGGTGCCGATTGAGAGCAACTACTAGTCGATAAGGCTCACCACGATGCCCTTGAGGCGCTGAGCAGCTTGGAAAGTGAACCTAGCTGTTGTATGATTTTAGGACTAAAGTACGTATCGCTAAAGTACGTAGGACAAAAGTACGTATGCAAATGTTCGTACGCAAATATACGTAGGCGCTAAAGTTCGTATGCCAAAAGTACGTACGCAAATGTTCGTACGTAAAAGTACGTATGCAAAAGTACGTAGTGCATAAAGTACGTATGTCAAAAGTACGTACGCAAATGTTCGTACGCAAAAGTAGGTACGTATGAAAAAGTACGTAGTGCATAAAGTACGTATGCCAAAAGTACGTACGCAAATGCTCGTACGCAAAAGTACGTATGCAAAAGTACGTAGTGTAAAAAGTACGTATGCCAAAAGTACGTACGCAAATGTTCGTACACTGAAAAAATAGTACACCTGGGTTACATTTTTACCACCCGTCATGCAAGATATTTCTATCCGGTTTACACCAGTTTTAGGAGTACTTATACTCTTTTCCTAAAAAAGTGAGTGCAAAATTACACCTGGGTGCATTACTATTCCATTATAGGAAAGAGAAGTGTACTTTCACTCTTTCATACATTGTACGCTCTGTTTCATAGGGTGCATAAATACTCCACTAAGAGTTATTTTCAACGAAGCGTAATTTGACACCAATTGTCTAGTGTAATTCTACTCCATGATTGGTAAGCAGAGTATTTTTAGAACATATTCAGAGTAAAATTTCTATCTGAGACATAAAAATATACCGGGCGTCAGGAACGTCTGAAATAAAGCGTACACTGAAAAAATAGTACACCTGGGTTACATTTTTACCACCCGTCATGCAAGATATTTCTATCCGGTTTACACCAGTTTTAGGAGTACTTATACTCTTTTCCTAAAAAAGTGAGTGCAAAATTACACCTGGGTGCATTACTATTCCATTATAGGAAAGAGAAGTGTACTTTCACTCTTTCATACATTGTACGCTCTGTTTCATAGGGTGCATAAATACTCCACTAAGAGTTATTTTCAACGAAGCGTAATTTGACACCAATTGTCTAGTGTAATTCTACTCCATGATTGGTAAGCAGAGTATTTTTAGAACATATTCAGAGTAAAATTTCTATCTGAGACATAAAAATATACCGGGCGTCAGGAACGTCTGAAATAAAGCGTAAAAGCAAACCAGCATGGCGGTGGGGTGGAGTGAAATTACTCTTTGAAAGTTGATTTTGCACCTATATTTGTAAATTTGCACTATAGGTAGCACGTGCACGCTGCACATGGTTTCCGGTTGCCGCCATTTTCTGGTGTTTCAGTTTGCGGTTGGTTCTCACTGCTGCAGTGTAAAACGGTGATTTTGCGAAGAGCAACAAGTCGAACTGCGAAGGTAAGTCAAAGTGTGGATATTGAGATTGAGATGTGGTGTTAATTCAAATTAGTGTATTGCTATTTAGGGAAAATGATCCAGGAACGCAGCTAAGTGAGGTGTTCAATCAGGGATTTGGCTTCTATTTTAGGTTTGCAGGCTTCAGCTTCTGCTCAAAATTGTCATCTGTGACATCACAAATCAGTCTTTCCCTATTTACCAGGCCACATTTCTGTCTAGTAAATTTATTTTTTAATCTATCACAATAATGCTTAACCCTCGCCCGCACATGCCATTTTCCCATCCTAGAACGCACATGGGGGGGGGGGTTGCCACCCCCCCCGCGCCATTTCGTTCCTGTTGGAGATAGAGCTTAGTAGTAAAGACCAAAAAGATTCTTTGGGAAGAGACGAATCCAATGATACCCAGTTTTACCTTCTCAGGTCAGTCATTGACCTTCCAAGTTCCAGGTCAGGTCAAACTAAAAAATGTTGCTGTTTTGGGTCACCGTTGGATATCAAGTGCGCTGCTTATCAGATACCGATGACGATGCTGTTTTCTGGTGCCAAGCCAGCTAGAACCTCTTTGTCACACTATCCAACCAGAATTTTGCTGCTGAGGTCATTTCAGGTCAAGTTAGGTCAAGGTCAATTATATGTGTTTGTATGTCTGTGTGTGTCTGTGTGTATACTGATGTGTGCACCGATTGTTTTTGGGTCCATATCACATGAAATCATGATCTGAGAAGCTTTTACCAAAAATGCAGTCAAAAAACTTCACAAAAAGTAAATTCAGCTTGCCTAAAACGCAATTATCTTAGATGACCTAGGTTGACCTTGACCCTGACCTTGACCCCTGTACATCGTCGAACAACATGTTCCATGATAGGTGGGAGGTAAGACTGGCAAAAAAGGCCGAAATCAGGGTGTCAAAAGCTCACAAGGCCCATGGCAAACGCAAGATGTTGAGAATTGGCCATTTGGGTCATGACATGACCTGAAAACAAAGTCATATCTCCAAAACCAAAAATCACAGAAACTTGAAATTTTCAGTGGACATCAAGAAAGGATAGACGAGCAGCTATACGAAAAATCAGCCTTCTAGCTATAAAAATGTTGAGTGCAGAGCAAAAAGACTGCCTGGGGGGTGGCAACCCCCCCCCCCCCCCATGTGCGGGCGAGGGTTAAACCACGTTTTAGGCATTTTTCAACGAACAAGTCCATCTAAATGGGACAAAATTAATAGAACATCCCAATTCCAAAATGGAGACTCTCACCACCAAATTGGGTTATATCGGCACCAGGAGACTTGTCCCACCAACTTTTCATGCATTTTTATTTTCGAAACCAGTTCGCAAGACATGTCGAATGTGTTGTGCGGTCAATCTAACTTTTCCAGTTTTCGAGTTACGGTTGCATTTATCCGGTAATGTCCGAAATAGTCAATTTTTGCCTGGGATTTCCTGTTAAGCGAAAAATGGTCGAGGCAACTTCATGAGTTGTGTTTATATATCACCGAGAGTATGGTTGTTCTGTATTAGCATGTCTTCTTTTACTTTTTGGCCTTCAAGCGTGGTATTCTCAATATCACAGTGCGATTTTCTTATCGTTGTATGTGTTTTTAAAGTTATGAATGTACGGGCTGCAGGCAGGATCATAGTTAGCAGGTGCCAAGTCCAACCTCCTGTTCCCCTCTTTTCAGCTATGGGAGGAACTGGCCCGGATAAGGGGCGTCGAAGAAGACGAGGCGCTGAAGAAGGAGGTAACTGAAGAGACGCGTCGGCTCTGCCAGGAGTTTGCCAGTCGACTGCTTCTAGGTCTTGATTCCAGACCGAACAGTGGTAAGTGTATAATCATTCCGTTATAGGAGCGTTCCAGGACAGATCACCAAGGCATGTACTTTAGGGTGGGGCGAAAAACACTTTTTGGAAAGTGCTAAGTACATCTAGTGAAAAACTTGGGCCATAGTTTCAAATGAACACATGCAAAATCTTAGCCGATCGGTCAAGCATAGACATGAGCGTATTTGCGATGGATGAAGATCTGCAAACGCTTTCAGGCGTTGCAGTCTCTAATGCTAAGGAGCCGTTGCGATTGGTGTGTAACACCGGAATAAAAGCGATTCGCGAGAAAAGACGAGATCAGTGGACTAATGATGGCGTATTTCATCAATAATGAATCCCACGGGCCGGCCCAGGGTCCCTTTATCATCAGCATGGATCCGGATCCTGGATCTACCGGATCCCTGGATACAGGATCCGGATGTCTACATATATCCTTATATTAGTTTTCAAAGTCAATGCATAGGCTAATTGTTCATCCGTGTATGCCGAATCCTGGATCCAGTGGATGCCGAAACCTGGATTCACTGGATCCCAGGATCCAGAATCCAGGTAGCTACATTCGTTCATTTGCTGTGTCATCAGTGATAATGGAGATAGAAATTTGCGGTCCATTCCATTCGAGTATCAAGGGAGAAGGTGTGCTAAAGCCGGTGCCGTCCACATATTATCTGACATGGATCATCAATGGCTCATAATGAAGAGAGACAGAGAGAATCGAGCCGCTGAAGCTACAGTCAGTTCTGATGGCTACAATAAGTGTCCAGCTACATGACGGCTCAGGGCTCACCCTGACGGTAGTGCTGAAGCGGCACGAAGAAAACAACCTGTTCAAGGACTAGACACAAGCGGAATCCAGTCAGCTTCAGACTGAAAACGTATTTCATTTCAAGCTGGTGTATCGAAGGCAGCTGAACAGCTGAACCGTGTCGTTTGTGCTACCGGAAGCCGAAAGGCATCACCGCGCTGTTGGTCATATCGGCGCAAAGCGGCATGAGGACAACCAGCAGCTGACAGCAAATCCCCGCCCAATTCGAGAGGCTGGAGGATCCGCTGATATTGGCGAATGAAGCTGCTCTCAGTATCGAGGGCAAACGTTTAGCCAACCTGTTCTGCGAGAATTCGTACTTGCAGGCAAATTTCTATCTGCCTTATCACTGATGACACAGCAAATGAACGAATGTAGCTACCTGGATTCTGGTCCTGGGATCCACTGGATCCAGGTTTCGGCATCCACTGGATCCAGGATTCGGCATCCATGGATGAACAATTAGCCTATGCATTGGCCATTGACTTTGAAAATATAATATAAGGATGTATGTAGACACCCGGATCCTGTATCCAGGGATTCGTTAGATCCAGGATCCGGATCCATGTTAATGATAAAGGGACCCTGGGTCGGCCCGTGGGATTCAGTATTGATGAAATACGCCATCATTAGTCCACTGATCTCGTCTTTTCTCGCGAATCGCTTTTATTCCGGTGTTACACACCAATCGCAACGGCTTCTTAGCATTAGAGACTGCAACGCCTGAAAGCGTTTGCAGACCTTCATTCATCGCAAATGCGCTCATGTCTAGGCTTGACCGATCGGCTTAAGATTTTGCATGTGTTCATTTGAAACTATGGCCCAAGTTTTTCACTAGTTATACCTTGCACTTTCCGAAAAAAGTGTTTTTCGCCCCACCCTAATGTACATACACCATGGCCCCTTCCAATTCGCTCAAATTTTGCACCTATGATGCCCTATATAGAACAAAAATTTTGACGTGGTTTTTAGCGCTCAGTCGCAAATGGAAAATGCCGATCGCTAAACGCTCGCGCTTGCGTTAAAGGGATATCTCGGAATAGGTTAACTGTTCCACGCCAGGTTATCCAGGAAAACGTTTTTAGTTATCCTCTGGATAGAAACTCCTCTTCCATCCTCCATTAAAACTTCTGCACCTTGGTGGATAGCGCAACGTTTAAAGTAGCATTGGAATCATCTATATTTCTCTCGCTTTTCACAGACGAAGAACTCATGTCGTTCCTCGCCCACGGCTGCGGCACCACGGTGGGGGAGCTGGCGGACCCCCGGAATGCGGTGAGATGCATTGAGGGTTCAGGATTGGAGGTTCAGGGAGCGGAACTCCCGCTTGATCAGGAGGCACCGCTGGCAGCTGTGGCCGCAGCAGCTGCGGCTCATGCGGTCTTCTACTGCCCATTCAGAGGGCCTTCCAAAACCCTGATGGAGGTCATCTATTATAGGGCGGTGAAAGGCAGGATTCCGCTCAGCAAGGCCGCGAAGACAGTGCTCGGTGTGGAAGTGTAGGAGTACAGTGTAGGAACGGTGTAGGAGTAGTTTCAGTGGATGTAGAGTTTAAACGTACATTCCCGAAAAAAAACAATATCCCAGGTGCTGGAACTCACCTTTCGTATTTAAACGCTCCATCGTTTACCAAACAAATCTCGATCGCGGAATGTGAGCCCATCACCTCGATCACGGAATGTTAGCTCCATCACCTGGAATATATATTTTTTTTCTTCTGGGAATATATCTTCAAATAAAGTGGTGAACGCGAGTGTGCGAAACAAACACGCCAGTGTAATCGAGCTCGCGACCTCCCTGCCGTGATGATCACTGGAACTGTTCGCGGGTAGCCATAGCCAGGGCCATACAAAAGTGGCCACAGCCAGGATACTTACGTGTATTGTGTTGTACCGTCAACCAGGGTAACTTTGAACGCCTTTTCAGCGGTGGCGCATTGCGGCCGGTCGAGACGAGATTTTATCTCCCAGTTGAGCAGCTCCTCTCAACATGAGATGCAAAATTCTGTCTCTGCCGGCCGCCAGGTGCCGCCACTGGAATGGCGTTCAGTTCAGTCACCTAGGCGTTCAAAGTGACCCCGGTTTACGGTACCTATTTTATTTTTATACGACTTCAGAGTCATCTTGTTTTACTCAAGTATGTTATATATCAGAATAATATTTATCGGAGTAACTTGAGTGATAGGTACATACTCGTATATATTCAAAAAAATATATGCAAATACAGGGGCGTAGGCAGGGGGGGGGCACTGGGCCATGCCCCCCCCCCCCCCCTTGGGCGCCGAAGGCGCCCTTTGCGATTGGAGGGCGCCGAAGGCGCCCTCCAATCGCAAATGCAATTGTGATATAATCGAATCGAAAAACAATCGCGACTGGAGGGCGCCCTCCAATCGCGAATGTGTTTACAGGGAAAATACGGATGAAAGGCGCCCTCGGAGGACGCCCATTCCAAATACGCCCTCCAAATACGGTTGGAGGGCTCCCTCGGGCGCCCTCCAACCACATGTGTAGGCTGTAGCTCTCTAAGCGTAACGGTGGTCGCCTATGTAAGCCGCTGTCCTGTAAATAAGCGCCCTCTCACCCGAAGGCGCCTTCCTGTAGGTCACCACCCTGCTACACATTGCCGCCCTTCTGCTGATCGGCGTCCTCATAATTATTGGCGCTCTTCTAACTATTGCGCCCTCATGTGAAATTTTGAAGGCCGCCTTTCTCCCTTTTGGCACCCTCTTGTTCAGTGCCGCCCTCCTACCTATTGGTTCCCTAGTCCTTCCTGTTGAATGCTAATCGGGGCCCTTCTCCTATTGGCGCCCTCGTGTTGATCGCCGCCCTCCTAACCACTGGCACCCTCCTGTTGATCACCGCCCTCCTATCTACTGGCACCTTCCTGTTGACCAGCGCCCTCCGCACAGACGCCGTCCTGTTCGTGTCATCCTCTTGAGCAAAGGCGCCCTCCTCACCATTGCCACCCCCATTTTAATCGTCACCCTTCCGCTCATTGGCGACTTGCAGTTGATGACCGCCCTCCCACCTATTGGCGACCTCTTGTTGATCGCCACCCTCCTATTGGTGCTCTCCTGTTCCTCGCCACCCTCTTACCTGGTGGCGCCCTCCTGTTGATTGTTGATCGGGGCCCTCCTACCTATTGGTGCCCTCCTGTTGATCGCTGCCCTTCTATCCATTGGCGCCCTCCTGCTGCTCGCCAACTTCCTACCTATCGGTGCCCTACTGTCGAAACTCGGGATGTTGATCGGGGCTCTTCTACCTATTAGCGCCCTCCTGTGGATCGCAGCCCTTCTACCTATTGGCAACATCCGTTGATCGCTGCCCTCCTATCATTTATTTACTCCTTTGGCATGTTCTTCAACTTAGTCGTTCTATTGCACATAGTTGATGTCTTGCCTGTGAAAACTGCCACAAATGAACGTGCATTCAGCACAATGAATGAAGTACCTATACCTACCAAAACTATCTACGCTCTACGATGCATAAAACACGTCTTTGGTCTTAACGGATTGATCCTACTTTACGTGCATCATGGCATCTATATGTATTACGATTAAGTATTGTCAACAGGTTCGGCCGCAACAGCAGGCATCTGAAGTTTCGGTGATTGAAACTGGTTATGTGGGTACACTGTATGCACCTGTGAGAAGGCTATGAAGGCTGGTCTGAGGTAATTTGGATGATGTTTACGCATCTCGCGCTCCGGTATCAATCCGATACGGTGATCTGGTGCGTAGATATGCCACCGCCAATAAACTTTTATACATCGACACCCATGAGCCAAGCTTTCTATACAGTTTGTGTGGCAGCGGCCCGACCAAACCTTAGGTATTTTTTATACCTTCAAATTTGGTAAAAGAGCGAGAGGAGCTTTGAACAGTGATCGTATAAAAGGCGTGCCTAAAAAGCGGAGGAAAAGGTTGTTTTCAAAAATTTCGCGCGCCTTCGGCGCAGCATTTCAAGACCACTTGACCTTTTGTGACCTGGAGTATAAAGAATACACACGATGCAAAATCAATGCAGCACGACCTATACGAGGTTACGCAAAAAAAAAAAACTGGTGGCATGGTAAAAAACGCCTCCCAACCCCCCCCCCCCCCCCCGTTGAGTGATTTTTTATCTCGCGACCGTATGGCGCCCTCCTTGGGTGAGGTGGCGCCCTCCAAACCCTTGGCCCCCCCTTCGCGATTTTCTAAATACGCCGCTGTGCAAATATTTCGACACACTTTGCGATAGTCTTTTTCGATGCAAATGGCACACAGTGCTAGTTTGTTAGGTACAACAAAAATCATCATTTTCCATGCGATCGATAGAGCCGGATCCTTCACTACGATTATTAAACTAATTTATCACATCAGCGAAAACACTATATGTACACTATTTACTACCATATCTAAGTTTAAGTACCTGGACATGGACCTGGACAAGTACCTGTGACTGGAGTCACAGGTATATAAATTTAGATGTGGTAATAGTAAATAGTGTAGTTTTCGCTGATGTGATAAATTAGTTTAATAATCGTAGTGAAGGATCCGGCTCTATCGATCGCATGGGAAAATGATGATTTTTGTTGTGCCTAACAAACTAGCACTGTGTGCCATTTGCATTGAAAAAGACTACCGCAAAGTGTGTCGAAATATTTGCATGTATTTTTTTTTTTTTTTTGAACATATATGTACCTATCACTCAAGTTACTCCGATGAATATTATTCTGACATTTTATTTTTGTTGAATATGCTATCGAAGCATCATATCGCAGCATATCATAGAAACACAGACGGCATATGAGTCCGTTTCAGTCCGTTGCAATGGTTGTGATAACGCACGTACATACCTTCAGGAGTTTACATGCACCATGTGATAAAGCTCAGAATAAACGGTCTTTCATTGAACTTGTTTCCTTTGCAACTCGATAAAAATCACGCGCAGAGTCTTCATATAGAATAGTATTCAATTTGTCGATCGTGCCGCCGTGCACTCACCTGCACTGCGCTTTATCACTTGTATCTGCTTGAATGACGTTTGTATAATATTTCAGGGGCTGTGAATTCTGTAATGCATGGTATGCAGTTGCACATCCCGAAGGCCTGGAGGGGATTATGAGCGCATCTTTTGGATGTCCTGACTGGTCCATTCCAAAGGATGCGCTCTGCCCCTCCATGCAGGATGATGCGACTGCAATACCTATTTCACATCCCCTGTTATTTTTGCACCAAGAGTGTAAAAAATAATTTGGATATAAATACACCGTAGTGTAAATTTACTCTCACATGCTAAATTTATTATATTGCTTATGTGCTATTTTCACACCTTTTGGGCTGGTGTAGTTTTTGGGCACGGTGCAATTTTACTCCAAACGGGGTGTATTTTGACGATAATTAGGTTACTATTTATATCATGGGTAGTAAAATTACTCTTCCACTGGTGCAAGTTATGGTTGCTATTTTTACCACGGGTGGTAAAATTATTCTTCGAAAAGAGAAAGAAATTACACCAGAACTTTGGAGTAAATCTACGGTGCCAAAAAATCCAATATTTTCTGGTGAGTTTTTACTCCGGCGTAAGTTTACTCGAGTTTTTACGCCGGAGTAAAAACTTACCAGAAAATATTGGATTTTTTGGCACCGTAGATTTACTCCAAAGTTCTGGTGTAATTTTTTTTCAGTGTACGCAAAAGTTCGTATGCAAAAGTACGTAGTGTATAAAGTACGTATGCCAAAATTACGTACGCAAATGTTCGTACGCAAAAGTACGTTTGCAAAAGTACGTAGTGTATAAAGTACGTATGCCAAAAGTACGTACGCAAATGTTCGTACGCAAAAGTTCGTATGAAAAGGACGTAGTGTAAAAAGTACGTATGCCAAAAGTACGTACGGTTCGTATGCCAAAGCACGTAGTGTATAAGTACGTATGCTAGAAGTAGGGTATAGTAGTGTAAGTTGAGCCACTTTTTCTTTATTGCTGCCCTCTTGCCATACTATAGGGAACTCATGATAAATTCATATAGGTACCAAACAAGATATCTTGGCTCGCTACGCGTCGCGTTGGCCATAAAGTGATTAAGGAGAAAATTTGGGACCGATTGGTGTTCGTTACGTGTTGTTCGGACGTCTAGAAGCGTAGCTATTCGCGAAAAACTTATGAGAAAATTTGGAACCGATTGGTGTTCGTCCCGTGTTGATCGGACGTCTAGAAGCGTAGATATTCGCGAAAAACTTGTTGAACTTGCCAAAATACCTGCCAGCTTGCTGTATCACCTGCTACTTGCTAATGTACTGAAAACTTGCTAATTTACTTGGTATTTACATGCCTAAATACCGTGAAAAGCTTGTGACGCGTATCCTGGGGCTTGATTGTATCAATTGTTCACCTGCCAGCTTGCTGTATCACCTGCTACTTGCTAATGTACTGAAAACTTGCTAATTTTCTTGGTATTTATATGCCTAAATACCGTGAAAATCTTACAATCTTAATTTACCTATTCCCAATGTTCCCTTTCCTGGGGCTTGATTGTATCAATTGTTCACCTGCCAGCTTGCTGTATCACCTGCTACTTGCTAATGTACCTACTGAAAACTTGCTAATTTTCTTGGTATTTACATGCCTAAATAACGTGAAAATCTTTTAGCTGTAACTTACCTATTCCTAATTTCTCCTTTATTAACCACTTACAACGACATGAATTTGTTCCTAGTATGCCTTGTAACAAATGCTCATTAAATAAAGAATAAGAAAGGTATTACACATTGATCAACTTACCCCATGGGTGGGGTACGTACTTTATACCCTACGTACATTTGCTATACGTACTTTTGTCCGTGACGTACTTGGTCCACACGTAGGGTAGACCGGGGCAAGTCGCCCCGCCGAGGTAAAACGCCTGGCGGCCTCACCGATATCTCTCGGAACTGACTGGGGAAAGGTCCTCTCTTCTGTTCAAACGTGCACTATATGATCATTCTGGAAAGAAATTGTGATAACTCTCTGAGAGATATAGCCAAAAATGTGTTGTTTTTTTAGTGATTTTTATGTTTGGTCATCTGATTATGCATCCTCGCGTTCTTTTGTAGTCCACATCAGGTTAAAGGGATTATCAGGGTTTAAAAATTGAAAGGAATCGGCATAAATTTCCAATCAATGAACTCCCCAGACTCTGCCGATTCTAAATATATGCATAAAATGTAAATCGGTACCAAAATTTGCGAGATATAGCCGTTTCAAAATTGACAAAATTGTACTTACTCACGCAAAACAAGTACTTGGGCGGCCAAGTTGGCCCATCACTAAAATGTAAACAAAGAGCAGCCTTGGGGAATTTCGCCAAGGCCGCCGCACCGCACTGTCGATTTCCACAAGACGGGCCTTGTCTGTTTTGTTTTTGTCTGTTGTTTTTAGGGCCTTGCAACAAGATTTCAGTGCTTGGCATTGAATTTGGATATGAACAAATTGAAGATTTGCTTTTCAATAAGACAGCAAGAGTTTCAACATTGCCAAAGTTATTATTTTGATTTGGGTGTGATTTGAATAGCTTGAGCTTGTTTGCTGATCATCAAATCTTGATTAATATCATTTAAATGTCAACAATTTTCAAGGGTAAATTTGAGTGTTTTATTTCAATAAATTGAAATGTAAGTGCATCAGGCACAAGAGCTAAGTTTCAATCTGATTATTTTGTCAAGAGTGGTCAATCTAATGTAACGTCTTGCGAGAAAGCTTACCTAAGTGACTGAAGAAAGCGCTACCTACAGTTTTTCAAGATCTATGTTGATCTGTTTTTTCGAACAACAGGTTGTACAACATGATGTTGTGACATGACCTCTGTGTCCTGTACGTCTCCCCTGCTGCTGCAGCAGAGCCCCGGCTTCAACTATAGTTTGTTATGGGTGGGCTCTCCGTGAACGTCTTGGTGCGTTTCTACATATTGCTGCTGTGAAAGGACGGTACATGAAAAAATATGTAACTTGTATGTTTTTTATTGCCCTGGTACCTACTTAATGTATATTTTTGTTGTTTATGAGTGATAAATGAATATATTTTGAGGAAAATTGAGGCATTTCAGTTTTAGTTTGTGGAACAGAACAGAAGAAGCTGCTGAGTGCGGATCATGCTTCAATTGAGAGAATCATCCTCAGTTATCTACATATAGGCATGCTTTGTAAGCTCCTTGCATTTTGCCAGCTTCTACTTGCTAGTCAAAGTTGTAAGAAGGGTTAGGGAGAACAATTGGTACACATGCCACCATGTGCAATCACCAAACGAATGAACGTGAGGGCCAAGTCCTTCACACAGCATGGATGCTTATAGGTACTGCACTAATGTATAATGTTCATTATGTTCATATTAGCAACTCACCCAGGCAGCCTGCCTTGTGGTATTTCTGAGTTTAAGATTTTGTAAGACTCACACTAATCATAAGGTAAATTATATTGATATGTATGGATGAACAATGTGCAAAGGGGTCGCACGTGCCTGCTCAGTGCTCAGCCATGGATGCACGTGCCTTCTCAACAATGGGCGTGCTTGCAGACATCCCCATGGACGAACAATGTGCAAAGGGGGGGGGCGTGCCTCCGCGGCCGCCTGTTGGCTCAGCCGCTGCTGCTGCTTGGCGCCGCTGCTGAGCGCTGCCGGAGACGCTGCTCGCTGCCGGAGCTGCCGGAACAGTCACCGGAGCTGCCGCCCGCTGCCGGAGCTGCGGGAGCCGGGCCCGCCGCTCATCTGTCAGGACCGCCGACGGCAGCACGCCCGTCTGTCAGGGCCTGTCAGTGCCGGCAGTGGACGCGCGCGGGTGCGGGCCGGGTACGGACGCGCGCGGGTGCGCGCCAGGTACGGGTGTGCGCCGGCTATGGACGCGCGCGCGCTTGCGTGCCGACGATGGGCGCGCGCGCGTGTATGCCGACCATGGCTGCCGCCCGCTGCCGGAGCTGCGGGAGCTGGGCCCGCCGCTCATCTGTCAGGACCGCCGACGGCAGCACGCCCGTCTGTCAGGGTCTGTCAGTGCCGGCAGTGGACGCGCGCGGGTGCGGGCCGGGTACGGACGCGCGCGGGTGCGCGCCGGTACGTGCCGGGTACGAACTCGCTTGGGTGCGCCCCGGCTGTGGACGCGCGCGGGTGCGCGCCGGGTACGGACGCGGCGTGCTCGCCGGGTAAGGACGCGGCGCGCGCTTGCGTGCCGACGATGGGCGCGCGCGCGTGCATGCCGGCCATGGCCGCGCGCGTGCGCCCCAGCCATGGACGCGCGCTAATGCGCGCCGGCGATGGGCACGCACGTGCCTGCTCGGCAATGGATGAGCGACGAGCGTGCCTTCTCGGAAATGAGTATACATGCAGACATTTCATGGATGAACGCTTTCAATATGTTCAATGTGTTGAGACGGATCTGAGTAAACTGGAGAGAAACTAGGATAGTTTTAGTCCTGCTCAACTAGTTCTGCCAATAAGTACAAACACCACCTTGCTGCCAACTGCTTACCAAATACCGCATCTGTTGTACCCTTGCATGATGCATATGTACATACAGAAAAAAATACAGTCTGTTGAAATCTGAAAACATACACTGCTGAGCACTGTGGATGAATCTGTATGAACCCTGTGGCTCAGCGAAACCTTCTGGCCCAGGTTATAATTGACAGTGAATTAGGAATCAATCCTTGCGAAGAGAAAATAGATCATTGTGCTTTAGATGAGCATAATGAAGAAGCGTTCCTGAAGTTGAGTTAGTGACTTTCCATCATCCATGCCAGATGGCCAAAACACACCATTTCAATACTGTCCCAAAAATATATTTCAAAACACTTATTGCATGGCTATACACACCAGCTTACTCAGTCACCACACTCAAACCAAGGCCATATAAGGGTAGTAGTATAGCAGGCGTCACACTTGTTTTTTTGCAACCATGAACGAACGAAGAGAGGCGCTGTAGGTTAGGTTTGGTTTGGTAACGTTTGGTGAGAAAGCATCTCTGGGTATAGCGCATCTCCTTGGTTGCAAAAAGAAGTGTGACGCCTGCTTTATGACTACCCATATAAGTAGACTCAAACACAGTCTACTGATACAAACGTCACTGGTCTCAAGTCTGCGCTCAATGCACCAGATGTACACTACTCACAATACGTCAGGACTCAACGTCAGCCACCAATTTTCTACATCAAAATTCACATCAGGTTTTCAAAGTAACAATGTATGTGCCACTTCTGTACTTTGTGCTACAAACACAGAATAAATGATATCAGTCAGCAATGCATTGCTCATTGTCAGCCAAAGTCTGCAAAGTCAGTCCGCAGGCTTTGCAAGTAAGTGCAAAGTCTGCGGAGATCAGTTGCTTTACACACGACCAATATATGCTGCAATGTGCTCAAAACATGCCTATACACCAACAACAAAGCACAACCATGAAGCACCACTGATAACACTTAACCTCAAAGCACACAACATGATAATTTATTTATTTTGAGTACCTACAGAAACAGAATGTCTCAAGGCCACTCGTGCTCACTCCGAAATCTGCCAGTCGCTCAGCCTTGAACATTGACATTATTTCATCTGAAATCTATTTTCTTCACTTGATCAAAGTTGATCTGCGTCAAACATCTTACAACGGATGTCTCGAATTATTGGTAACGTTCAGCACTTAGCATTAAAAATGATACGGGTAACTTTGATTCAACACTAGTTCCATCCAAGCTTCTTCATTGCTTGAGCTATATCACTTTCAAGTTTAATTACTTGAACTAAGACATTCTTGAATTACACTCGGGATGAGCTTAGTTTGAACGCACACAACACAATTTTTTAATTTGAATTATTTTGATAACCCACAGGATAACTAGAATGAGAAGCTGAGAAGAATGAGAAGAAGGTTGTGTTCGTTGTGTTACGGACCTATGCTATATTTCCCTATTTTGTCTTGGGAAAATATAATGGAGCATGTAATCCATTATATTTTCCCTAGATCCATTATATTTTCCCTAGATCCATTATATTTTCCCTAGAAATATTTAGAAAAGTCTCCGCTAGTGTAAACCCTATGGGCGTTTAGAGATGGACCACCAAGTACTCGCAAGTTTACGCGGCTGGCAGCCGCGAAAACTTTGGAGGCCCACCATTGGAAAATTAGGCAATTTTGAGACGAATGACTTTGGATTGGGGCTTCAGTCACCTTCTTCTACACGTTTCACTGAGTAAGTCCGAAATTTTGGAAAAAAACCCTGATAATACCTTTAACGACTTTTATGTATTTTGAACAACTATTGTCTAACGCTTATAATGCCGGGTTGGTTCGTGTTAAATTATGTCTTGCTGGAGCGCAAGGCGCTGTTCGCTGACCGAACTACATGATGGGGTAAAACGCCCCAGTAGGTCGCGGGGCAAAAAGCCCCATGGCCCATGGGGCGTTTTACCTCATGTGTTGTTCGGACTACCCACTTCCTAATGTTCGGTAGCTGGCGAACAGCAAGTTTCTATGCATTTATATATATGTATTTTTCTCAACAACTGTATGGCAAAGGAAGTGTATTGTTAACTGATTTGCATTGCAATAATTTATTATTTGGCCTTATGAGGCACGTGAAAAACCTGCTCATACAATAGTGTCATAGCTGAACACCTGATAGGATGGAAGGTGCTAACTTCAGTGCCGTGCCTCCAGCGGTCTAACGGATCTCTCATATAAGATTTAGCCAACTACCATGTTTAATCTTTAAGCTAGACTCTAGAGTATGGGGCTTCTTGCCTCAGGCCGTGGGGCGTTTTGCCCTGGGGTTGGGGCAAAATGTCCCATTTGCAGTTGCTTCACAAATCACTTCCTAGCTGGGAGTCCGATCATAAGTGAATGAATTTGAGGGGTGGAATTTAAAGTAAAATGTCCAAAGAATACATTGAGCACAAATTTGGCCTTCCAGGTGATGTAGCACAAAATTTAGGTCGGCCTGGTAGGCCTATGCAGCAAAATAGATTATCTGGGGCGTCTTGCCCAAGGTCTTTACCTTGCGTCTTTATCCTTCATTATACCCTACGTACATTTGCTATATGTACTTTTGTACGTGACGTACTTTTGTCCATACGTTTACGTACTTTATACCCTTACGTACTTCTGCCATACGTAGGTACTTTTGTCTGTGACGTACTTTTGTCCATACGTACTTTTTACCCTACGTACATTAGCTATACGTACTTTTGTCCGTGACGTACTTTTGTCCATACGTACTTTATACCCTACGTACTTCTGCGATACGTACTTTTGTCCCTGACGTACTTTTGTCCATACGTACTTTTTACCCTACGTACATTAGCTATACGTACTTTTGTCCCTGACGTACTTTTGTCCATACGTACTTTATACTGTACGTACTTCTGCGATACGTACTTTTGTCCCTGACGTACTTTTGTCCATACGTACTTTATACTGTACGTACTTCTGCGATACGTACTTTTGTCCCTGACGTACTTTTGTCCATACGTACTTTATACTGTACGTACTTCTGCGATACGTACTTAAATCCTACGTACTTTTGCTTACGTACTTTTGTCCTACGTACTTTAGCGATACGTACTTTTGTCCGTAACCCCTGTTGTATATGTACTACTGCCACCTAGCAGGAATTCATGAAGCAGCGCTTATAAGGAACTTCTATAGATGACGTGGTGTCATCAGATTTGCCTTCATTTATCAGTGAGAGCTATCGCATGGGCTGAGAGAACAAAAGATGTATCGCTCAGCTCAAGTATGTAATACAAAAGTAGGCACGGTAACCCTCACCCGTATAGGCGTTTCCCCAAACATTGTTTAGTTTTCGTTTTATTGTCGAATAAACTCAATTTTTGTCGACATCTCGCCTCGGGCGCTACGGTTGTGAGGGGGGAGGCAGTTGCCCCAAATGCCTTTTGCCTACCACCACCCCTCCCCTGGATTCACCAGTGGGCAGTGACTGTTTCGTGAGCATATTAAAGCATGAGTCTTACATTTTTAATAGCATTATTTTTTACTTCTATCCGTTTTTTCGGCTGCGTACCGTAGGTACATACCTACCCACTCAACCAAAATTTTGTCGTCACTAACAGAAGATGAGTCTTCAAAATCACTATGAAAATAAGTTTTAACATACTTCATGCACACTATGTCCAAATAAGCCGTCAACGTCCGAAGAGAGTCCTCGAACCAATACCTCATTCACACTAAGAGGTGTCTCTGAATGATCAGTTTGGGCCAGTGGCGGCGGAACACCTTCAATTAGGTAGGGGGGGGGGGGCACTGCCGACTTTTGGTCCCATTGGCCCATTCTTGTCATGCAATGCCCATGGGCTAATGTTAAAATACAAAAATCAAAGGGGGCACGTTGCCCCAGTGCCCCGCCGTTCCGCCGCCTATGGTTTGGGCTGCACGCCTGCACGTGTGCCCGTTATGTTTAAAGGGACCCTCCCACCTTCAAAAAAGTTTATGAATTGGCATGAAAGTGATGTCGCTCGGTTCAGAAAGAGCGAAAACGAATATCTACCAAATTTCACCGAAAAATATTCACCGATTTTCAAGATATTAGACTTGAATCTATGACCGGTTTCCACCGGCGGTATATTGAGCAAACAGTGAACATGATGAGGTGCAAGTTCATATACAGGTGGCGCTACTGGCGGGCAGGGAATAGGAACAGGAATAGGAACTTTTACTTTTGTTTACTTTTTGGGATCTCCGCTGTTCCTATAAGCGATTTTATTTGGAAGCAATATTTTGGCAGCTGAAAGTGCGGCACTTGTTGCGCGCAAAGCAGCATATACTGCACCGCGTGCTACAAAACGTTTTAGTCAAACATTTAAAAATCGTTAGATATCTGCGCTGACGTCACACATTCAGAGGGGTATTCCTATGCATTAGCCCTCTGAATTCAAAATGCTGCAATTTTGAAATTCAATATTTCCGATTTAAGGCATTTCTCGATGTTGTGAGTGCCGAAACCGGTACTTGTGAGCCAGGGACCCCATTTTGGCTATCTCAACTCAAATCTAATGTTAAGGTGGGAGGGTCCCTTTAATGTTGATTACCCCAACTTCGCTTCCACTCCGAGCTCTACAGACCACGTTCATGAATCTTCAAGAAGTATCCTAATTTGAACCTGAGCCCCGAAGTTCGAATTACTCCGATCACCGATGTGTTGTAAAACTATCATACCTGCGGTGGAGCAACTAAAGACCTGGCTACACTATGCGTTTTCTGCGTGCGTTTTTTGCGTGTTTGCGGGTTTTGCGTAATATTGTTCTAGAAAAAAGGTTATTATTAATTAAACTTCTTAAATAAGTATACACAAGAACAAGTTGATAAAACGTTAATGTTAATTAAAAGTTTATATGAAAAACATATAACAAAAACGAAATGTCGTTTCTTTCTAGAACGATATTCCACAAATCACGCAAACTCGCAAAAAACGCACGCAGAAAACACATAGTGTAGCCACTGCAGTCTGCATAACGCTTACAGTTTACACTTGGTTTACACTCCAACTCCAAGTCAAATGCATGAAGTTACACCGGTTACACCGGCCTGGCCGTGTATACGGATCCAGTTGTGTACTGCATTCTGATTGGTCGCAGGAGCCGGCGTGGCTCTACCAAGCGCTCTGATTGGCTGCCGGTGGCTGTAGCAGAAGACCGGCTGGACGCCACGCTAGTTGCGAGTCGGTAGTGAAAGTGTGGGGTGTCGCTCCGCGTCGCTGGAATTCACCGCTCAGGTAAGCCATCTGCCGCCCCTCCCACCCTCTCTCTCTCCTACCGATACTCTCTCCCCAGTGGCCAGAGAGAGTGGTGCACTGACCCCTCCCTCTGCCGGCGCTGGGGGGCGAACCGCCACGTGTCTGTCTCCCGACCAGTTGATCGAACCCCCCCCCCCCCCCCCGCGGCGGTTTTCCTGGTACCCCATCGCCACCCGACTCCGGAATACATCCATCAGAGACCTGTCGACCCAGAGAGATGCAGCAGCGTCGTTCCGCGCCACCGACTGCGGCCATGACGCCGAGTAGCGGTCCCTGCCGGCCCGGCCAGGTCCGGTTCGCTCCAGGCAGCCCAGCTCTGCCGCCCGCCGCCCGCGGCCCGGCAGGCCGGTCGATCGATTCAACTCCAGGCCGGCGCGGCGGCTGGGGCAGTGGCCTACCGCTCATCATGTGCGCTGGGCATGTCTTCTGGGCCGCCATAAAAATTAGGGGCGAAGTTTCCCCGGTGGATTACCGTGGAATGCTTCCAGTCTGGCGTTGAGACGTCGCAATCGAGACTGAAGTTTTCGACGCTATTAATGGCTGCAATGCCTTCATCGACTTTAACTTGAAGTTACATGGCTACCGAAAACTGCCGCAGCCTCTCTCCTGTTCTTCCAAGTCCCATATCCTTCGCCCTGGTGGGGGGGGCCATTTTGGCCCCCCCCCCTGTGGTTTTTCAGCGATAACTCAGAAACCACTTGAGTTAGCGCCCTGAAACTTTGTATAGCTGTTTATTCAACATTTTTACATCATGTCCTTTTTTGGGGGGTTCGGGTCAGGTCAGGTCAGGTCACAAGGTCACCAAAACTGACACCACCTCTAAAAAAGTTCAAAGCTCTCTCAAAGGCACAGCTTTTATCCGATCGATGTAAAATTTACAGTACTTGAAGATGTCACCCAGCTCTACAAAATGGCTATCTCGGATTTTTTATAAATGTGACCTAAGGTCAGGTCAGGTCATCGCTGCTCCCCATTATAAGTCAATGGGAGAATCGAAAAGTAGTTGTTTTTCAGCTAAATCGGGCGTGATTGTTCCTATATTTCGTTATTGAAGTGTCCTGGGTCAGCAAATCACAGCCCATGTGAAACCATTTGCTTGTGACCTCGCTGAGGTCACGCTAGGTCATCTCCCTGGTGACCAGAGGTCACCAGCGGTTTTTCTGCACTTACTTGTTATTGAATAGAGATAGAGACTCCGTTCGACGTTTATCGTGTTTGTCTCGTCAATGCGGATCGAATGATATGCAGCATGACCTATTTCGGTAAGGTCATGACCTTGACCTGAGGTCAAATTTTCAAAATGACCTTTCGAGGTCAAACTATATATCATTCGACGCGTCTCGACGAGCCAAGCACGATGGTGCATGAATCGTTTCTCTATTTTCTCGTGAATGCATGCTATAGTTAAAAACATTTTCAACGAAATTTGCCAAGTTGACCTTGCATGACCTCTGTAGGCCAAACCGTTGAGCTGAGGTCAAATCTGACGAACCTTGGCGAAAGAGCTTGAAAAGAGCTATCGATTGCTTTTTTCCGCGGCTCTCTAGCTCTTCTAGTTTCCGAGCTACAGCGGAATATGTCCGGCAACACCGAAAACACTGAAATTTGACCTATGATGACCTCTAGCGACCTCAATATTGACCTTAGCGAAAAAATGACCGAAATACTTTCGAACGTACTTGTTATGGGCTTTCGTTTGCTTTTTTCCGCGTCTTCCTAGCCCTCTTCGTTTTCGAGTTAGACGGGGGGGGTCATTTTGGCCCCCCCCCCCCCACCAGGGCGAAGGTGGCTCAGACCCACACCAGGGCGCGGGATATGATATCCTCATCCCTGTGAGACGTTATTTGTGCCCTCAGTCGGTAATTCGTGACGGCCTGCCTGAAAGCCCCCCCCCCCCCTCCGTAGTTTCTGCCCTTGTGTGCAAATACCCACGGGATACGAGGGCGACACCGGACCCTCGCCCCTGTGGACAGGGGGTGACCCCAGCGGTGGAGGGGTCGTCCGCGGAGGGGAGGGGTGTCGGAGGAGGGGAGAAACAGCACAGATGGACTCGCGCCCTGCCACAGTGGACAGGAACCAGGGACCCGCCTGGGGTAGCTCTGCAGAGCTCGCAAACATTCGTTGACCAAGCATTTCCTGATGGTGGTACAGTGTTTTCAAAGTGGTATTTCCTTGCGTGTGCGGGTTATCGACTGTTGATTCTGTTTCATAACTAATTTACGCAGATGTCCGTCGAACTCTATCGATTGGTGGACCTGTTGTTTTCGTCGGTCGGAGGGTGAGGGTAGCTCCGCATTATTTACCATGCCTGCCGTCGTCCTGCGGTGATGTGAGGTTGAGGGAGGGATGGAGGGTGCTGGGGGATGGAAGTGGAACCCATGCAGTGTAGGGACGATCCGACTGAGTATGACCTCGTGCATATGATGGCTTGTATGGCCGCCTGCCGCGCCCCGTCTCCCTCTATAATTCGGTTCACATTGAGATAGAGGCAGCGAATCCGCTTCTCTGTTTTCAATCACTCATTGTTTATATTTCGCCACGACGTCTACATTTTGTGCCCCCATCCTCGAGCTGAGAGCAATCCGCCGCCTCTTCAACATACATTTTGCAGTCATATATATTTCAGTTTTTATTTTGACATTTGCATCCAATCACCGATGGCATTTGCACTGACCTCTGACGTCATCAAACCTTGTATCCGAGCTATGCCAGACACTCCGGGCTGCCACTGCCGAGCACCCTATCTTCGGTAAGCAAACACGATGCCGCTAATTACTGCAGAGGCAGCCGGCCAGTCTGTGGGGCCTGGTTAGTGTTATCAGCGGGCCTGGTGCAGAAGTGACTGGTAATGTAGAAACAGGATCTGATGTGGGTGATGTCTGAAATCAAAAACTCAAGTAGGATGCGTTTTAACCGTACTGATCCAGAGACTGGTGTGTTCAACGTAGTTTGCATGTCGGTGCGATATTACTATAATTATATGTCCGTCATAAGTAACCACCCTATAGGAGCCTTGTGTGGCTTCCTACCACAAGTCGCCACCGCAAAATGGTATAGGGTGCTGTTTCCAGTAGGGACTATGCTCTAATATCCTCAGTGCACAGCAAAACTCAAAGCAATATTGAGAAGTTGCAAGCAAATGCACATCCATCTGTTTACCGTCCTAGCGTAACCCTACATATGTAAATCGCTTCCACAACCCTGACTGCAGGTTCCTGACTTACTGGCTAACGTCGAGTCAATTCCCACTGCGCCTGGTTTGTGAACCCCTGGTAACTTCCGGTGAGCCCGTGCCGGGGGAGGGGCGGGGAGCGGGAGGGAGTGGGAACAGGTGGGAGCGCCCGGCCGCCCCAGAGTCCCACGGGGTGTCCGTGCTCCCAGTCCCGCCGGTGGTGTCACATGCTAAGCTGCTGGCTAAGCTTGCCCTCTACGGAATCGACACTGAGTGGTTTCGTAGCTATCTGTCCGGCCACACGCAGCAGGTCCGCGTGCAGTCGACCGGAGGGCGTCATTTATTGTCTCGCACTCGAATGAACAGCATAGGAGTATTCCAGGGAGGAGCGCTCAGCTGTATCCTCTATATGCTTTTTGCAAATGATTTGAGCCTGAGGCTGCCCAGTGACGTCACAATAGTGCAGTACGCCGATGATACGCAGCTCCTAGTGTCCGGCCGTAAATGCGATATCCAGAGGCTTATCGGTAGCATGGAGGACGCGCTCTGTCATGTGTATGACTGGTTTTGCCACAACGGCATGAAACTAAACACTAAAAAGACACAGATGATCGTGCTAGGAACGCCTGCAATGCTCCGAACACTGTCGCCTGTCGTTGTCCGTTTTTGCGGGGACATGATTACCGACTCGAGAGAGGTCAAGAACCTCGGTGTGTACATCGACCGTCACCTCAATTTCGAAGCTCACGTGACATACATCTCACGGAAATGTACGGGTATTCTGATAGGGCTGTCACACGCGCGTCACGTGCTACCGAAACAGACATTGAAGGTGATTGTGGAGGCGCTGGCGATGTCAGTGGTGCGATATTGCCTGTCCGTGTACGGCACATGTGGTGTGACCCAGCTCGGCCGGATTCAGAAAGTTGTTCACTTTTGTGTTCGAGTCGTGACGGGCAAACGACGCTTTGACCATGTCAGCGGGGCGCTGCAGGAGCTCCGCTGGCTGAACGCAGAGCAGCTTGCTGCCTACCACACTGTGTGTGCGCTAGCGCGTATAATTGAGACGGGACAGCCTGAGTACCTGTACAACACCATTGGACCGAGAGCGGACCAAAGGCATGCCCATGCAACACGACAGTCGGGGCTAATCACATGCCCCAACATTCGTACCGAAGCTGGAAGGAGGAGAATGTGTTTTCGGGGAGTGAGATTACTGAACAGTGTGCAAGCTGTTCCCGGCGAGCCTGGGTTCCGCCGTACTGTCAGGCGGCTCGTGAGATCGGCTGTTTGTTTGTTTTGTTGGGTTAGGCCCTTTCGGTCGACAAGACCATTGCAGAGCCGGAAGGATGGTAGGAATTAGGGGGAGACATTGGTCTGGGCAGGCACCCTAGTGAGTCGCCGGGGCTGAGCCCGTCTAAAGACAGGCCACCCAGCCCCAAGGCACTCACTGCACCCGGCTACGGGGTGCGCTCCATCAGGAGCAGCGGTGCCGCTCCAAGGGAGCAGCCCGCAAGAGATAAAGTTGCCTGTCCAGCCCGGAGGGGGGTTGCGGCGTGGAAGAGAAGGATTTCAGTATCCTGAGGATAGAAGCACGGATAGGTCAGAGATCGGCTGACGCGCTGTGAGCAGTTGGTGTATGTATGATGGGTTTGTGTGTTTAGTGTAAATGTGTCCTCATTGTGTCCGCATTGTAACTGACGTAGAAGAATGAAAAGCCATATTGTATGGATTTCTTTTGAATACATCTGTATCTGTATCTGTACGAGCCCTGGGCGACGGCGGGGCGCCCGGAGAATAACAACCGATTAACGAGCTGCTAATGCGGAAACAATGAGAAACACCGGCCAACCCGGCGATCTCGAGTCTCAACTTTTGCTCATTGATTCATTGCGGAAATCAAGGCACGAGGAAAAAATCAATTGATACTCCGTTATGAATGTTATATTGAGGACAGATAAAGTCAAATGATGAGGACAACTAGCAAACCGCTCAACAACAAAAACCGAATTCGACTGCTTGAGTGCGGATCTATACCAATCGTAATCCACATGCACGGCGGCGGTAGTCGAAGTGGCGGCGGCCTCATATCTCCATCGCCAATGTCATCCCGATGTTTGTTGTCTCTCAGCGTCTCCGTCGTCGTCCTGATGCCTCTGTTGCTATCCTGATGTCTGTCTTACTCTTGTCGCCCTGATGTCTCAGTTGCCGTCCTATTATCTCTGCTGCTATCGTGATCGTCCTACCTGGTTACATGCTGAGCCGCGTGTCCACACTCCACAGTCCACAGTGACGCCTTCTCGGCGGTGGTTGGGAAGGGGCGGTGACGATAATTCGATATCCTGTCGCCGACTTCCCGCAGTCGGGAACGTCTGTGGGAAAAACAGGGCGATTAGGCGGCGTTCGATTTCTGAGCCGCCACATACCAATATGGCTTCAGGAAGGTCATTACCAGTTCCGTTGTCTTCCTCTGAGGCAGCAAACCGAGACGACTGATGCGGTGATGAGAGCCCTAGTGCAGTGCTTACCTACCGTCGTGCTGAGGCGATCACTTCTGCTACTTACTATATGTACTCTCTTTTTTGATGGCATGGCCTATTTTGGTAGCCAGCTTTTCGTGTTCGATCAATGATCAATAACCAGTGTCATTGACCAGCTCTGACTCATTTAGATTGTTTTGTATTTATTTCTTTGGCAATCATAGGTGCATTGTGCGTGGTCGCTAAGGCAACAGGCTGTTGCATCGATTTAATTGTCCGTTTTGTCGGTAATAATTGTCCGCTTTTAATTGCCCGTTTTTGCACGGATGTGAATGCGCACACGGCTGCGATGATCTTGGAAATTATTCATAAAGATACAGCTGATGCAAGGTTACCTATGTTATACACATTTTCATAGACCACCTTATTACGGAGTAGTCTGTGACATTTTCAATGTCATGCGCATGGCATCATTATTCAGTAAGCCGCGCCGGGTTCGAACTTAGCACACAGGCCAGCTGCATATTATCGTTGGCGGTGGTTTTGAGACTTTCCGGCGTCTAGCGTCTGGAATTCGGATTACGCAATTGCCGGCAATACCCATGGGCTTTGAGCCAACACTTGTGATATGCCGTCAAGCATCGATGCTACGGTGGTTAAGTTTCCAACCATTGGATCCGGCAGCGCACACAAGAGACATTCTTTGACTATTAGAGTCGAGCTAGAGTTCACCCGCCCTTTTTATCAAAGTCTGTGATTGTAACGACTAACGCGAACCGTGCAAAGTGGTTGAAGTTCGGGCAGAATTCAGCGTTTTCCGGAGTTCTTGTCCTGGCAAAGTCTTAAAAGGCGTAGGAACAGGGGGGAGCATGCCCCCCACTTTTCAACCATTTTTTAAATAAAATCTTTATAGTTGATTTAAATACAAAGCTAAGAGCAGGAAATGGTTCAGCAAGGTGATATGAGCACAAAACTGCGAAGAATTTCTTCATAGGGATATTGGGGCTCCCACAAAGTGACATTGAAGTTTCTCTGCCTCCCCCCCCCCCACACACACACTTTTCGCTAGGTTCCTACGCCCATGAAAGTCTTCCGAAATTGTGCAGTTAAAGGAGTCGAAACTTGATTTGCGGATGGTCACACAGCTAAGAGATAAAAGAGGGAGTAAAGGCGGAGAGTCGAGACTGGCTGGTGATCAATTTCTCTTGGGGCTTGAGTGAACGAGGTGTGCTAAAAGGCACTTAAAAGGTTTCCTGATCGTTCGTGTGGGCGGCGGTGGTAAAAGGGTCACCGTAAGGTCCGACCGTGAGCTATGCGATGGCGTGCATAGCACTAACGGTGCCGACGGCCTTGGTTTGGAGTGATCAACAATTGGTGATTGTAAAACCGACACTCGGTGCTTGTTTGTGGACTGGTGCGGTAGGAGAGGCTCCACGGCAAATTTATTCTACGATCTTGAGAAAGGACTAAAATATTCCAGATGGCGTTGTATTACTTGATCCTTTGTGTGTTTTTATCACGTGTAGGTTTATTGTGCAATGTGCATACTTTAGATTTGCCATGCACCCAAATGTTGTACTCGTATGCGCACTCTACCACAGTGTACCTACAGAGCTGCGCTTTGCCTGCAGCTACCTGTCACTATGCGTATGAAAATCGCCACATTGATCAGACCAATTAGTCGCGCCCTCTATCAGCACCGATAATGTGCACAGGCCCGCCGGCGGTCAATATTGTCACACGCGGATACCAGACCGATCCTGACCGACTCCCACAAATGTTTTCGATAGTGGACACCGGATATTGAGTTCAGGAGTTTTGTGATTACCAACGTTTTGCTACATATTACCTAAAGAAGGGTCGGTGTGTTGAGTCGCGTCTGTCGATTACATTGTTTCCTATGGATTTCACTTGTCTTTGAGGGGATATGGGGTTCTTTTGGTTTGGCAGTTGACCGATGTGAAATGTGTTTGCATTAGTACGGCCGATTCCCGCACGCACTCGAGAAAAATGAAGTCTCAGACCTCCCCTGAACAGAAATTCCACACTGGTCACTGCATCCCAATTAGACGGGGCTAAACTGGAACCGTATCCTTCAGCCAATGAAAACAAAAACAAGTCCCGGGAGAGACGAGTGCTGCAGTGAAGTGGAGCCAGTTATCACCTGTCTCTGGGGAATGTATGTGGGATATTTCGATACGGACAGCGCTATACATTGGGTCCATGTTTGCAAAAGTTCATGTTTCAGTTTTCTACTTTCTTTGTTGGTGACATTCCATCTAGCAAAGCACAGGACAGTTTCTGCCATTTTTCGTCTTCCGGGTAACATGAAGTTTTTTTTTAATTCAGGGACTTTGCAAGGGGGGTCGCGGGTGTCCGGATTCCCCAATAACTTGACTTTCGTAATGTAGCCTAATGTACAAGGGTGTACATGTTTTGGGCTTGAACCCCCAATCCTATGACCGTGGCCGAGCCCATGCCTCAAACACCTTCGAAGGCTCAGTTCAAAAACATTTGCGATCGGAATATGCACCTGAGCTACGCCCACATCGACTTGCAAAAAGAAAAAAGAAAAACATTTAATATTGATAATGGGCTAAGTCTCTGGCCAATAGCCATAACCACATTTGTACAGAGGCTCCAAGTTACATGTGTATTGTGTTGATTATGATTGCTGGTGAATGCGGTTGATGTGCATTCATCCTGATTCCTGTGTCGACCTGAGGCTTTGCCATGCTTATCCAGAACAGAGAAACGCCACCAATCATCATACGTCTCCCTGACTGCCCGGCTGTACAGTTCCTCGTGAAAGTAAACCAACGAATTCACGTGCTGAGAAAACGTTCATTCAACTGCTCACCAGCGCGTGAACTGCATCGCGTTAATGCCCGTCGCGCAGAGGACCAGAATCTGACGTCTCCAGTCTCCCTGCTCGTTGTTAGCTCTCTGGTAATGATCCGGCTGAGCCCTGTACCAGCCTTGGGGCGTCGACAGACCGGTTCTGGTGTTGTGGTGTCTGTAAATCTGCGGTATCAGAGGTTCCATCGGGGCCGGTCGGCGGCGAGCCGTGTGCAGTGTGCATGCCGCTAATCTTCAGCGCCCGGCAGTCGGTGCAGCCAAAGGTAAAGCGAGGGTACAACGCCTCATAATGACACCCGCAAAATTGAGCGATGTAGTCATAGTCGGGAGCGTTGCAATCACGCCCCGTTGAAAATGTTCCTCTATAGCGTATGTTGGATGTGATGAAATTTGAAAATGCAGATCATCAAAAATGTCCACTGTCGGCACTGAGCCGACAGGGGCGCCTGGAACTGGTGTCTCTTCATCTCGTGGCGCCTTTAGGGCGTGATCGTCGTCAGAATGGGCAACTGAATCGGTGCTCGACAACCGCGCTCAGCTACCACCTCATTATGCACGAGAACTTGATGCTGGTTCTTATAAATCATGCATTATATTAGGCCTGTAAAATTGGATACCTCCAGCGTTATTCCAGCGTTTTCCTGCGACAGGAATGACATTAGTCATCCGGAAGGCAGTGCCATGCACGTGACGGCGGCTAATGGTGGTGGTGCCGCCGGCGTATTAAACGGCTTCACGCAGGGTTTCGCGCCCTGGTCCTCCCTCTCCGGCCGGAAACGGCTGGCGTCCGGTGTGGTGTTCCGCAGGGGTCGAGTTCAGGGCCGCTGTGCTCTGAACCGTGTCAGAGCATAGATCGGAAGCTTGATGGCCCACAGAGAATGGGGAAATGACCTCATATCTCATGGAAAGATACGAGTATGTTTAGGTTGTTCAGTGGCATACATAAAATGCCCTCCTTGCGTTAAACGTTAAGCATCGGCTTTATTTTTTTTTTTCTCCTCCGACCAATCTCACTAGTGTCGGTTCCAAACTGTGACCGATTCGTCACACATCTGTTAGCGATATCGCTGTCGATAGTTCCAAGAACACAACACCTGCGTCGGTATCGCCGCACTCTCTGAATCTGCCAGAGAGAGTGGCGGACTCAATAGCTGTGCCATGATGAGATGAATCCTTTCAAAATTGAATTCTGTTTAAAACCGGCGATGAGTGACTGAGGTAGGTATGTTGTGATGTTTTTGACAAAGTAGCGTGGAATGATAACTGATACATATGACAGTCTAAATATTCCTTCGCCGCGTATAAGCTACCTTTGACAATTTTACGCTGATCTATGGTAGCATTTCCAAAACATTTTGCCTTGTTTCACATAGCCAGCATTCTGGTATGCTGCTGTTTCAAAGGCCGATCGATTTACGTACCAAAGCCCCACTTCCACTGAGGTGCATTAACCCGCGCCCTGCTGGGGGGGGGGGTGTTTGAACACCCCCCCTTGTGGTTTTTCGCGAATATCTCAAAAACGGCGGCGCTCCGCGCCGCCGTTTTTGGTACACCTTATCATGCATCAATTCTACACATGTTGTGAAAATTTCAGACCAAGGTCATTCAAGGTCAGGTCACCAGGTCACTTGAAGTGACCTCACCTCATAAAAAGTTTCAATGTCTGTCATAGCTACACCGAGTGACCGATCGCTTTGAAACTTTCAGCGATTGCTAAGAGCAATAGCATGTACAAAATGTATATCTCAGAATTTTGATATCGATGACCTAAGGTCAGGTCAATTTTGCGACCTCCCCATTATAAGTCAATGGGAGAAAATTGAAATGCGTCTCTTTTGGACGAAAGACATTATAAACACTCCCAAACACTGAATTACAAGTGGTTTAGACACACTGAACATGAAAATGGTGTCCGTGACCCCTGTTTATGCCCTGAGGTCATCTTAGGTCACGAATGGTATCTAACAGTTTTTCGCAAATAACTTTTGATAGAGGCATGCTAGAGCGATGAAAACACATTAGATGTGTTCAGCTCGACGATACGGATCGACTGATATGCAACATGACCCTTTCTGGTCAGGTCATGACCTTGACCTGAGGTCAAATTTTCAAGTTGACCTTTCAAGGTCAAGTTATAGTTCATTCGATGCGTCTTGACGAGAGGAACACGATGCCGGTAAAAAAAGCTCGTACAAGGCTTGGGTCAAAAGTTATTGCAGAAAAACTGTTTCCGAAAAAATCGGCTATTTTTGCAGTTTTTGCCCCCTGCAGGCAAAACCGTTGACGTTAGGTGAAATCTGAGAGAATTACTCAGAAAGGGCGTTAATAGGGCTATCCAATGCGCTTTTCCGCGGCGCTCTAGCTCTATTGGTTCCTGAGTTATGCGTAGGCTTCTTGGAAATTTTCGACATTCGACCTGGAAATCGGCGAAATTTTGCCTTCAATGACCTCTGGTGACCTGACCTTTGACCTGACCAAAAAATTGACCGAAGTGATTTCGTCATTATTTTTGACGCTCTTTCGAACGCCGCCTTCTGCGTATCGCTACGTGGCCCAGGAGCCGAGTTAGAAGGGGGGGTGTTCAAACACCCCCCCCCCCAGCAGGGCGTGGAAATCCAGGACCCCCAGCCGGGCGCGGGTTAAGAGGTGACTGATGCTTAGTGGCTGGTACTTTGATCACCTCAGGCTTGCCAGGATTTCAGGAAACGGCTCCTGCAGCACGAACTGCGCGGAAGAAGCGACCACCGGCATGCACTCTCCATCTCATCCTTGCCGCCATCCTATAACCACATGACTTCCGCAAGCTGCATGTGATTTCCGCCTGTCTGCTCCAACTACGAGATGTGCAAAAGTTCCGTTTCCTTTGAGCGTCTGTTTCGGTCTGGCCTGTGGAGGTCAAGTCATCTGATTGAATTACTGTGATTTAAGTAAGGAATCTACCTCTCATCCTGTGACATACCATGGAGCATTGTGACGCAAGTCGCAGCCTTTTGTGGGTCACAATGTTTCCCCTCCACCTTTTGTCCCCGTGATATCGGCCTCTGTCGACCCGCAGCAGCTGTTCAGCCATGCACGTCGCTGTTGGTTTAGATGTCACCGATAGGTGTCGTAGCCTGGGGCCAGGGACATGTCTCTGATAGCAGCTAAGTGAAATGGGCTCCCGGCGGTGATGTGACCCAAGTTGGTGGTCGTTGCTGCGGGTCCTGTCAGTGGGGCTAGAGTGATTGGTGGTCCCTCCAAGTTTGAGTTGTCATAAAGTGATCAGTCGCAGCATATATGCAGACTTGCGATGGCTTCAGTGCCTTAATGGGTCTCAGTCAGTTGCGAGAACCGGAGATTTTGTTGCTACTTGCTGGGCAAGATCGCTCTGTAGCTTATACCTACATTATTGATGATGATGTTGTTTGACTTCGATATTTAATCTCGAACTACCTGTGCTGTGCCCTTTGCCTGATTTCTCATATAGGTAGGGGAGAGTGGGGCAAAGCGGCCACCCGGGGCAAAGCGGCCACCCATCGTTTTAGCCCTTCATAGCTGGCGTCAGTTCCAATTTATGGTTTCCAATTATACTTCTCTTCACGGTCGTTCGAATGAGCCAGACCGCGGTTTCAGGCCCATCACCGTTGTTCTGTGAAACACGGAAAAGCATTTCTTGCCAGGTTACCAACTATGTTTGCAATTTTTAAATGTTATGTTATTCCATAACCCTTTGGAATTTTTATAAGCGTTCTTGTCCATGCATTGCATGGTTATCGTACATGTATTCTACCAATTTTAATGTTTTTTACCCCACTAATAGCTAAGCTGGAATATTTTTGTCTCGGACGGTATGCGCGGGGCAAAGTGGCCGGGGCAAAGTGGCCACCCCCCATTTGGCCATAAGCTGCTTCCATCTGGATAATAAACATTATTTATATTCAAATGTGTCGTCATGCATTCATCTTGGCCACTTTTCAGTTGCATGAGTTACCAAATAATGCAATTAAATGTTTATTTTCATGAAAATCCTTTCTTTGTTTACCTACAGGTGGAAAATGATAAAGTAAAAATCCATCCTCGCTTAACCTTGTCACCATCAAATACCCTAGTCGTACACGAGGCAACTATTTTGTTTCTCATATCGGGATTTGAGAAGACGCCGGTGGCCGCTTTGCCCCAGGGTATGGGGCAAAGTGGCCAATATGCGTAGGTTTAAAGTTTTGTCAATATCTTTCATATGTGAACGCCTTTGGAAATAAAACGCAGTTGAAATAAAAGGCAACTTAATAGGGATCACATTGGTATAGAAAGAATCTTTCCAAGTTTAACAATCAAGCGTTGACATCGTGAGAAGCGTTAGGGTGGCCGCTTTGCCCCACTCTCCCCTATGCATAAAACAATTATGGTTCTAGTTCTAGACTTTCCCCTTGCCAATCCTCATCCTACAGCTCGTGCCGACATGCAGCGTTTGACCATCTGTCGTCGTGTGCAGTGAAGACACTCCCCGTGAAATAGCTGCCCACCGCCGCGCCGCCTGCCGTCTGCCCGGTCCGGTAACCCGGTGACCTGCTGGTGAACGGTGACCCGTGACCAGGCGCCGCGCGCTGCTGAGCACGAGCACGGTGAACGGGTGAAGAGAGGGTTAGAGAAAGTAGAAGAGGGGGAAGAGACGCGTGATGGTCGGGAGCATGGATGATTGTCTTGAACAGTGAAGCGACTGGTTTCTAAGTAGTGCAATCTACAATGAGCGACTGGCTGGTCTTTCAAAGCAAACTAACTTTAATCACGGTTTTTTTGGGAACTGAAGGTGCTTCTTTTATATGTGGGAGATCTTGGCCAGTTCAATTTGGACATGGTCAAGTCACTCAGCCCCGTTCCCACATAAGCTGCCGACTGTGCGCATATGCTCGCTCATTAGGTGTAGTCTGAGGCGCCTGCCGCGCCGCAGTGTTTTGTTGTCATGTAGGCGGTATTCATTGGCCATGACGGAACCTGGCTGTTTGCCACATTCCGCTTTATACTTCGGGCGTTCCAGCTCCCCGTCTTCTGCATGAATCAGATGAGTGTTATATGTGTCTCGTGATGTTTTTTTTCCAGGGTGAAACTATGCTCTTCTAGAAATCAACTATATTACATTAGTTGGCTTATCTTACCTGTGCGAGGAAATTAAAATGAACGACGAACAAAGGCAGTTTTTCCCTCCGAACGTTTTCTGGTCTCAATATCAGGTCACTGGCACGTGGCGTGGAACATTCACCTCGCCATTTCAGGTGCCGCACGACGGAAATGAGCAACAAAGGATTCCATCCTTCGCACCATTCCTCTTTGATAGCCCCCCCCCCCCCAGCTCCTCTGAAGTGGGGGGGGGGGGGGTAAGGACCTCGCCCGCCAACGAAGGGCGGGCGGAATCAACGTTCGGAATCAACGTTTGTTTGTTTTTGTTTTGTTGGGTTAGGCCCTTTCGGTCGACAAGACCATTGCAGAGCCGGAAGGAAGATAGGAATTAGGGGGAGACATTGGTCTGGGCAGGCACCCTAGTGAGTAGCCGGGGCTGAGCCCGTCCAGAGGACAGGCCACCCAGCCCCAAGGCACTCACTGCACCCGGCTACGGGGTGCGCTCCCTCAGGAGCAGCGGTGCCGCTCCAAGGGAGCAGCCCGCATGAGATAAAGTTGCCTGTCCAGCCCGGAGGGGGGTAGCGGCGTGGAGGAGAAGGATTTCAGTATCCTGTGGATAGAAGCACGGATAGGTGGAATCAACGTTCTTGGCTGATGGCTCTTAGATCCGCGACGATGCGTGTCCGGGCCTCCACGTGCACTCGTCACGGTGTTACTCCTGGTCCGTGACGACCCGTGACCTCCGTGACGGCTCCGTACGCTGGGCCGCTGCACTGTGTGACGATGTTGTGACGTGACCTCTGTAACGCGTTACACGCTCGTGACGAAGTTAATGTCTGCCATTGACGTGGTGACTGCGTGACGTTGAAGGAAAGACAGCTCACTCATGTATCATATCTATCTAATGCCCTTTTTGTAAACGTTTTGGTAGTTAAACAATTTGCTGAAGCATGAGTACTTGCGAGTCGCGCATTATCCATGCGTCAGAACTCAGATGTCACGGCAAAAGTGAAAGCTGTTGGCCCGACAAAAATGTGATAAGTGCCGTGCGGTGCTACTGTCGGGAGCACCTGGGATTCTTCTGTCCAACCTGTTGGGACTCAAGTGTCTGCTCTGTCGGAATGCCACTCTCACTGTCTTTCTTTGCGTTCTACGGAGCAGCTTTACTCTCCCACGATTTCTAGATTGGATTGGTCTTCCCTGATTTTTACTTCATAGCTTCTGTTCAAGCTTTGTGGTTGCCGGGCATGTGTGCCGGTGCATGCTGTTGGTGTTGATTTCGTAAGTAGCTGCTTTCCATAAAGAGTAACGGTGCTCCCGGGTGGTTTTTCCCATATTTCAGCGGCCCTTCACCTCACCAGTGTTGAATATTCACCCCATGTCATCCACTTATTCATGACTTTATTTAAAATTGAACGGGAAAGGTTTTTCTATAGAAGTTTATCATGCCTCTTCTCCATTCTTTTGGAGACTTGACATCTTATAAAGTTAATTTGGAGGCTGTGCGAGCAAAGCAAACTCCTAAGAAAATAATGACGTTATAGTCATGAGATTACTGTTACACAACGGTCAAAGGTTCTGGACGCGTGTCCTGCGCTTCTATTTAGGAGTTCCGGACGGATGCAGAAGCGCTATGGCTCACGCTATTCTCACTCGTCTGGCTGCCTTGCGATGACCTGTTGGACCTACAAATTGCCATATCTTATCTGATGGCACGGTGACCTTGTTTGTTGACCTGCAGGTGACCTGATGATCCATAGCGATGACCTGATGGCCTGGCATGGACCTGATTACCTTCGCTAGTCAGGTGACTCCTGATCAACTTGCTGACCTTGCATTAGACTGACAATCAGTGGCGTTACCCTGATGATCATACACTGACTTTCACCTGGGTCAGTACTGGCGCTCGCGTGCGCGCCCATCCCATCGACCACTGCCCGTCAGTCGCGTGCAGTTCTGACGGTGATCTGATAAATTGGTAGGTAGGTGAGCTATTGGACGCGACCTGTGCCTCACCCGAGGATGAGGGGCCTGCCGGGCTCGTCCACCTCTTCCGGAGATGCATTAACTACTAATGTTCATTAGTTGTATGTGTTTCCCATCTGACTACGCAGTGCACGTTGCACGAATGCACAGCTTACTTTCTGATTCTAAAAACCAAAACCCTTTCGGAATCTGCAAGTGTTAGATATTGACTGTGGCCTATAACATGTCCTTCCTGAATTTGGTGATTATAAATTATAGGCCAGATGCGTTGCAAATCTCCAGTTGTATGACATTACCACGGTTACTGACCGAACCTTCTCATGTTCATTTTCCGTTCCCTCGCCACCTTACACCGCCCGGCTGTCACCGATCCCATCCGACACAGCGCTGGCCGTGTTGTATCACGGTGCAGCCGACCCAAACACACGGTCAGCTCAGCCGGGCCGTGCACAGGGCGCGTCCTGTCTGCCACATTCCTGGCGTGACTGGACGGTGCGGTGCACGGTGGGCTGATGTGGCCCACCGCGATCCCCAGGGATAGACGTGGGGAGGGGCTGCCCCGGGGTGGATGGATATCCCAGTTATAGCGGACTGCCCTACTGTGGACGTCAAACCGCGTGGGACGCGACTTTTTCGCAATAACTTTTGAATACGTTGCCTTTCACGAACGAAACGTCGGCAATGGACGTTTCAGACCCCGGCCTAATTTTTATTACTAAGGTTTTTCAATGTCCGATCAATGTTTAGGGCACTTCCCGTTCACTCGTAATGCTAAGTGAAATATCAGCCCGGATGGCGGCTATCGTCAGGCTGCTCGCTTGAAGATAGAAAGATGAAAGATATCCTGGAAAACAGGTAACTACGTGTTTTCTTGCTCCGTGATCGAGATCGACTGCATACAATCTTGCACGTTTTTTGGATCAACATAAACGTGACGTTGTGTTGCAAGATCTTTCGATCTACCTGAAGAGGAATCTGCTGCCGGCAGCGTAACCGGTGAGCGTGTGAACATGACGACTATTATTAACGAGTTGTTATGTTATGTAATGAATAAAATTGATTTTCTCCCTCAAGATGCATTGGTTCGTCTTATATCTGAAGCTTTCAACGATGAAGCAGTCGAGGCCGCCAAGAGTCTGCTGTGTTGTCATGTACCCGAGTCGATCAAGGCAGGTAGTCGACGTGGACAAAACAGGAAACTTTTAAACTTGCAGGACATCTACAAGATGGCTCTTGAATGCGACAGAGCTGAGCTTCCACATTTCGTCGCTCTTGACCTGAACAAGCTGCCGCCAGTGTCGGTGGACTGTATCGATGTCAGCGCGCTGATGCGAAAACAGCAACTCATGGAAATGGAGATGACGGAAATGAAAACGATGATGAACAGCATTATGCAAGTGAGTGTCGACATGTCGAAGAAAGTGGAGAGCGTGATGTCACAGACGCCTGTCATCCCCACTGCATCTCCGAAGGCTCTTGCGACTGCTGGGAGTTCTTCCGCCGGCCAGGCCGCAGCTCCGCCCCGACCGCGGCCAGCTGCTGTCACTCCTTCGGCAATAGGCCCTGCGGTAGGTGGGGATGCGAACGGTCAGCCGTGCAGCAGTGGCCGGGACGCTGCTGGCCCACAACAGCCCCGGCGTGATGATGACGGTGCCGGGGCTGCCTCGTACGCGGCTGTGGCAGCGGAGCCTCCTGGTGCTGAGGGTTGGAGTGTGGCCAACAGGGCCAAACGAGGTAAGCCTCCTGCTGTCAAATCGACTTATCGAGTAAACGCTGAGCCGAAAAGTGTTGTCGGACAACAGATGTCCAGTCTGATCAAATCTGTAAAGAGTGTAAAGCGCCTGTCGCTGTTTGTGTCCCGCCTGCCCCCTGGTACTGATGCTGAGGTGGTTAACCCTCGCCCGCACATGCCATTTTCCCATCCTAGAACGCACATGGGGGGGGTGGTTGCCACCCCCCGCGCCATTTCGTTCCTGTTGGAGATAGAGCTTAGCAGTAAAGACCAAAAAGATTCTTTGGGAAGAGACGAATCCAATGATACCCAGTTTTACCTTCTCAGGTCAGTCATTGACCTTCCAGGTCAGGTCAAACTAAAAAATATTGCTGTTTTGGGTCACCGTTGGATATCAAGTGCGCTGCTTATCAAATACCGATGACGATGCTGTTTTCTGGTGCCAAGCCAGCTAGAACCTCTTTGTCACACTACCCGACCAGAATTTTGCTGCTGAGGTCATTTCAGGTCAAGTTAGGTCAAGGTCAATTATATGTGTTTGTATGTCTGTGTGTGTCTGTGTGTATACTGATGTGTGTACCGATTGTTTTTGGGTCCATATTACATGAAATCATGATCTGAGAAGCTTTTACCAAAAATGCAGTCAAAAAACTTCACAAAAAGTAAATTCAGCTTGCCTAAAACTTAGATGACCTAGGTTGACCTTGACCCTGACCTTGACCCCTGTACATCGTCGAACAACATGTTCCATGATAGGTGGGAGGTAAGACTGGCAAAAAAAGGCCGAAATCAGGGTGTCAAAAGCTCACAAGGCCCATGGCAAGCGCAAGATGTTGAGAATTGGCCATTTGGGTCATGACATGACCTGATTAACAAGGTCATATCTCCGAAACCAAAAATCACAGAAACTTGAAATTTTCAGAGGATATCAAGAAAGGATAGAGGAGCAGCTATACGAAAAATCAGCCTTCTAGCTCTAAAAATGTTGAGTGCAGAGCAGAAAGACTACCTGGGGGGGGGGGGTGGCAACCACCCCCCCCCCCCATGTGCGGGCGAGGGTTAAGGAGTATGCAAAGGAACAGGTAGGGGCAGCGGAGGTCGTCGTGACCAAGCTGAAGACCAAGTACGACTCTTATGAGTCATACAGGCTAGACGTGACAGATCCGTCAGTTGACAATGTTCTCGACCCTGAAATTTGGGCACAGGGGCTTTTAGTTCGACGCTTCTTTTCAAAGAAAGCCGATAACGCGCTGTCTGAAGGTCATGCGACTGCTACAGTATGAGGATGCGTGCTGGGGTACTCGGGAACTGTATCATGAGTGTTGCCTTATTTTTACTGTGTTTCCTCTTCTCTGTAAATTTTATGAAGGTCAGCACATACAATTGTCAGTCATCGAAACGTAATATTGGTAGTATTCAGTTGCTTTGTGACAGCTCTGATATCATCTTCTTGCAAGAGCACTGGCTTTTTCCCTCCGATCTTCCGAGCTTAAATAATATCAATTCTGATTTTATGGCGTATGGCGTATCTTCTATGAAGCCCGAGGATAATATTGTTATAGGGAGGCCTTATGGAGGGGTAGCTGTAATGTGGAAAAGAAAGTATGCACCGTTTATGAGAGTAGTGACCTTTGATGACGACAGAATTATTGGTCTGGAATATTGTTCTAACGAGTTTAAGATCTTGTTCCTTGGAATTTATTTGCCCTATAACGCCAATCATAATTTTGAGGAGTTTGTGTTCTGTTTAGGGAAGATAAGAGCAATCATTGAAGAGTTTGACTCTCCACTCGTCTATATACTTGGAGATTACAACGCTGATCTGGTTAAACTTACGGCCTTTGGCAGAGAGCTTCAATGTTTTTGTGATGACTCTAGTTTGATTGTAGCGGACGACTTACTTCTTGACAGAAATTCCGTTACTCATGTCAATGATGGGCATGCCTCAGAATCATGGCTTGATCATGTTGTATGTACTTCAAGTGCTTACGATCTTGTTCAGCAAATTATTATCTCTGGTGACATTCATGGCTCTGATCATTTTCCCATGACCGTAACGCTTGCGACCCCTGATCCTGGACATGTGACAGCTCCTAACGAAGAGGTTGGGAGCACTAAATGGGTTGTGGATTGGTCGTCTCTTGACGAACATAGTATAGCGATGTACCGCAGTTGTGTCGAGGAATTTCTCCAGGACGTAGACGTACCGTACCATGTCCTTGATTGCACAGACGCTGCTTGTAGAAGGCACTCAGATGAGATAGACAAATACTACCAGAGCATAATGGCATGCCTGCGCGAGTCTTCACGCCGAAGCATTGTCAAGGCGGTAACAGGGAATGGCAAGGCCATCCCAGGGTGGAATGACTTTGTCAAAGAAGCCCACTCAGTTCTCGGGGACATATACTGTCTGTGGGCGTTCGTAGGTAAACCAAGAGATGGCTACATCTATGATCAATTGAGACTGGCTAAAGCTCGATTCAAGTATTCATTGCGTTGGTGCCTTAGGAACGAAAAAGATCTACGGGCTAAGTCGATGGCCGATAAGCTAGCCAGGTATCCACGAAATGTATCCTCTTTTTGGAATGAAGTTAGAAAGCTCAACAGTTCGCCACCGCTAGCATCTACGGTTGGTGGGGTCACTGGTGCTTCTAATATTGGTGAAATGTGGAAGAGCCATTTTGCTGAAATACTTAATTCAGTAACGGACCAAAGCTTAAGGCCTTCCGTACTGTCACAGCTTGATGCTGACCTTCCTGATATCCCACTTATTTCGGTTGCTGAAGTTTCCAGATCGATACGTGATCTGTCATCAGGTCGTAGCCCAGGGCACGACGACCTACAGACGGAGCATTTAAAGTTCGCACCTCAATCATGTGTTGTTCACCTCTCGCTATGTTTCAGTATGATGGTAAAGCACGGGCATCTGCCTCATGCCCTTACTAAAGTTGTATTGGTCCCAATCGTGAAGGATAAATCTGGTAATATCTCGGAGAAGGACAACTACAGACCAATTGCTTTGGCCAGTGTTAGCTCTAAACTTCTAGAGACGTTGATCTTTATGCGCTGCAAGGAGAACCTAAAAACAACTGACCATCAATTTGGTTTTAAGCCAGCTCATGGTACTGATATGGCAATATATGCAGTCAAAGAAATTTCAGATTATTACCTTAGAAACAATAGTGCCGTGTATGTTTGTTTTCTGGATGCATCAAAAGCTTTTGATAGAGTGAATCACTGGAAACTCTATGACAAACTTTTAAAGCGTGGAATTGATAAAAGCCTCGTTAAACTTCTAGTTGAATGGTACGGTACTCAGCTTTTTCACGTCAAATGGGGTGGTGTCACAACTGGCGGTTTTAATGTAAGTAACGGCGTGAGGCAGGGAGGTATATGTACTTTCCCCCTTCATGTTCAATGTGTATATAGACTCTCTTTCTTCAGCACTGGATGAAACTGGCGTTGGCTGCCGTTATTTAGGCAGCATGAATCACATTGCTTATGCTGATGATGTCATCCTTCTTTCGCCATCTCACCATGGCTTGCAAGTGCTCTTGAATACTTGCGAACGATTTGCAGAGGAGTATGATATCAAGTACAACACAAAGAAAATTGTATGCTTGATTATGCGTCCAAAGGCTTTGAAAAATCTTAAAACTCCTGAGCTGTCTCTTTGTGGCACAATATTAAGAGTTGTAAGTGAGTACAAATATCTTGGTTACTTCATGACTGACAATGTGCGTGATGATCTTGAGATTCAGCAGCAATATCGTATGCTGTGCTGTAGAACCAATTCGCTCATTCGCAAATTTGGCATGTGTACTTATGCTGTGAAAAAGTATTTATTCACGACCTACTGTGCTTCTGTGTACTGTGTTCACTTGTGGCGTGCTTATAGTGCTGCGGTTATAAGAAAATTCAAAGTGTGTCTTAACAATGCTGTCAGAATATTCTTTGGCTAGTCAGAATATTCTAGAATATTCCACCAACGCGATCATCAATGTCCTGGTTGACAGTGACATACGCCGGCGATCACCGCTAAGAGCGGCATGGAATGATGCTCTGGGAGTGCCATGAATCTTCATGTTATGTAGCATTGGACTAAGTGTCTGTAAATACAAAGTTCTCTCTCTCTCTCTCTCTCTCTCTCTCTCTCTCTCTCTCTCTCTCTCTCTCTCTCTCTCTCTCTCTCTCTCTCTCTCTCTCTCTCTCTCTCTCTCTCTCTCTCTCTCTCTCTCTCTCTCTCTCTCTCTCCTCTCTCTCTCTCTCCTCTCTCTCTCTCTCTCTCTCTCTCCTCTCTCTCTCTCTCTCTCTCTCTCTCTCTCTCTCTCTCTCTCTCTCTCTCTCTCTCTCTCTCTCTCTCTCTCTCTCTCTCTCTCTCTCTCTCTCTCTCTCTCTCTCTCTCTCTCTCTCTCTCTCTCTCTCTCTCTCTCTCTCTCTCTCTCTCTCTCTCTCTCTCTCTCTCTCTCTCTCTCTCTCTCTCTCTCTCTCTCTCTCTCTCTCTCTCTCTCTCTCTCTCTCTCTCTCCTCTCTCTCTCTCTCTCTCTCTCTCTCTCTCTCTCTCTCTCTCTCTCTCTCTCTCTCTCTCTCTCTCTCTCTCTCTCTCTCTCTCTCTCTCTCTCTCTCTCTCTCTCTCTCTCTCTCTCTCTCTCTCTCTCTCCTCTCTCTCTCTCTCTCTCTCTCTCTCTCTCTCTCTCTCTCTCTCTCTCTCTCTCTCTCTCCTCTCTCTCTCTCTCTCTCTCTCTCTCTCTCTCTCTCTCTCTCTCTCTCTCTCTCTCTCTCTCTCTCTCTCTCTCTCTCTCTCTCTCTCTCTCTCTCTCTCTCTCTCTCTCTCTCTCTCTCTCTCTCTCTCTCTCTCTCTCTCTCTCTCTCTCTCTCTCTCTCTCTCTCTCTCTCTCTCTCTCTCTCTCTCTCTCTCTCTCTCTCTCTCTCTCTCTCTCTCTCTCTCTCTCTCTCTCTCTCTCTCTCTCTCTCTCTCTCTCTTAAATCATCGTAATATTTGGCGCATATTTCTTGCAGCCCTTAGGGCAAGCATGAATAACGTACGCCATGCGGCTGGGTGTGTTGGCAGGAAGCACCGCGTACCAACCCCTACGGACCGCGACTGACCGGTCTCGGGTCAGGTAGCGCCTCAGGCAACGGCCAGCCGAGGCGGAGCTTAGCTCCAACGTCACACTATGGCTCCGCCCTTGTGGAGTAGCCTCTGCTCACCGAGAGAGTTTCAGGAGCAAAACTTAACATTACGAGTGAACGGGAAGTGCCCTAAATATTGATCGGACATTGAAAAACCTTAGTAATAAAAATTAGGCCGGGGTCTGAAACGTCCATTGCCGAAGTTTCGTTCTTGAGAGGCAACGCATTCAAAAGTTATTGCGAAAAAGTCGCGTCCCACGCGGTTTGACGTCCACAGTAGCTGCGTGGAGGCTGTCCCGGAAGATTGGTGTGCTGGATGCTATGGCTATGAGGGCACCTAGCCCGTCTTTTCCCAGTACCTATTCCTTGCTAGTTTTTTTTTTAGCTTTTTGTGATTGGCGATGGTATCGATTGCTAATATCGACTCGAGGCAGCTACAAGCTCGATGGAGAGAAACGGATGGCATCATTTTCATTACACCAATTTAACACCGGTATTTTGTGTTGTTTTTTTTTTCGGAGATATGTGTGGCATGCGAGCTAATAGAAAAGTAATCGTGTAGCAAATGAACTTACTGGTTATGCTGCTACTGTGAATACCATTTCGGGGTCCAATTACATTTCCGGTCGGTTCCAGCCCAGTCTAGGACTCTTCTTCCACACAGTTTCCTTTGCTATGCCTCAGTTCCCGGCCTGCTCAGTTTTGTTCCCATTTACGTCGAAGTTCGTCTTCCGTCGCGTCGTGATAGCGCCGCGCCGTAAGCCGTATTGACCGCAGACAACTCCAATACGCCGGACGTTCAATGACTCATCTGGGAGGGGTGTGGGCCGTCAATCTTTGACGTTTTACCCAAACAACTGACGACCAACTCTGCCTCGCATCGGCCGAGCACCAGCCGCTGCTCAAAGATGGAGTCGTAGCACCAACTGTCGGCCTTTTTACCAAAGTGACATTGAGCTAACGCTTGTCAAAGGTTGCGTTGAAACAAAGCACTCAGTGTGAATTTATTATTTAATAACAGTGGAATGTTTTTGATACTGTCAAAGTGTGGGCGCTTATTAGTTCTGATTTTTGGATTGATCAACGAAATTTCTGCACTGTGTGATGAACCGAAGTTAGGCTTGACCATTGTGGGGTATTCTCGCTTCTCCGTCCATTAGAAATGTTAAAAGTGGCGAGTTCGGAACCGGTGTGCTGCTTTTCAATTTATCTAGCATACCAGTGTAGTTGCTCGATATGTGATTGATTCTGTTAGCAATCACCTTGCCCCATCAACACTCCCCTCACGTTATTTTTCACTGCCGCTGATGTTGTTTCCATCTCTACCATCCACGCATCTCGCGCGGCGCGGCCTCCCCAGCATCCTCCCCCGCTCTCTGAGCTCCCCTTCTCGCAGTCCCCGGGTCCCCGGTCCCTCCACACTCCCAGTTCAGCCGGCAGTATTGATCAGCCCAGCGGACCGGCCACGTGGCGGCCCGGAGAGCACGCCCAGCCTGCCGACAGTGCGCCTAGGAGCGTGTAGAACACCCGACCGAGGGGTCCAAATGGCCGCCGACCGGGTGTGGAGTCCCACGGTCGTGAAAGGGAGAAGAATGAATGAATAACTCATTAGGGTGTTGTGGTGCAGTGTGATAAACATGTGTCCAAGCCTTCCTCTATGGTTCCTCGATGGATGAATCGACACAAATAATTGTTCATAATTTCACCTTTATTTCGGGACGTCACACATTTTCAGATGACATTGATCAATTTAACATTGATGGTTATTGGGTGGTTACGACGAACCTGGGTGCCGCTAAGAAGAGCTTATGCAACACCACGGAATACGGATCCACCACCGCACTGAAAGAACATTTTTTTTTTAAGGCTGTTAATTGACTTTTGCTTGTTTTTTGTTCCTCGTCTTTTCCCTTCCTCCTTGTAGCTCTGACGCTCATTATTACTGTGTTTACATAGCAAAGCAAATGCTGTCTTTTCAACTACTTTATTTGAGAAGTGCATGGTAATCGTGATTCTGGCGTGATTCTGGCGTGATTCTGCCTGTCACTGTGCGCTGCGGCAGGCCAGGTGCGCCCACGCTGTTTCGTCGTGCAGGCTCTCTCCTGGCTATTATTTACCGTTCACCGTCTGCCGAACTCACTCATGAACTCACTAATAAAGTCATGTTCACTTTCCTTGTGTCATGTTTCAGTGAAATCTGCATAGCTTTCCCTGGTTTTGTTCCGCTTGGGTGGCGATTTATTCCACTAAAGCGTTAGTCAGTTGATGGATAGTTCAGGAACGAAGCTGGATGCAGCGTATCCGCAACTTATGCAAGTTCTAGTGTCCATGAATAGGTTTTAAGCGAACGCAAATATTATAATGCCGTTAACGGGTTGACAGTACGCAGACTCCTTTCTACAGACTTCTGTAGGTGTGATATTCCTGTCAGACTTATCTCGGCCAGTCAGTTCGTTTATTCTTGTCGTCAGTCCCAACTAGTTTCTGTATGCTTTAGATGTGGATTTGGCAGCTTGCCAGGCCAGTCCGTTTCCAAGATATACCGTATCACGTGTTGCTTTACTCGGCCCCTGGCAACCGATTTGTCCCAAACAAGCTCTGATAATAGCTGGTCTGGAATGTGCTGCAGACATCACGTGATGTCTCTCCTGTCACGAACTACCGATTCGTGATGCTTTGGAGTTGTTTTTATCCATCCAGTGAATAACTGAACGGGCACTAGAAAGGCTGGCATATAACACTGCAAGTGAATCTTGTATGGAACCTAGAAACAGACATTTTGGGACGGACGAGACATTTGACCCTCCTCCTGTGTTGAGCCCGGAACACAGTTTTCAAGCGCGCAGACCGCGTTTCAGCTCCCCCTAAAGAACTGATGCGAGACAGCTGGTAGCGATCCCCCGGCGGGTGACTGCCGTCTGCGACTCTGCCCTCCCCCAGTCCTGCAGAGGCCGCTGGCCACATATCCTGTGTCCGGCCAGCTATCACTACCACGTGTCCGGCTCCCGTCGGTGGCTCCTTCCCGCTCAGATAGCTGCAGTCCCCTGCCCTTCCTGTCTGGAATACAGCCTACCACAGATTGGCGAATTTCATCGTGTGGTTGCCCAATTTGTTCTGTGGTTAGGGTCGCGCTGCCACATGTAAATGTAAAATCGGCCCTTTGTGTGAGCTACCGCTATTTGGTGATTGCCAATCAAAACGGCCACCTTATGCCTTATGAATTCCCATTTCGAGGAACTTTTCGACATTTGGTCCATAAAATTCGTCAAAGATATGATGTAGACATCAACTGCACGATACCCATGACATCGACGCAGATGTGTAGGCATGCTCTCCGGTATAAGATTTTGAATCATGCGTCCGCCTAAATGATTATAGCTCGCTGCGTTTGTGTCTCCGAGAGCGTTTGATCCGTGCTGTTCAGGAGTCATTTGGTGCGTGCAGCCCCTAGGGTGTTGGATGCGTGCAGCCCCCCAGGCGTTTGATGCGGCTTGCGTGTGCCTCACGATGATGACCATCACGCTCTCCCATCAGTTTGACATCCGACCAGACAATGCTTTGTTATTGACGCGATCGTGGAATTCAATAGCAAAATGTTGGCAATTCGAACTTCTTCCGGGTTAACGCGGTTGGAGCATGTGCATTGTGCAAGATCTTGCGGTTATATTGTTCAGGAATGTTGATTTTAGACTGTTGACGAAAACCATATCGTGAAAGACTTCGGCATTCCTCCGCGAGTGGCAGTGTCTGTTGTTGTTTATGCTGGCTTTCTGATGAAATGGCCCAATGAACGGTTCGATCTTTCAAGTCTAGTGGTTGTTTCTAGTGGCGGACGCGGAGATAACTGCATTGGTCTGGTGTGGAATTGAATAGATCGACCGAAGTTCGGACTCTGGCTCGATATGAACGATGGTCGGATGTATCAATGGCACGTCTCACTGAGCGGCTCGTTTGAGTGAAAAATTAACTTTATCATGTCTGGGAGAACATTTTAGTGCTCTTAGGTAGCTCATTGATGTTCAATGGTTCACGCCTGCTGGTCACTGAATTCATTGAATTCAGCACTGTGTTCCAAATGCACTTGGTTGCTCACTGCTCAGTTGAGCTACATTTCTGTAACATCTGCATTCCATTGCACATGAAGCTGTTTTCTCAAGATTGAAATAATTCCGAGCCCCACAAGACGTCTTCTATTCATGCTTGCCCTGCCGCAGTGTCCTCGGCTGCCCTGTGAACCCACCGTTTTCTCAGTCTGAGGCCGATCTCGGCGCACGTGGGGCCGACCGACGACCCTCGGCCCCTCCAGGTCGTCGGTCTCCGTCGGCGTCGACGCCCCCCGTCGAGATCGATACACGGAGGGGGGCGTGCGGGGGGGGGGGTACAATGGAGTCGGCACACCGGATGACATTGCAACCGGCCTCCGGTGAGCAGTCCAGCGTGAGAGACCGAGCAGTCTGGTCTGAGTGTTAGAGCGGTTTTCTGTCAGATGTCAGTGGTCCAGAGGTGTGAAGTGTGAAGTCTGGCAGAAGTCTAGCAGGAGTGTGGAGTAGTAAAATTGGTTCTGTCAGCTACCTAAACTTGTCGTGACTCGTAATACAGTCATGGATTAGAAGAGAGAGACACGACTTTTGTGTCTGTAAGTACTGATTGCTTGACGGTTATAATATTTCAGTTGTTTGTAGATGCCAGTCGATTCTATTTTGGTGATGCTCAAAGGACCTTAGGAGGCTTTGTGACTAACACCATGCTTGTAGATAATTTGTGACTTTTCCGCGGTGAGATGTCAGCAGGTTTGTGACATCTCATTACTGCAAATTTCTTGTTTGCGTCGTTTTAACATGTTACTACCCCCCCCCCCCCCTAGTCCAGGATTACACTTTATGTCATCGGCAGTGCAAAGGTCACGCTTATTGTTGTAAACGTTTTCATTCTTCGCTTTCTGAAGTAAAACAGCTGTGAATATGTGTTTCATGTAGTCATATAGTACCTTTTCTCAATGTAGCGAACATGTTTGGTCGTACATGCACGGCGGCCTCTTTTATATAGTTTTATGGTGATTTTATGAGAAGGATTTACTGAAATCCAAGCCCCTGCTGACATCCCTGCTTAATCAACTCCATCGTCGCCTCTATATTCCTCGTTATAAGATATGCCGGCGCCCTACCCTCAGGCCCTCATTTTTATTCTGCTAATCACCATATCCATCAACGATATCTCAGTTTCTGGGGGGAAAGGTTATGGTTAATGTTGATTTTCGGAATTCTGATTTGGTGGATTTATTTGCCGTTATTCCTACCCTTCGTGCTCGCAATGAACCTCTCTAAGTGAGTTAAGCTATTCGCCTGATGACCTTGCATTTTGATTGCGTGATGGGCGACTGATGACTTGAGCATTTCAGATATAAAGTTAGTTAACAAACAATCGAAGATAATAGTTTGCTACCATAATATATCATACGTTTTATGCGCAAAATGAGGAAATTTTTAATTTTCGTATACCCGCCTGCCCCGTCTTCCCCTTCCCTCAGCGCGGCAGGCAGCCCCCGTCACTGAGATTTAACCAGCTGTCGAGTGACGGGCGTCCCCGCCGCTCAGTATATGTTGACCGGTCAGCGGTGATGGACCGGTCTGACCCCAGGCGACCACTCACGCTGCCAGGGGCTATATTGAGACGGACGGTATTTTTGCCACGTCGTAGTCGAAGGGCAGGATATATTTGGACATGGGCAAGTTGCTTGGGGGGGGGAGGTCTCATTGGGCTCTTGAATGAAAGCTGCTAAGAAGGTGACTTGAAAAGTTTGCTGATATCTTTCAGGAGTATGAGTCCTGGCTCTGAAATATCACTCTGATATCTTGCTGGTTGTTCTTTTGTGCTGCTTTCCCTAAAGACAGCCTTCAGTATTTTAGATTGCTCAATAATTCCACGTTTCCATCCGGAAAATTATGCATTTGCATCCACAGCTAGTTTAGAGAGCATTGCAGGCAACACTGTACTGCAGGGTTTTCAACGTATGCTTGCATGCATTTTGTTTCATCTGGCCAAGCTCTGTTGCTCAGAATGTGACAGAACTGGACGCAGATGCCGGTCGTTTCATGGAGCGATGGTCTTACGAACACTGAATAACATTCCTGTTGTTTGGCTAAGCAATAGTTACATCGAGCCGGCTCGGCTGTGCGGAGACCAAATATTGTTACATGATACAATGCCGTCACCATTTGTTGCTGAAAGCTGGCGAGCCGCTGCCTGATGGCGTTACAAAGAGGACGGTGCAGGCAGCGGACTTGCTCCCGTACGGACATACCGTTAGCTTTTGCAGCCAGCTTCTTTCCTCGCCATAGTATCCTTTTCAATACCTCATCGCAAGTCGTCAAGGCGGCAACCACTCTACCACAATCTCGTGCTATGCTTTCTCAGGCCGTTTGTCCTCTGAGCTGTTAGTTTGCGGCACGCAGATAGCTGCTGGTTTTTGAAACGGCTAAAGAGAAAATATGCTGAACGGTAAATAACGCCTGCTGTGTGTCTGTTCTGTTTAAAAGGGAAGCGGCATCTCCTGTAGGCCCACCTGGCAAGCACAAGAGGTTTTCGTAGCAGATGGTATCAGAAAGCGTTCTACGAACTCAAACAATTACCAGAGACTGATCAGAAGATCGGAACAGATGTTGTTATGTCTTTATGGTAATATGGTTTTCATATTTAGCGACTAACTCTTAATTAAAAAAATGATAATTTGAAGCTAACATAAGAAGATACAGGCATTTACATTGTTCGCCGTTGCCACTTCCCTTACTCATTAAAAATGAAAAGAATTGTTCCGCCCGTAACGTCGCTGTAATGCTTCACCACAGATCCTTGGAGCAGACTGTTGCATCAGCTATGATATCACTGAATAAAGGACTCTTGTAATGATGATGCGTATCAGTTATCGCCACTCTGCACAACGGGACCTTTGACTGTTACAAATGAACACATTAGCGCAAGGCCATATATAGTAGGTAGCGACACTGAGCGATTTGTTTACAGCCAGTTTCGATCCCGATGACGCAAATGTGTCGTCACGAGACAAAACAATATGGCCACCTATAATGAGAACCAAGTGCAATAAGTTCCCGGATGTAGACAGCACTGACGTCACCGGGATCGAAACCGACGATATCAGTACTGGACCTATGGCGAAGCAAAGTAGTGACATCCCCCTGCATTAGCGAGTCCCGTGTTCACTAAGCCATTAGCATAGCAATCGGAATTCCTTCCCATCCCACGTGTCACTATATGCAAGCATACTCGTACGTATCGACGGCCGATAGCTGACAATGAATAGGGTTGGGACCTATCTGCATGCTCTGTATGTTTTGGTAAAATAAAAAAGTTCAGAATTTTTAATGATTTAATTTAAAATCACTTTGTTAAAAAAATGTCTAGTTAGTTCAGAAATTAATTATTTGTGGCTGAAAACAACTTGCTTCTGATTGGTCGGGCTAATCATGACGTCACATGTAGGTATATAACTGTCTGTATATTTGGCGCAGTTGAGACATACATTTTCTATGTATTTTCCTATGGTAAATCGGAGTGATTGGTCGTGTTTTCAGTGTGCTCTTTATTTTGCGCTGGTATTGCGTGGCTAAGAAGTTTTATCAAGAATGGCATATACTAAAATGTTCCTTTAATAATGGAGCTTCAATATCTGTGAGTTTTATTGGCAAGCGAAAACTGATTTCGCTGTTATTTTATCTGGAAATTACTCATTTTTTTAGGTCAATATTCAAAATATTTTACGGGAACAAGTTGGCACTTTTCTTGATTTTTGCACTCAAATCGCGTGCGATTCAACTGTATTGGAACTTGCAAAGAAGCTTGGTGATTAATTAACTGTGTTGTTATGGCACTGTTTGCAAAGCATGGATAATGAAACTCTGCCAAAGACTTAGCTACATAGCAATGCCTCAAGTAATACGCAGGAGGGACAGAATTCAGAGTCCGATCGAGAAGAATCGGTGCAAATGCTACGAAGACCAGGCAGCTCTGATACAATAGCTAGTCGTCTCACTACTCTCACTCCATTAGACCAGCTGATTCCTGACAGCACCGACTCGGATGCAAAGATGGAGCTCATCTTCCAAGCCAGAAACCAGTTCTTTGATGGAAGATGTGATGCTGCCTCTGTCTCTGCTTTGTTGGCCACTTTGGACGGGGCGGAGCTCTGCTCCTTGCGTGAGCGGTTATTCGCCTGTCATCCAGAAATAGTTCCTTCGTTTGCTGGCCGTTCCCTGATTAGGTGCAATACGGGGAGCTGTAATCAGGGAAGTAACTTTCCATATGAAAGGGGTGCAGGTGCACCCCCGTCCCCCATCCACTAGAAGTGCACCCCCATAGGCTAAGCGGCGCCCCACACGCCGCCCCACACGATTAGCTCTAGAGCAGATGGCGAGGGTGATTTCCCGGCTACATTCCATCTCGGCGTCGTGATGCTTGTGGGCTTGGAAAGCGTCCAGTCGCATGTAGGGTAGTGTAGGGGTAGGGTTGAGTCAAACTCCGCCCAACTAATATTAATAAACATTACAGCCAAACTAATGGCCTAAATAAAAATATATCTCAAATCCTAACAGTTATCGCGGGTGATGGCGCCATGAGTTGCTATTATCCAAAACAGATGCAAATAAACATGTTTGTATGTCCTATGTATGTTTGTTTTAAAAACGTTGCAGCGGCGCTGGGAACTGCAGTCTTAGATCTGGGTATGTTTGGCATCTGCAACTCTTCATATACACATTAACCCTATTTCGGACGGGGAGGCCTTTCAGGATTTTCTTGTACAATTGCCAAACGCCGCGAGACATTCAGCTCATATTTGGTGACTTTTCCTAAATGCTCATTGCGCACATCTCAGCAAAAAAAAAAATAAAAAAATGCCGGGTCAGGTCAGGTCAGGTAACCAGAGCGGGTTTGTTGACCCCACCTCAGAAAAGTTTGCAAACACGTCAGAGCTTGAGTTTTTCACGAAGTTATTTCCTCTCATCAAGTCTTCAAAACAGTACCTGCAGTATGTGTCGTTTGTATATCTCAGAATTTTTGATCTGTGACCTGAGGTTAGGTCAGAGTCGTGACCTTTTTACATTGCAAGCCTATGGAAAAGTATTGAAATGCGACCTGCACCTCGAGGTAAACGAGTCAAAACCACCCAATTCTTTAAGAATTATGACAAATTATCTTATCTGTAATGATCCAGGTGCCATTTACTGACAGGGACACCGGGGAGGGTTATCTGAGCCGAGATCATGTGAGGTGATATCTACCATACATCAATGCTCACAATACTTAAAATATTGACAATGCTTTTGCTTACAACACTTACAATACTTACGATGAGACCAGCAAGCACTCTGCCGTTACAGTTCTAACTTCTGTTTCGAAAACCGACGTTACACACATTCGCTGCCAGCATAACATGTATTGTTTGACAGTAACAAAATACAATTGACATCTGAACCCCAAACGGACCGCCATCCACTCAAATTTTATAACCCTGACCGGTCAGGGGGCGAATGGAGGTCATCTCCTGGGCATTACACTCAGCCCTTGCACAAAATATCTCACCTCACAGTGATCATTACAACAATAGCACCGACTTGATAGTGGATTTCAAAGTACTTGCATCAGCTCTTCCTGCTATTGCAGACGATCATCTCCTCAGGGTAATGTTGTTCGGGACATGAACGAAGATCGTTTTCGGAGTTTCATAAGTGCTACTGCAACAGCCTGGCACAAAACAGGGCTTGTACGCTCTTCTCTGCACTTTGCCCTTCAGTATATCACAAAAGAATTGTTTAGAATCCATCTTACGCTTCTTTCACAGTCTCCCTTGCCACCGTAGGGCGTAGATAGATTGCTGTTGCTGGTAACTTAAGGCACGGTAGATAGAAATTACCTCGGTTCTCAACACCTTAAGTTATTTTCATAAAAAAGAACAAATAAATGATCAATAAGATGACAGGAATGTAAACATTTTAATCGTAAAGTAGTCCAAATATTGGAATGAGCTTTTGCTTTTCAGCATCCTCCGATTCATCATCTTTATCATTTGAAAATTCGAGGTACATAAAATGTTTATCACGCGCTCAATGTTAAGTGGGAATATAGTACACGGCAGACACATCAATTTTTGACACTGAACATTTCATCCGTAAATGTTTTAGCATAATTTAAAGTTAAAAACAGCGCGAATGGCAGAGTGAAACAAACAACAACTTTCACCCATTGATATAACATGTAATCTGTGGTGCGCCAGATGCGCCATTATTTGTCAACCGCAGAAGGTGACATGTGACGTAACAGCATCAAGAGCATCTTTTTTCAAGAACTTTTCAAAACAAGTTTCCTATCTTTCTTCCCCCATTTCTCTCAGCATATTGATTTTATGAGGCAATGGTATGCACCATAAATTCTGTGAAAATAGTTTGATCATTTTCATGCATTCTTAAAAAATCGAGTTCCCAACCCCATTGTGACAAAATAGCACAAAGACAAAATGACGAAATGACAATAGACAAAATGAGAGCCTAGACAATTTTTACACGCTACACTGCACTCTACACTCCACACAGTCTTCAGTGCTTCATAACAGTCTGGAGTCGAAATGTGTTTTTTATAGTTTGTTTCTTACACATATTTTACTGTTTTATTTGTTGTGTTTATTTGTATGTGTTAGCTTCCTTTGTTGTTGACTGACTAAAGTGATTCAGAAGCCTGAAGTTCTGTACTGAAAAGTATCTTGTCCAGAGATGTGTAGTCAGGTAGATTCTGTTCAGACATGCGACATTCCAAGGATCATCGTCATTCAAATCTAACCGTTTATAAGTGATGTATTCACATCTGGTGAGGGCCCGATCGGGCGACCTATCAGCGGGCGGTGAGGCAAGGTTTGGCACGAGCTACATCGCCTGGTCTGGCTTGATGTCGCGACTCGGGATCTTGTTTACCTTGCTCGTGAGGTGTAACCTTGCCTGGTCTCTAAAGAGGTTATATTTAAGTTCTTGGTAAGAAGTTGCATCAAATTATTTGTACATTTCGTCATAGGTATAAATTAAGAGCAAAACAAATTGCGTGTTTCCAGGCGATTTGTTTGCTCGGTTCATAGTGGGTTTCCTGCTTGTGACTTTGTGAGTCGTGTCAATCCTTGAACCGTGTTTGGATCAAATTAGCTCTCGAACCTATTTGCCCATATTGCCCATTCAAATTGCTATGTCAGCCTGTGACTTTCTTTTTTCATGATATTTCTGTTAACATGCACCCTTTGAATCTCATTAATGATATGCGCCATACCCTACAAAGGCTATGCCATGTCTTTAGTAGGGATGCTTTCAGCACATACAGGTGAAGTAGGCGTTATGAGGTAATGCCTGTTCGCTAATCAAATTTCCATATGAAATAGATTTTGACGTGGGCCTGCCTTTGCCCTGCTATTGGCATCTGATCTGAAGTGAAAGCCGCCAGCTGTCGGTCAACTCTCCGTCCGGTGTTTGCGTGCCTTCCAATTACGTGGCGCATGTCTGACGTGCGCCGCAATTGTCACCAACACGGAACGCCCCCGGCTCGGGCGGCGCGCGCCGGGGACCGCCGACCGTGTCTCCGGTCAGTGTCCTTTTGGACTGTGTCCACCTGTCCTTTAGGCGGACAGGGACACTGGCAGGACACAGTAGGGATTGGGAATGACTGATAGACGGCAAACTCACTTGTGTCTTGTCGACCTTCCCATCCTGGTTTTGTTCAATGCTTTTCGTAATGTCGATGGATGATATTGACAGGGACTGCAGGTGTTTGTGTGTGGAATGCGGCGAGCTTTTGTTTTGTCGTATAATGGGATTTTTGCGACAAAACCGATAACAGCTAAAGCTATCGACTGTCCGACAGGCGAGAGAGACAAAGATCCCTATGCTTGGGCCAGTGAAGGACATTTAGCAAAACAAATCAGAAGGTGCAGGCAGACTATCCGTTCTCTCTCCGTTTTCTCTTGCCACGGCTACGTCTTGCGCTAGCTTCCCGCCATACCCATCTGCTCCAGTAGCTATTATCGCCCGTCTACGCGCCAGTACCTATCGTCCCTTCTGCGCCAATCCGGCGCGGCGGGCTGGTACTACGAACGCAGCGGAGCGCGTCACATTGAGAGTCATCGCGTCACAATGCCCAGCACCGGTGTGATACGAACCGTGACGGAGGCCTGTGACGGCGTCACACGGGGCTCGACCGTCCCGTGACAGTGGCCGTGACGGGCGGGTGGCGGCCCGTCGCGTGACTGGGGTCAAATGTCAGTTCAGTTGTGGGTGGGTCAGTGACACCGAGAGCCACTGAGAGGGGAAAATCGCATGCTATGTGAGCTCCTCCCTTCGTTCGACCAATGAGTGTTCTTTGCCCCAGAAAAAGAAAAGATCATGTGATGTGTTAATTACTCTTCCTTGGCTGGTTTATAAAATGTCTCCGCCACTGAGGAGTAAAATGTCTCGTGCTAATTGTCATGTGACAGGTCACGCATTAATTGATTCGTCTCTCTTCACAGATAACCAGACGTGGCGAAACAGGGACAGGCAGTGGCAAGGTCACTGGCTCCACTGCCGAGCTGTGCCGAGCTCACGTCCTGCACGCTGAGCTCTGAGCTCGTCTGAGCTCCCGAGTTTGGCTCTGAGCTCATCTGGGCTCGTCCAAGCTTTTATCTTCTCTGCCAGGACCAGGACCGGTGAGTTCGTTGGGTCCTAGTTGGGAATGGAGTTGTGGGTTTGGTAGTGTTTCTCACAGGAAGGATTGGTGGGGGATATGATTATCTGTGGACACTTGTATGGCTGAAACGGACAGGCACGCGAGTTCTGGGCGTTGGTTGCTGGGACCCCTTGCGTCATATTTAACACAATAATTTGTTTATCATGTGCTGTCATGTCTTGCTCATGGAAGCTTCAAGTAACGTTTGGTGATGTGGGGGACGCGTGTGTAGTAAGGTTTAACGTGAGAATATGTGCAGACTGTATACAATTCAGGCGTTGTTGCAGCCCTGGCATAGACTGCCAAGCTTATCAACTCGCATCCGTAATCAATGTCGATTATTAGACCTTGGCTTCCGACTTGGCATTGGACAATGGACTGAATGGGAATCGTCATCGATGCTGCACCAACCACAAAAGTAGGAATATAACTATAATATAAGGCAATTTGTGGGTGCACTGTGGCCATGATATCCGTGCCCACTGCTCCCTTCGCCGCCACCCAATACCCGTACACCTGTCCTTGTCCCCATTAGCACCTCATTAGAGCATTCGGTGCCCCCTACCACCGTGAAAGCTCCAGCTGTTCTCACCGGGGCGGATCACCTGCCGCGCCGTGAAAGCTCGGGCCCTGTTTAGACTGCTCTTCACGGATCAACTGGTCTGATAAGGGCCAGATGAAACTGCCAACTCAGCCAAATCGAAGCCCGGATTAGTCCGATGATTGACTGGAAATAGGACACTGATTAGGTGCACCTGAGGATGTATTCGTAAGGTGCTGGACTCACACCGGGCGATTCTGCGCTCTGTTTGGAATTATTTCAAACGCGGCTTAGTCGCCAATGCAAGTCATTAGAAGAGGTGAGCTGTCATCTCGCATGGCCGTAATGAGATGGATGGGCTTAGTTCGTCTGTGTCAACATCGTCTGGAAATTTTCGGTGGTTATAAGACATTCTGGAAGTCAGCAGGTCATCAGTTGGGTGGCCTGCGGCAGTGCGGTGTGGTCCGCGCGGCTCCGTGGTCTCCTGTGAAGGGCTGAAGCTCTGTGGAAGGACTGCTAGTGCGCGGGTGGCGGAGAGGGTGGATATGTGGAGAGTGGACTTGCCGCCTTCGGGGGCCGAGAGGAGACGGAAGAGAAAGGTGAGACGGGACTGCCCAGTGATAGCTAGCTCAATTTGACTGGATATACGCTTACAAGCAAACGATGCCTTTGAGGGAATCAGCGGACAAAACGTGCTAATTTCAACGTTTTAAGTACCTATTTCTACAGTAACGACGTGTCTTTGTAATAGCAGTCTAAATTACGCTGTGCTCAGGCGATATGCGCCAGTACCCAGACTTTCTCGTCCTACACACCACACCGCATTGCTCTGATTTATCCGTCGCCGTCGGACTCCGCGTATAGAAAACCCAAAGGAAGGCGGTGACCAGCTTACTGGACTTGATACCAAACTATGAGTTGGTACTTGTTTATCATCCAATAATGGCATGCATGTGATAATTCTTCTATTTAACGTTGCTGCTGGATAGGTAGAATTTGGAGAGGATTATTTGCCTCTTCGACCTAAATAGCTCTATTTGGAGAGCTCATTCCATATGTCTCTCCGACGACGCCACCATCTGGGTGATATCTCACATCCGTCAAGCGTCTCTCTGCTCGTTTGGTCAGTCCCAGTAGCCGCCCAGTTCAGCTGCACTGTGGGACGCATTTCTAGCGGAAAATTTCTGCATCTGCGCCTGCTTTTGATAATAGCCTCTCTTATTCTTTCGCTGGTGGCCTAATCTTTTCTGTCCCGGATGACATCTCATCCACAATGTCACTCATCCGGTTCCTTACTCACCCTTATCCATTTTCAGTCATCACCATCCTGTCAGCCATTATCCTCTGTCAATCATCTTACATTGTCCTTCAACTATCGCTGAAGCATCTTGAGGTCGCCTTACTCTCGATTTTCGTATTTTCCTATACCACTTTTCACTGGCCTTCAGCCTCCTTCAGTCATCTTTCTCCTTCAGTCGTCATCCATCATCATGTTCCTCCTTTTGCGGTCCATCACTCTTCACTCTTCAGTAACCACACCAGCCTTCCTCGCCCTCCAGTCTCGTCCAGCCGGCGACCCAGAACATGCAGCGCGTGGGGCGCCAGGTGTTGTGCTGTGGTCTCTCTCCCCGTCCGAGCTAGAGGCGGAACGCGGAGAGACGGCGTTCCGGCTGGCTGGCCAGGCTGGAAAGCTCGGAGCCGTTGGAATTGGTCAGTTCATTCGGTGTCTAGCCTCCGCGACGAGCAGACGTGCCTGAAGTCAGTGCTGTGTCCAGCGTGGTGTGCAGTGGTGTTGTGGGTGGAAGATATAGAGAATGGTGGGAGGGCGGCGCTAAGATAAGCTTTCGGTGGCTTGAAAAACAAAAATGTTTGGAAGTCATTTGTTGACTAGCTGCTAATTGTTTCCATTCTTTCGATTTCGACCACCTAAAAAATGCGAGCATTTACTTGCGCTTATTTCAAGATGCTTCAGAGCTCCACTATGTCATTGTCCGATGTTTATCTGGCGTAAAAAATCCCATTTCTTATGTACTACTAAGAATTTCAGTTGTTTATAATTTTCGCTTTCAGTCACTTAGTATCCGTATAGTCCCACCAAGAGCATTTGGTCTTTGCGCCGTCCCTCCTTGAGGTTGTCGGATGATTCAAAGACCGTCAGTTGGACCTTCCGGACCATCTGACAGTCTTTAAAGGTCATCCGACTCTCCTCAGATCCAGTGCCGCCGCGTGAGAGACGTTGAAGCTGAGTGAGGTGACGAGAAGTTGTTGTTGAGCTAGTGAGACGTGCTCAGAGCAGTGGTCAGGATGCCTGTGATGTCCATACGCCGTCAGTCTGACCTGGACTGGGAGGAGCTGGAGGACATGAGGTTCATCCAGCCGTATGTGAGTACCGCCACACGGAAGGGCGAGACATCCTCGTCTGTCAGCTTTCCACTACCTACCTCCCTAGGTGGATATGCCTCGGTTGAGTGATCTTGTGATCCTGTCGATATCATGTGCTAGTGGGGATGTAGAGTGCTGCTCAGTACATGACATGTAGTGCAGGCTCCTTAAGCGGATTTTAGGGAATTTCATACCCCTGTAGCTCTGATGAGTGCGCTAAGCTATGACATTCTTTGTTGCTGGAACTGGTTTGGACGTCTTGACTTGTAATGTGGTTTAAATTGCTCCGAAGGTTGTGTCACCGCCTAGCGTTGACGTCGGAAGAGGCTGCAGTGAAGGTCATCCAATTACCTCATTGTAAAGCTGTACTCCAGTCCCTATATACGGCCTTGCTCCAGTCATGGAAATATTTTTTTTTTTTAAGAAAGCTGGAAGGAAAAGCAAGCTGCTTGATGTCGTGCCAGACAAGCTGCATGATTCCAAAGCGAAGTCAGTTTCCACTTTCCCACTGGCTGTGCGACAGCAGCCTTGGCCGGCTGACTTTCCAGGCGGTTTTCCCACACAATCCACGCTCTTTTCCAAGAGCTGGCGACCGCTGGTCTCGATCTCTGCTCGAGCGTACACCTTGTTTGAGTAACCCTTTATATCCACGACCGCTCTGACCATGAGTCTTTACTCAACCGTGAAGCTGGTATCCCGGCAGAGCCGTTTGTCTCAGTCGCAGCAGCGGAACTCTGTAGCAGATATCCGGCAGTTCATGCCGCTATCTAGCGCACTGGGTGAAGGCGTGTAACCCGCCTCTATTGTTGTGTTTTTGTCAAATCATGAGCCCGTGTATCACGGCGGTCGGAGGCGGGACACCGGCTTTCTCCGGTGGCGATTTACGACTGAGAAGTGACACTAACGTGCCGTGAGCCACGCCGGCTGGTTAAATTAACGGTCGAACGTTAATCACCGCCTTTTATTGAGTTCGAACTGGGCGTGAACATGCTGCTTAAAGGAGTTTCATTAATGGAAAGCCCGATGCGGTTGGAATACGGTTGAATGATGAATGTATTGTATAGGTACAATTATATTTTTATGTGACAACATTGGCCTGTCGTGAAGATTTTTAAGCGAGAAGATATGTTGTATTGAGCATTCTTTCCTGGGTTTATTTGCGTCTTACGGAACTTGTAGGTGGATTCGTGCAAGTTTTTATCTCAAGTTCCTGTGGGCACAGTAGAATGAAATTGAGAGGAGGGAACTCCTCGTTCCCAGTGCACCTTTATATAAGTTCCCACGCCCAGCTGGAGTCCGGTTTGGGGGGTACCTCCACAGTGTCGATGAAATCTAATGATACCGGTGCCATTGGACCGCGTGCCAGAGAGCCAGAGAGGCTGTCAGAGTCCGCTTTCCACCTGGTGGACTCCCGTAGTCCGCCAGAGAGGGATCGCATCGACCCGTTATGTTCCCGGGTGGAACCCGAAACGTGATAACGGCAGGTCTCGCGTTTATTAGGGCTCATGCGCTCATGTGAGTTTTATATTCTTTGTTGTAATTTGTTTCGCTAGGTAATCAATAATGAATGCCTCGGATGCATAACTATTCAGAGTCCTATTATCCCTTCTAGTCCACAATCTACACACCCTCTAGAAAATATCTTGTTCATTAGTCGTCGACTCAAAACAAACTTCCGCGAGCAGTCAGCACCCGTCGGTTTTCCGATGCCTTTTTTGTTACGTCGTTATATCCCATGTTTTGGATCTTTCTTTTGGCGCCGGGAAGCTGACCATTCTCTCTACCTGAACTAAAAGCTCGTAGCAACATAGGACTGGGCGAGCCCGGACCTATTTGCGTCTTCTGGTGATGTTCTCGTAAAATGGTGAGAAATGCATCCTGAACTTAGCCCTCAGGTGAACCAGGTATGCAGGCATCTTCGAAAGCCACTAAGCCGAAAGGCGCTTAGCCGAAAGTCGCTATGCAGAAAGTCGCTTAGCCAAAGGCTCTTACCGAAAGTCAAAAGTCGCTTAGGCTCTCGCCGTAAGTATAGCTGCGGTATACGGGCACGGTATGTCCGAACTACGGCGCCGAGCGTAGGTCGACCCAGGGTAGATATCCCAGAGGAATGGGGGACAGTAGATGTGGAAAGTTTGTCAGCATCCACTAACAGCAGCTGTTCACAGTGTACTGCAATATTGAAGCGTTCCAGAACCTACCCTGGCTACTATATCCAGGGTATATTGAGTGAAGGGTAGGACGAACTTTGGTAGGAATTTCTAGTATAACTACTAGAAAACCTACTATATGTGGTCGGGACTAGCAAAAAGTTAGTTCAAACTAGAATATGGTAGCGCTTATGGTTGGCAGTCGTGGCGCGCACGTGACATTCATTTCTTAAATTTCTTAAAAACAGGTTTTAGGGGCCGATTAGTGGGTAGATACATTCAATTAGCTATTAATAATTGATTATGCAAACATTCAAGAATCTACATCATTCAATTCTAGCCAAAATCACTCGGCGCTCCCAGGATTCGAACTCACGACCCTCGGATCCGTAGCCCGATACGCTACCGACTGCGCTACCGAGGACCGCGCGCCGACGATCGGAGAGGCGGATCGCGGGTGCTGGCGTGCAGAGAAATCTTTACCCTGTACGCCGTGGAAGATCGGCTGGGTTTCGTGAAAAATGGTAGAGGAATTGTCGAAAGAAAATTCATCGATCTATCATTTGAGACTAAGAACCATTGATTCCTTCAAAGGTTGACCGAGATATCGCTCGCCGAAAACAGGCCATTTAACATGTAAACCCTATGGGCTGGTAGGAAATGTACGCCGTGGAGCAGCAGTGCTACCAACTAACTTCGGCGGGGGCCGACTATATCTGTCAAGCTCATGTGGTATTTCACAGGTTCCTATGTCAAAAATTGTATTATTTGCCTTGTAACCGTATCATGTTGAAACAGCTATCACGCCTATATTCTATAGGTATTCATCGACTTGATAAGCAGTCGTGTTGGTTTGTTGTTTATCGACGGTACCTGCGACCTGCGTTGATGTCATGTTTGTGACTGAGTTGTTTGCCGCCGGCGACGGTGATGCCCCATTAGCTCGGTGCGGTCTGACTCGTGTGACACGGGATGGCGTCACGCCACCGGCCGTCACGTGACTCACGCTGTCGTCACGTTACGGATGTGGTCCCGGGTCACGTGACGATGATCGGTGGGTGGGGTGGATGGGCGTGGCTGTGCGGGTTTTCAATACGCCCACAGGCGGGCAACAGCGAAATTATTGACACGACTTATCTGCTTTTTATTTGCGTTATTACGGTGTTGTCGCAGCGATATCATGACGCTATTATCCATAAATCGGTCTGTCTAAATCTCGACCTGTCTTATTTCACACATGTGTAGACTACCCTCACAAAGCCCAAAGGTGAGCAATATTTTGAATTCCTTGACCTATCTACGGTTATAGCCGTGAAGCACTAAGAAGTTTCATCATGTTTGACGGTAGTGCAGCGTTACTTTGATCCAAATGCTTCCTTCGGGGTGGAATGTATGTCTGGTCAAAATTACTAGGTGAAACCAAGGCCATAAAACGGTGAAACATTCTCCCTCGATTGGACATTGAATATTCCTTAGGTTCTGTGCACCAATTTTTAAATCAACTGCTCCCCGCTCGTCCGTATTCTGCACAAGTAGGCCGGGGATGCAGCGAAGCATGAAAAGCAAAGCCAGAGAGCAAGGTTGTGGTCAACGAATGAGCGGAACACTGAGTTGTTCATGCATAAAATAAGCGATGATGGTGGGTTTTCTTCCCAGAGATTTGCGTGCGTTTAATACAAAGCATCACACATGTTGCGCGTTTATGGACTCTTGACTGCCACTCTCACTCACTTTCCCTGCATCTTCATATAAATATCCAAAAGTTTCACTTGTACATCTACCTCCCCCTGGACAATGTGTTTTTAATCTTCCCATACTTGCTCGCCATTTGTTACCAGCCACCCAGACGGCAGATGTGACCCACTACGGAATCTTTAATTGGTGAAACTGAATCGTGAACATCACCTGTTGGACATTGTCTGTGGAGAGATCTGAGGAAGACTGAGAGCTCACACGTTATTGTACAGAGTACAGAATCGCCCAGGGGGAAGGCTGGCAGCACACAGTCCACGCCTCAGTGGCCCACGCGTTCCAACAACGCCTGAGGGAAGGCTCGAGGCGCGCGGCTCACAGTCTCAACTGACATGGTTCATAGTGCACGACTTGCAGCTCGCGACTCTTGCTCTTGACTCTTATTTATTTATTTGTCTGACAAGTCCGGCCAGGTGTGGACGCTAGACAGGCGTAACCCTGAAACAGCTGGAGCGATAGCCACCCGCGCCGATGTTGGTCGACAGCCGAGACTCGAGAACATAGCAGCAGGTGGATAGCTTGTTGGATGGGACATGCCATGAAGGTCCGTTTTGGTCTGCTTTCCTTCCACTTTCACACCGATCGAACTCTGAACATGGATTGGTGTTATGCGACTTTATCGCAACGGGACACCGCCTCTGATTGTAGATATGCAATTTTCGAATTTCGAGGTTCATTAGGTATCATTCTGAATGCGTCTTTACTTTTAATTTAAGCTGAATGATAAATTATATTGTATTAATTTATTTCTCCTAGTTCTTAGATGCTCATGCAACACATGCTTTTAAACACTTACGTCGATGGCGAGGTCTATCCTTGCATTTACTATGTTCGTTCACATTTTTCAAGCATAAAAGTTTCACCACATTTCTTAAGTTGTTTGCCTGTGATTGTTATGCATCTGCCAACTACCTACAGAAAAGTAGGTAGCCACTTGCAACGGATCATACTGGTGCATGCCTACGCGTAGACACTGGGCTCCAATAAGGATCCCTTCAATGTTTCTTTTTCGTCAACTCCAACGTCTGAACTTGAAGGCCGTAACAGACTCAGTTTAGACAGACCCATTCCTCCTCCATTGATGGCTAACACTATCGGGATGAGATATTACAGCCGTTACCTGTCTCCTCCACGACCAAAACAAGCGACGGACACGCTGCTCGTACGCTCACATCCATCAGTCGTGCCACCAGCTCGCTGGCTGCGCCTCTGGCCTCATCGCCTTGTAAGACCGTGTGGCCCAACTTGCCGACCATAAAGGGCTTACCAAGCGCAAGCTACGGACGGGCGTTGAACATGTGGATGTTATACAACACAGCGCTGCATGCCTGATGTGACCAGCAAGACGGTGATGCGACGCGACACGGGGACACGGCACCTCAAGCTATAGCGAACAAAGACAGCTGCGACTCATGTCAGCCTGAGTCACTGCACAACCGCCTGAGTGGATACAACATATACGATGAGCTTTGTTAGAGTGGTGAAGCTCGTAAACTTGTGTCAGCACTAATAAGAGTGAGAACTTTTCACGGCGCGGCGCTTACATGGAATTGGGAAAACCGATGGGTAATCACGGAAGGACTTCTACGGCACAATGGTGACCTTGATTAGGAAGCCATTTCTTATGTTAGATGCAAAAAAATGTGCAGTTAACTTCGCCATTCCTTACAGTTGCATGTAACCATCAATGAAAATATATCCCTCCACATTGCATCCCATCCCTTTCGCCAAGGCCGCGCGAACGTCATTGGAATTCGTTCGTGTACTGCCCTGCAGCGTCCCGCTGGCTGCTCCCGTCGCAGACCGGTCTCTGTGTACACTAGTGGGGTTCTGACCGGACTGTGTGTCTACCCGCGCGGCTGTGCCCAGTCCGCTCCCGGACAGACACACTGTTTGGACGGCTGTAGTGTGTTTATTGTTCGCGCCCCGTCTCCGAGGTACTGGCTGTTGTCGCTCTGTCACTATACAGCGGACGTCTTGAAGGCACGCACCCACGATAGGCTCTGCGACACCCGTAGATACACTGAAGATCGTCATTAAATGTTATATTCTGAAGTGAAAATCAATATAAGGCTTTTTTAGTTTTTTTAAGTGTTTTGTTAAGGAAGGTTTTGGAAGTTTAGGATTTTAAGTGTTTTGGAACATCATAACGTTCACTGACCTCTGATCGTAACGCGTCACTGCTCGCTGCAGACAGACCGGAACTGCCGCCGCCGGAAGCGTCCAGTTCCGGTCACGTGGGAGTGCTTCCGGTGATTGATCACGCAGTCTGTCAGAGTGTGAGAAATGTGCGCGGCGAACAGCTGAGATGTGGATGCTCGAGACAAGTTATATGGGAATCTCTGTAGATTTGTCAATCGTCCCGAGTCTATATGATCCAAGGTTTGTGCCTTGGTCAGTGGCTCCACAATAATGACTACTGCATAGAGCATTGAACTAATTTCATGGTCAGATAAATAAATAACTGCATTTTTGTTTGCGTAGTGATAAGTGAAGCTCTAAATGTGACCGTTCACCCATGAGTGTGGTGTATTGCGTTACCATTGCATTTCATACGTTTCAACATTCGCAAATGTTATCTATCGACATCTCACCCAGCTAATGCCTATCTATCGCCCAAGTACCTACTATTCACTATATTTCAGTGAAGCGTGTTTGTCCCCAGTTCCCCCCCCCCCCCATTTCGATCAGGTTATGTATCGCTGTGCTCCATCCCCTGATCGACTCAGCCGTCAGCACCGTTGGTTCCGCTTCACCGGCCCTGTGACTATGTACTGGCACTACTAGCGTCCGCCGCCTGACCCTCCCCTCCCCTCCTCCCTGTGTCGTTACAGCTGGACAAGATGAACGGCTCCGCTCAGCACGGAGGGCACGGCTCTGGTGATGACGAGCGCGCGTGGACCGTGGGCGTCATCAACTCCCGGGCAAAGTACCTCACCGCTGAGACCTTCGGATACAAGATCAATGCCAACGGTGGGTGGTGGAAGGAAAAGACGGGAAGCGGAACAAGGAGAGTGAGGGTGGTAATCTAGTCTGTATCAATAATAACACATTTCAGATGATAAGACGTGGAAAACTGAGTGTCAAATTGGAGGGTGGTAGATAACCACGAAGCTAAACGGCTAGCACCGAATCGAGTTGGAAAAGCATTTTGGCAGCGGTGGGATTCGAACCCACGCCCTTTCGGACTGGTGCCTAAAACCAGCGCCTTAGACCACTCGGCCACGCTACCACGACGACGGTGCCTGCTAAAACTCAGATCGACCAAACGTTAGACTATTAGATGAATAACCAGTGGTCCTCAAACGATGAAATAGAACACTCAGTGGTCATCAAACGATATCGATGAAGAGCACGCTTGAGCACATCGATCTTAGGTACTCCATGACCGAGCTGTATGGATGTTGGCAATCTGCACAAAGCTAGCTCGCTTCTCTGCGAAGTAAAATGAGCACGACGCGAGGGTCGAGGCATAACATTTTTCTTCGAAAAAAGCGTGCTGCGAAGTGCAAACTCTCATCTATCCCAATTCCGGTACCTACCCCATTGTAAAACAGCGGCACCATTTGTTTCCCACTTCCCCAGGCACCTCTCTGAAGAAGAAGCAGCTGTGGACGCTGGCGCCGGCCGGTCAGAAGGACCACGTCTGCCTGCGCTCCCACCTGGGCAAGTACCTGGCCGTCGACTCCTTCGGCAACGTCACCTGCGAGTCGGACGAGCTGGAGGCGGGCGGCATGTTCGAGATCGCCGTGGCCGACGACGGCAGCGGTCGGTGGGCGTTCCGCAACGTCGAGCGCAAGTACTTCCTGGGAGCGGCCGGAGATAAGCTGCTGTGCAACGCCAAAACGCCGAGCGACGGCGAGCTGTGGTGAGAAATGTGTGAGATGGGGTGGGTGAGAAGTGAAATCTGAGCACATGTTACGCCCACTTGTGAAAGCTTGACAACGTATCTCGCATTGTAGTTGCGTTCCAGGGAGTTATTCATATTGAGAATTGAATGTTTCATTACTAATCGTTACTTGTTGCTTGCAATTCGCACCTTGAAGTACCGTAGTTATGCTGACCTCTCTTGGTTGACCGATTTATCTAGTACCTAATCTTTTCTCTCGTGTGACATCTGACCTTACCCCTCAGGTACATCCACCTGGCGGCGCGACCTCAGGTCAACCTGTACAGCGTCGGCCGGAAGCGGTTCGCGCACCTCTCCGAGGAACAAGACGAGATTCACGTGGACGCCAACATCCCCTGGGGCGAGGACACACTCTTCACCCTCGAGTTCCGTGACAACCACTACGCGCTACACACGTGTAACAACCTCTACCTACAGCGCGAGGGGCACCTGCAGGTGGCGTGCTCCGAGGACTGTCTGTTTGCCATCGAGTACCACAACGGCCAGCTGGCGCTCAGGGACAGGGCCGGGCGGTACCTGTCGCCCATAGGATCCAAGGTGAGTAAATGCTCCCGTATAAATTATAATAGGCAATAAGGTTCATGTATGTACCGGTACTTGTCGCTAAAAGTGGCAAGAGTTGGGTACCCGTCCTCCATTGATCTGAAAGTGGACTAGTTGGACGGTTTGCGGTAGGATTACGATGGGTTTGGTGGGGTCTCGACCAGTAGCGGCGGAACACATTCAATTAAGGGGGCACTGCCGACTTTTGGCACCCTTCTTTCCATGCAACGCCCATAGGTCTCGACTCTTGGTCGTGCGCAAAGGCTCAGCAAAGTGATCAAATGAACATGGCATCTAACCGTATGCGGTAAACGATAACCATGTTTCTAATTTCTTGTGTATGTATTTAGCTTTATCCTATGATAGCTATCCTCCCATTTGCCTGTTTTTTATACATATTGTTCATTCAACTCTTCTTCGGAACGCTTTGTGTGTTGTAGTAATCGTGGACATTCACAAACGCTATCTCTGATTCACAGGCGGTGCTCAAAACGCGTGGCCAGGCTGTGACAAAGGACGAGCTCTTTTCGCTGGAGAACTCTCTGCCTCAGGCGTGCTTCTCGGCGGCGCTCAACGACCGATACGTCAGTGTCAAACAGGGTCAGTGTCAAACATGCAGCAAGTGTCTTGTAAGGTATACCAAGCAGAAAACTAAAATTTACTCGTCATAGTTGAGATTTATCCGTCATAAAGCGATTTGTCATCCGAAACCATGTTGTTATATTCATTTTAGCTGAGCTATGACATACTTCCCTGCTTTATTTCAATTTAAATGTATCTCGCAAATAAAATAAACTAGCGTGAAAATTTGAGGCAAATCACATATACAACGGTTTTCTGTATAACCTATCCACGCACCGCGTTTTCTTCCTTATTTCTTTTCTCACTTTGCGCGCCTGACGCTGACCTAACCACCCTAACGTGCCGCCCCGTGCTGACCCATCCCGCTCTGATCTGCCCAAGTCTGCTGTGCTGCCCTCTGCGCTGAACGCTCCCCTGACCCGCACTCCCTGCCCTCCTCTGCCGCAGGTGTGGACCTCACCGCTAACCAGGCCGAGGTGAGCGACCACGAGCGGTTCCTGATGGAGTTTGACCCGACCACCCACCGCTGGTACATCCGTACCATGCAGGACAAGTACTGGACCCTGGAGACCTCCGGAGGCATCCAGGCGGCCTCCGGCAAAAAGTCAGTCAATACGAGGGATGGGGGATGTTGGGGTTGAGAAGTGTGTAACGGCAGATGTGGTTCGTAAGTTCGGAGGAACACGGGTCGTAGGCATGTGTTCCTCCGAAAGGTATGTATGCAAGCTGCTTTAGGTACCTGTACGGGTATTGTGGTAACTTAAGATTCCCAGTTTTACTTTGTCAATCTATGATTCCCTACTGTAGAATAAACGTTGTTACTTCTTGCCATGGTTTACGACAGATATCTGTCAAATCGACGCCCGGCTGTTGGCTGCCGTTCCGTTTATCCATCTCCCCTGTCTATCTGTTCCTTTATCACCACGGTTAGCCGCTGACGGCCTTTACAGCTCGAACCACCGGAAGGGTCCTCACAGAGAGAGGATAGACCGTGCGCCGCTGAACGGGGAGGTCTGGTGGCGCGCTCAGCCCTGTAAACAGAACCACCTCTCTCAGTATGTGCCGACTGAGCTGTCGTCCAGTCAGCGTGTATTGGTGGATTTGTCGGGTGTCGTGTGGTGTCCTTTTACCAAGGCAGTTTTCAACGTAACCCTTGTCCATTGAGCTTTCCTCAGTGTGATAGCCACTGAGACCCCTATTTATGGATGACAAGAGTTAAAACCTTGAGCGCAATCCAGGTTTAGATAAAAAAAGGGCGGTCCAGCCCCGAGTGTCCTCGTCGTTTTACTAATCAATCAGCAGCCGGTCGCCAGGTCATGACACGGTATGTGCATTGTGCATCAACTAGCAATCAGACGCGCTGATTGGTGCAATTATTGTGCTACCTTTTGTCCCTCCCCCCCCCCTCCCAGCTTATTTGCCCTATTTCATTGCGTTGTCATTGGTCACTTTTTTGACGACCTTGTGTATGTTACGCTGTACGCATTTCCTTTTGTGTCTAGATACGTATACCTACGTCTGTTGAAACGCCCGATGTTCACGTGGACTTAAATGAATAATGTTTGTCTCTGTGTGTCCAAGAGTTTTGTCGATTATCTCTTACGCTATAAGCTTGCCTCAATAACTGAACTTCCGTATCTCATTTATGCATCTGAACCATTAACCCGCGCACCGACTCTGCGCCAACTTAGTACCGACGGGGGGGGGGCGGATGACCGCCCCCCCCCCCTGAGATCTCGAGAACGAAGCAAGATAGCGACAAGCGGTAAACGGCATCGGATACGCACGGACAAGGTCTACAATTTTTACTAAGGTCATTTTCAGGTCAGGTCAAAGATGACGTCACTGGGGTCGAAAAAGTCAAAATGGCGGCACTAGATATGGAGAGGGTTTTTCTCGAATAACTTTCGAAGTAGTCAAGATAGGAACAAACTAAGGGCATCATCGTGATCCTCTCGTCAATCCGCATCGAATGATATATATGTTGACCTCGAAAGGTCAAGGTCAAAGGTTGACCTCAGGTCACGTGACCTCGAGGTCATCATGTATATCATTCGATGCGTCTTGACGAGCTGAACACAATGAAACCATCCGCGCGGCTGTATCTTGTTCCTGTAAGGAGTTATTGGCAAAAAAACCTTTGGTGACCTTTGATGACGTCACATGACCTTACAGCTGCCCAACAGCAAGACAGACCTCAAGGTAGTGAAGGTTGATCGTATGTGAAGTCATGTATGGTATATGGGGCCATTCCGACCCGTTTTAGTGGTAAAAACAGGGAGTTGATTTTTCCCCCATTGACTTATAATGGGGAGGTCGCGAAATTGACCTGACCTTAGGTCACCGACATCAAACTTCCGAGATATACAAATTGTAGCTACTAATGACCTAATAACATCCTGCGACTTTCAAAGGCCTCCGACATCTACTGTAGCTCTGGTACAGTGACAAAGTTGCAAAAAAGTGACTTGAGGTTGGGTCATTCAAAGTGACCTGGTGACCTGACCTTAAAAGTTAGGAGGTTCAAACTTGCACACCATGTGTAAAATTGATGAGAGAATAGTCATACCAAGTTTCGCGGCGCTACGCGCCGCGGTTTTCCCGCTATCCGCGAAAAACCTCAGGGGGGGCGGATATCCGCCCCCCCCGTCGGTGCGCGGGCAAGCTTCGATGAATTTGAATCAGTATCTCAGTGAATCACCAACTTGACTAACTTCTCGTCCTGTGCCTTTGCCTTCCCCAGGACGTCCAACAGCCTGTTCGACATGCTCTGGCACAGCGACGGCAGCGTCTCGTTCCGCGCCAACAACGGCAAGTGTCTGGCGGCCAAGAAGTCGGGCCACCTGTTCGCCAACTCGGAGGAGAATGAGGAGGCGGCCAGGTTCTACTTCTACCTCATCAACAGGTGCGGGCCGTACGGAACCAAATGCAGAATACATGGCATATTGCCGGGGATGCGAATGAATTTTGGAGAAAACTACTCTACCTTTTCAGGCCACCAAGAGGCAAATGTTTTTAACATAAAGATGACACAAGTTATAAAAGTGAAATATATTGGTCGGTTAACTCAGTCCTGGCATTTAAAACCAAATGAGTTTCTGGGCTTTTCAGGTAAATACACGAGTAACGGCTCTTTTTATATATTTTGCTTCAAATCTCTTGATGAGCAAAATGGTACTTACTTCTTCATCAACCATTTGATGAAAGAAACTCTCCAGTCCTTTGTTTTGTTACATGGTGTCATAAAGAGACACCTTGACGGCGACGGTTGACGGTGTGTGACCTTTTCAGGCCGATTCTGGTGCTCAAGTCGGAGCAGGGCTTCGTAGGCTACAAGACGGGCAGCACTAAGCTGGAGTGCAACAAGGCCACCTACGAGACCATCCATGTGGAGCGTGGAGATCGCGGAAAGGTGTTCTTCAAAGGTCAGTCAGGTCATAGCGAGTAGAGGGGTGTTGTAGCGTTCCAGACTCTCCGAAACTGATAAGTCATCATTTTGGGAGGGGTAAGGAGTTCTCAATTAGGATGTTAGTAGCTGTTGCCTAGTGCCTAGCGATTAATTGCAAAAAAGGCGTCAGGGCTTAAATAGAATCGCGAAACGGTGATATGAAAGTTTTCGCGGCCTAACTAATTTTGTGGAATGCATTTTCTGACACTCAGCCAAGTTGTCGATATACGCTCTCAGTTTTTTTTATAATCATTTATTATTTTTGTTCGGACTGGAGTTGGAATTATTAACCCTCGCCGGACCTATTGGTTTTCTACATACGCGCCGGCCGAGGGGGGGGGGCGGGTACGACCCCCCTCGCCGTTTCGCCCCTGGTGGAGCTAGCGCGTCGCGGAAAAAACGAGCGTGTGCGCCGTTACGAGACGCAGAGATTGGTACCCGATTTTAAGGTCCTAGGTCAACCGGTGACCTCTGAGGTCAGGTCAAGTGCCCCGAGGTACGGTTCAGTTTTTGGTGAATAACTTCGCAAAAAACGGCCGCAGAGCGCCGATTTTGGCAGCATCGTGTTCGTCTCGCTCAGGCGCGTCGAATGGTATACTTTTTGTCCGGGTCAGGTCAACTTGGGGTGTTGACCTCAGGTCAAGGTCAGGTCAGCACCCCCAGGTCACGAAGTTGGTCGAAAGAGGTCATGTCGCATATCATTCGATTCGGCAGGTCTTCCTGAGTCCATTGGTGGCTTTTCCGACTCGCTAGCTCAATTTGATCAAGAGTTATTGACGAAAAACTAATATGACCTTGATGACGTCATAAATGACGTCACGCAAGGTCAACATTGCAAAAGTGACGCATCTAACCTTGCAAGGAGTGCATAAAATCACGATTCTGTGTGCTTGAGATAGTTGGAGATCGTTCCCGGCGCCAGAATAGCAGTTTTCATTTTTCCCCATTGACTTATAATGGTGAGGTCACGAAAATGACCTGACCTCATATGACCTTTAGGAAAAATCCGAGATATACAAATTGTGGGACTCATAATGGATACTAGATCCTGCAAGTTTCATTTCCCTGTGACATCTCCTCTGGCAGTGAGGGCGTTGCGAAGTTGCGACATCTGCAGACCGTGCAGAGGTTCACTTATGACGTCATAGGTCAGTGACCTGACCTGACCCAAAAATGCGGTTGGTGTCAAAAGATGCGGCTTGGATCAAAGGTCAGGTATGCCAAGTTTCAGCTCTCTATCGCCAGCGTGTTCGGAGCTATCGCGAAAAAACCCTATGGGGGGCGGCACCCGCCCCCCCCTCGGCCGGCGAGGGTTAAGTTCAGGCTAGGTCCCTTCCTTGACTGCTTTTGTTTGTTTGTTTGTTTGTTTGTTTGTTAGGTTAGGCCTTTTCGGTCCAATTAGACCATTTCAGAGCCGGAGGGATGATAGGATTTAGGGGGAGACCTTGGTCTGGGCAGACACCCTAGAGAGTCGCCGGGGCTGAACCCGTCCGAATGGACAGGCCGACCAGCCCCCCGCCCCCAAGCACTCTGCATCCGGCTACGGGGTGCGCTCCCTTGGGAGCAGCGGTGCCGCTCCAAGGGAGCAGCCCGCATGAGATAAAGGTGCATGTTCAGCTCCCGGTGGGGGTTGCGGCGTGGAGGAGAAGGATTGCAGTATCCTGAGGATGGAAACGACGGAACGGAGGATTGACCGCACCTTTCTTGGTCTTCACCTAACGACCTCTGCCTGTGTTCCCGCAGCTCAGAGCGGCCTGTACTGGTCACCTGAGGACGGCATTTCGGCCTCGAGTCGCGAGCCGTACCCCTTCTACATGGAATTGCGCGAGCCCACACGCATGTGCATCAAGGACGCGCACGGATCCTACCTGTGCGCCCAGAAGAACGGCTCCTTCCGGCTGGATACCACCGACGTGGAGCGCGCCACCTATTGGGAGTTCTAGGCGACACAAGCGCCGCCTATATTATTTTCTATTGGACGTATGCGCCACCTACTGTGTGTTTTAGGCGGCGCGTTTGAAAGCAGAGCGAGCCACGATGCAGTGGCTCTGTGGACTGATTTGGTGCCAACTGTGGGGCGGAGTGGTTCGGAAGCCGGCGAACGAGGATGTGAGGGACCCTAAGTGAGTCCTAAGTGAGGAAGACTGGTGACTGGTGATGTCACGCTGTATGACGGGATGTGGGTGTGACGTGACGCAACGGGGTGATGCGTGACGCTGACAAGTGGATAATGTCACAATATCGCTACGGTGTGCAATGTGCATTCCCGTCGACATTTTATGATCAAAGTGCGGCCTGGGTGGCGCTGGAATGACTGAGTCGATCTGATGTGAGGATCTGTGTGTGCTACTGAATACTTTCTCGAGTGAGTGCGGGGCGCCGCCTCCCGACTACCCTCGATCCCAGCTGCTTTTGTACGCCCGTTATCAGCATAATACTGAGCGAGCGCTCCGCTTCTTACGCTGGGCTGTTGTTTTGATACTTTGTGTACATGTACAGACGTAGGCGTTTGTCTAGCACGCAGCATTTAGCGTTTGAAACCAAAGTGGGCGCTGCGATTAAGTTATGCTTCCCTGCGCGGCTGTTCGCGCGGAACTGCTTGTACACATTCAGAGCTGACGCGTGAGGCCGAGCGTCCATTGCGAATGGCAGTCGTCTTTTGTTGACCGGCGTGGTCGAATGGTCATTTTGCCGCAGTTGCAATCGTCGCTATGCTGTAATCAGTGCGCGTTACACCAATACACAGCTAATGGTCATCGGGTGTCATATGACACATTCCAACCTGCTGGTGTTGGGTGGTGCTACTGCTGTCAGTCAATGGTGATTTGCGGAACCCGATAGCAAACTAATTACCGACCAAAGCTACGAGAAAAATGGGGAAACCAAATTAGCCAAGAGGGATGAATGAGAGCAACACTAGCTTTTTACCGACTTCCGCACATGATGTGCATTACCCATACTGAGGCAGTGAGGCTCAATAAACCAACAAAATGTCACAAGCTTTGAAAGGTTTGAAATATATACCAAGTGCGAAGTTGGTTTTTGTTTGGTATCGGTATACGACACGTACCAATTAAGTGTTGGCCTCCAGTCGACAATTCTCTCGATGTCAAGGCGTCTTGTGACAGCGGTTTGTCTACGTCACGCCCACAGAAGTTAGCCCTTGTCGGACCTATTGGTTTTCTACATACGCGCCGACCGAGGGGGGGGGGGGGGGCGGGTACGAAGAACACCTCCCCCCCCATCGCCGTTTCGCCCCTGGTGGAGCTAGCGCGTCGCGGAAAAAAAAACGAACGTGTGCGCCGTCACGAGAAGCAGAGATTAGTACCCGATTTTAACCCGCGCCTCAGTGGCGGTCTCCGCCAACTTCGCCCTGGTGGGGGGGGGGCATATGTTACCACCCACCTCTAACTCAAAAACTAAGAGGGCTAGAAAGTAGAGCAATATTGGGGTCACCAGACGTCATCAAAGGTCAAAATTTGCGAATTGTCATTATATTTTTCAGAAAACATGCCATTATCTCAGGAACTATCATAGCTAGAAAAACGCTGGGAAAAGCAATCGATAGCTTTTGAACTCTTCTTTTGATAAGGTCATCATAAAAAATGACCTCAGGTCAACAGTTTAGCCTCCAGAGGGCAAAAACTCCAAAAATAGCTGTTTTCAAGAAAAGTGTTTTCGACAATAACTTTTGACTAAAAAAAAGGCTAGGTCATTTCTAATGCCAGAATCGTGTTCCTCTCGCCGAGACGCGTCGAATGAACTATAATTTGACCTTAAAAGGCCAACTTCAAAATTTGACCTCAGGTCAAGGTCATGACCTGACCGGAAAAGGTCATGTTGCATATCAGTCGATGCGTCTCGGCAAGACAAACACAATGAGGCCAACCCCAGCGTTCTATCTTTTTCCAATCGAGAGTTATTGGCAAAAAACTGTTTGTAGCCTCAAATGACCTCGGATGACCTTTCAAGAGGCTATCAGCAAGCTACCCCAAGCGGCGCGGCGCTAAGCGCCGCGGTTTTTTATTTATACGAAAAAAAAACGCGACAGGGTGGTAACATGTGCCCCCCCCCCCCCCACTGGGGCGAAGGTTAAGGTCCCAGGTCAACCGGTGACCTCTGAGGTCAGGTCAAGTGCCCCAAGGTACGGTTTCGTTTTTGGTGAATAACTTCGCAAAAAAACGATCGCAGTGCCGCGATTGTGCAGCATCGTGTTCGTCTCGCTCAGGCGCGTCGAATGATATACTTTTTGTTTGGGTGGGTCAACTTGGGTGTTGACCTCAGGTCACGGTCAGGTCAGTGCCCCCAGGTCACGAAATTGGTCGGTAGGTCATGTCGCATATCATTCGATTCGGCATGTCTTCCTGAGTCCATTGGTGGCTTTCCCGACTCACTAGCTCAATTTGATCGGGAGTTATTGACGGAAAACTAATATGACCCTAATGACGTCATAAAGACGTCACGCAAGGTCAACCTTGCACAAATGACGCATCAAAACTTGCAAGGAGTGCATCAAATCACGATTATGTGTGCTTGAAATAGCTGGAGATCGTTTTCGGCGCCAGAATAGCAGTTTTCATCATCCCCGTAGACTTGCACCTAATGGTGAGGTCACAAAAATGGCCTGGCCTCATATGACCTTTAGGAAAAATCCACGTTAGCAAAGTGTTAGACTCCTAATGGATACTAGGTTCTGCAAGCGTTATTTCCCTGCGAAATCTCCTCTGGCAGTGAGGGCGTTGCGAAGCTGCGACATCTGAAGACCGTGCAAAGGTTCACTTATGACGTCCTAGGTCAGTGACCTGACCTGACTCGAAAATGTGGTTGGCGTCAAAAGATCTGGCTTAATCAAAGGTCAGGTGTGCCAAGTTTCAGCTCTCTGTCACCGGCGTGTTCGGAGCTATCGCGAAAAAAGCCTATGGGGGGGGGGGGAGGTGGCGTCACTCGCCCCCCCCCCTCGGCCGGCGAGGCCCGGAGGGTTAAGTTGAAACGACTCTTTAGTGCCCTGGTTAAAACAACCCTCTCACCAACGGACGAGCTGATTGCTGAGGCTTGAGCATGCGAATTGCGAAATGCATTTTAGTTCCTACACCGTGTGTGCTACATACAGTCACTATCTGAGCTGAGATATCCCTCGCCGGCACAGGCCATTTTGAGTCCTTCGACGGCACAAGGGGTTGGGGGGTTGGTACGATCCCCCTCGCGTTTGGCCCCTGCAGGGAGAGAGCTTCATGATGAAGCTCTAGCTCCATCATGATGGAGCTAGAGCTTCGCGGAAAAAAAACGAGCGTGTTGCCCGTCGCGAGAGGAAGCCAATGATAGGTACCTACCTTATTTTAAGCCTCGCCGGCACAGGCCATTTTGAGTCCTTCGACGGCACAGGGGAGGGGGGGTTGGTACGACCCCCCCTCCTCGCGTTTGGCCCCTGATGGAGCTAGAGCTTCGCGGAAAAAAACGAGCGTGTTGCCCGTCACGAGAGGAAGCCAATGATACCCAATTTTAAGGTCGTAGGTCATTGGTTGACCTTCCAGCTCAGGTCAAAGACCCAAAAATCGGGAATATCGGGACCTGTTAAAAAGTCGTAAAGCGTGGCTGCTCTGCTAAGGGGTTTTCCGGGGTGCTGATCACGAATACCGTGCTAGTTTTAATCACAGATGATGTCGTTAAGCGTTTAGACCAGGTCAGGTCAGGTCAGGTCAGGTCAGGTCAAGTCAACCGGTAAGGGTCGTGACGGGTATTCGTAGTACCTGTCATCCGCCTCTGACAGCTTCGTAACATGTTACGAAGGCACCAAAACTACTTCGTAAATGTCCAAATGGTTGCTAAATTCGAATTCAGCTCCAAAAACTTACCTAGAAACATGTAAAATTCGAAAAAGTGAACCGAGGTCACCAAAGGTCAATGACCTGACCTGACCTTCAAGTGACCTTGACACCCACAAAAATGCATGGGAGCAACATCAAATCACATGTTTGAACGTTTGAAACCACGAAAAACTTGCAAACGTGCGGCTAATGCGAGTCGACATACGCCGAATCGCGATTCCGGCCAGATATGGTCACGGAAAAGAGGTCACAGGTCAAAGGTCATTTGGGTCAGAGTCATGAAATTTTCAGGGTAGTTGTAAAATTGAATAATGCGAAGGTGCTGAAAGCTTCGTCGCGATCGGTCGCTTTTTACGCGAGTTATTAGCGAAAAACCTTAGGGGGTGCATCAACCCCCCCCATTAGCGTCGCCACGGGGGGGCAAGCGGGGCAGCTTGCCCCCCCCCCCCCCAACCTCGGACCGGGCACCCCCTGAGATCGATACAGATCCGATGAGATTTTGGAGTCGGGAAAAAAATTGGGGTACCTTTCTGAGAATGTCTGTGAGGTCAGACTCGGTTGGAGCGTGCAGTTCAAACCAGAGTCTGACTCGCAGTCGCCAAATCTTCAAGACTCCGAGTCCAGACTCGGAAATGTCAATGCTGTGATTCATTCCATGTTCCTAGTTCGTTCTTTATTACATTTTACAGCTGATTTTCATAACTTTTGGAGTGCTGACACAATTTTCGTTCAAAGCGTGAAACGAAATCTTCGGGGCCTTTCTCAACTCTCGTCAAATGTCTGCGACAGGCTCAAGTACCGTACAAGTGTCGCAGGGCTCATGAGCTTGCTTTAAACAAAGGCTCCTAGGGAGCTCCACTGCAGGGGCGGCGGATTTGGGGGGCAGGGGGGCAGCTGCCCCCCCTGGCAAACTCGTGGGGGGGCAAAAGTATCTTTTTGCCCCCCCCCCCCCCATAATTTGTGACAAAGCTTAGACAAGAAACCATGTACCTGATTATTCTGTTCGATCATCTGAAGATGTAACCAGATGCCCATATACTTTATCATTACGGAGCGAGCGAAGCGAGCGTAGTCTTTCCTTAGATTAACGGAAATTTCTGAGTATGAGCGGCCGGCCGGCCGGCCGGCCGTGCGGACGCTTTTGCGAGGCTTATATCTCAGCAACCACTTGACCGATTTACACGGGGTGATTTTTGTAGGGTAGCTTCATTCCTTCTACCAAGTATTGGACTATTCCCGATGCATGTGGATGACCCCTCACTGAAAAAAACTTACTCCCCATTTTCTAATTTTAGAATGCCAAAAAGCACTCCTGCAATCGAATAATTTTATGACCTGGCATAAGCGCCTAAAATGGGGAGTTTTGGGGAATAAAACTAGCATATAGAATATATTTAGTATCCGAACGCTTATATTATTCGCGCTAGGGAGTAATTTTATGACGGAGGACAAAAGTATGCTATCTTTGGATAAAATTACACCAGATGATAATTTTATTAACTTAATACTAAAATTACTCCCGTTCGGGGAATAATATTGCCATGCCAAAAAGCACTCCTTTTTTCGATAATTTTACCCCGGAGTAACTCCCCGGTAAAATCAAGCCCCGGTGTAAAAGTACCACCCCTGATAATGCGGGGTGATATGATAATATTATGACCAAGTGTAAAATAAGGAATGCATTTAAACAATGTATTGAAACACCAACAATTGATTAACGAATGGTACCTGAGCCAATGAGCATCAGCAGGTACATCTTAATTTGGACGCACTTCCAGTGATGGCGCATTGCGGCCGACAGGGACGTAATTTTGCTTCCTAGTTGAGAAGCGGCGTCTCAACTGGGAGGCAAAACTTCGTCTCTGCCGTCCGCAATGCGAAATCACTGGAAGGACGTTCAAGGTCACAACTCACAAGGGCGTTATGGTTAACACTGAGGCTAACGAATAACATCTGCGCACAGAACCACCGCCACGGATGGCAGATAAAACGAGCGTGAATGGTTAACACTGAGGCTAACGAATAACATCTGCGCACAGAACCACCGCCACGGATGGCATATAAAACGAGCGTGATCTGGGCTATGAAAGACGTACTGAGACTCATTGGCGTACTGAGACCGCCGCAGCTGAATTAGTCATAATACAGAGGCTCCAGTAGTGTGAGCCACACGTTGCGAGTCACTTGAGCCACAGGTGAGCAACAAGTCACGAGTCACTTAAACCACAGGTGAGCCACAGGTCGCCAGTCATTCGAAGTGGGCATCTCCGATGCTGGTTCTACACTACCTGGGTAACCTCCCACACCTTCTGTGATAAGCCAGATAGGTTTACATCGAATCCCACACTCCGGTAAAGAATCTCGAACAGGGCCCTGCAGGGCCCCGTGAACTTTGTGTAGAAGACAGCGTGGGCGGCCGTCATTAGGGCCACGGTCTCCAACCTGGTGGCCGGCAGTTGGCAGACCACCACGCCGTCCACCGATAGTTCCTCACCTGCCTGACGAACCCCGTTTCTCGGATCCGCCAAGGTGCCAATGGTTGTTCCACAACCATAGGCAAGTAGAGCTAGCAGCTCGTTGTCTGCCGTGAAAAAGAATATTGCAGTCAGTTGGCATCAATGCATATCGTACAAATAAACGTAAAGGAAACCTAGGAGAGAAACAAGGAACCGCGTTCGTACAGTAGCTGGCTATGCCATCTACAGTATCTGGAGACGATTCTTCGCTTCTTCCTGATTTCTTTTCACTCTCAAAATCGTAGTGCGATGCGTAGTACGTTTGCGTAGTACGATACACTCTTACAACTAAACGTGGTGCATAATTACAAAATAATTATACATCGTTAAAATATTTCAGTGAAATAAGAAATTAGTACCCGATGTTCCGCTGTCATGGTTAAATGGAGTGCAAGTAGGTATCAAACTGCATGTAACTGTGGTATATTTGGAGACAATGAAGACAACCATGAATGGAGACAACCTGAATGGAGACAACCATGACTTTTCAATATCACTAGAGTTAAACAACACTTTTTGACTAATAGCAAAACCAACGACGATTGGCTGTCCAAAGGTGAGGTACAACATGTTGTCCCGCCCGTCGTTGAAGTGCCACCTTTTACGGTTTTCGGTTTAAAACGGTTTTCAGTAGACCTGACCCACCTATGACCTACCCTGAAGTCCGTTTCCCGAAATTCGTCCTAGTTTTCAAGATATCCGCATTCGAACTTCACAGTGATGCCATCACAAAAAGTGTGGGAGATGGGATTTTAACATGGTAATGTTACATTCCCATATTCCACACATTTGTGATGGCTTTAATCTGAAGTCCAATTGCGGATATCTTGAAAACTAGGCCGAATTTCGGGAAACAGACTTCAGGGTAGGTCATAGGTGGGTTAGGTCTAGTGAAAACCGTTTTGTGTAAAAAAGGTGGCAGTCTTCCTTTAACCCGCGCGGGGCTGGGGTCTCCAGCCGAACGCGCGGGGCTGGGGGTGGGTAAATTTTACCCCCCCTGTTATCTCCCGAACTAATGGTCCGATTTGGAAAATTCAAACGCCAATAGAAAGATCTCATCACGAACAACTAAAAACATGTACTTAATTTAAAGTTTGAGCCTTGAGGTCAAGGTCAAGGTCAGGTCAAGGGTACGAATTGCATGTTTCTACAGTATCAGCCTTGCACCGTAGTTGCCGAAGAATGGACTGAGACTGATTGCCCAAAACGTGTTCTTAGGCTACCAAGACAACTTTCGCTGCATACAATATCATTCAGAGGTCAAGGTCAAGGTCAGGTCAAGTCAGGTCAGGTCACCAAAAACAAAATATAGAAAAGGGCATGTGCGACACATGCTTTATTGGTCATTTTATTCATAGAATTCAATGGGCACACTCAATAGGTGATATGGACCACATCTGGATGAATTTTAGGTCGAGGTCAGGTCAAGGTCAGGTCAAGTGAGGTCAAATTTTGAAGTTGGTTGTTAAGGCCTAAAAAGGTGTCTGTCTGATGCAGTTTTTCACGGCGAATCGAATGGTGCTATTTTTGTTTCCGTACGAGGTCTAGAACTTCCAAAAAATTCATTTTTCAAAATTTTTGTGTGTCGTGAAGTCATGAAATTTTTAATAACTCCCACATTTTTGAACCGATTCTTCTAAAAATTGGTATGTAGGTGCACATAGACCACATCTCTGAAATAAATTCTGGTTTTTTCGATACACTTAAAATTTTTGATTTTATAATTATTTTCCCAAAAAAGTCAGTTTTTTGAAAAAAGTTTGGGCAAAATCCAAAATTTACAAAAAAAAACCGAGATAGCCACTTGATAGACAAAGTAGAATTACGTATAACCTTTTTTGTTACGTCTTGATTCCTTTAAAAATGAAGATGTTAGCGGCGTTTGAAATTTTGCCGTTTTTTAGGCGAAAATGGCGAACATGACGTCACTAAAACGTCAATTTCTCAAAAATTTTCCGACGGATTTCGCTCAAATTTTCAGGGAACGTGTCAAATTGATGTAAAAAAAGGTACTGAAAGTTTGGCGGCGCTGCGCGCCGCCGTTTTTGAGTTATTGCAAAAATTCGCGAGGGTGGGTAAAATTTACCCCCCAGCCCCGCGCGGGCTGGGGGGGCTGGGGGGTAAAAAAAAATCATCAAGAAAATAAACAGTTGTCCTGCCCTCTGCTATTAATGTATTACGCCATTGGGATATGTGAAACGTCATTTCTCCATCGTGCAGGAAGAAGCATGCGTGGGAAATACCTTCCTACACTTGGTCTTGGCTAATGTTTTGGCCTGACCTCGTATTTATCGAAAATATCTCGGGCTTAACTTTACATTCGCTAAAAAAAAAAAAAATCAGTCAGATCTAAACATTATTCCAGCCCTGGCCAGGAATATATTGTCTACGATGATCGGCTCCAGCCCAGTTATATAGAAGAAGAGTATCCCCCCCCCCCCCTGGCACGATTGTTGCTAGCGGAACACCTCATCCGAAAAGGTGTGCTTGTGCCCGTTTAAAACTCACCGTCTTTGTCGGCCGGCTCCACGTTTATCATCGTCTGGGCATACTTCTTCGCGGTATGTCTGATTTTGTGCAGGACATGCTCCTTCACGTCCTCCTCGAGCCCCATGATCATTCCCAAGTCAGTCCACACCTGGAAACATCGCAAAATCACATTAATGAATGGAATTAACATCAAGCAACATCAAGTGAACATTATATCATTGTGGAAGGTCAGGTCAGGTAAGTTACTCCTCACAAAAAGTTTGAAAGCGCGCCACGTCAAGTGTCAACCTCTGGTGATCTTTTACCTGATAAAAATGACTGGAATGCTTTCGTCATGGTTTGTGACAAGATTCCCAACTCCGCCTTGAGCGTTTCGTTACGGTTACGTTGCTTAGGACCCGCCAAGTTAGATGGGAGGGGGGGGGGGGACTTCCCAGCAGGCGGTAGAAAAACCAGAGGGATTGGGTTAAACATTATACAAATTTTCCAGATGTTTTCCTATCCAATGTTGTTCCCTGATAGCGCGGATATAAAATGGTGCCACTAATTATATAGTTAGTTCAGTTCAACCATCCCCCGTTAACGAGTTTCAAAATTCCTTTGCCGTTACATCACGCTGCCGCGCTGGCGGGAAAAAGTTCCCACGCATTCATAATACATAGGAAGATGGTGATCATCTGGGTCAACTGGCGAGCTTATAATTGGGAAGTTTATAAAAAACACGTTTACATGAATGTTTGAAGCCCCGTTTTTCGATAATCCACCCTTAAAAGGCACTGATGTCAAATGTGACATTTTAACTACACCACGCTTACGCATAGCCACTGTGACGTCACCGTGGCGGTCAAATTTTCCTACTGAACTACCCTGTTAGTAAAGGAATCTCGAGTTCAATCACACATAACATTAGACAAGACTTTTAAATACCGAATAAAGCAACACTTACGGCAGCTTCGCTGTACATATCCGGGAATATCTCCTTCATCTTCTCGCCAGTCTTCCGGTTTCGGTTGCTCGTGAGGCATATCCGCCGAACCTCGGAGGAATCTTTGAGAGCAGATGTCTTGTGAGTGACATCGGCGTGCTTTAGCTTGGCACTGAACTTGGCGGTTTCGGTGCAGATGTCTAGCTTCGACTTCTTCGTTTTGGGAAACATCCCCGGCATCCCCTCTTCAGCTGCCGCACGCTTTTTCACAACGATGCCCCTGGCTCGTCTTTCCGTGTCGATGACGGCGTTGCTCAATGCTCAGTGGCTTTCGACAGTTCTTGAATCTGTTCCGAAGTTTCTGTCGGAAGCTGTTCTTCCGCAGAGTCACCTTTGAGAAAGAAAAGAACCGTTTTTTTAATTTCATGGACAGCTTTATCAGGCAGTGAACACTGAACAAGATATAAATACGTTCATTAAACGTGTTTTCTTCTATCGTGATATTGGGAGGATAGAAACAACAAAAAGTAGATGTCCGGATATGACCGTTTTAACAATTTGTTTTTTTTTTTGTAACAACAATTTGTCAATTTGTTTTGACAATTTGTCTTCCAGAATTTCATCATCGCGGAAATCTTCGTTCGCAAATCTACGTCAACGCATTTCTTGGATTGTATGGTCATACTACGGATTACTGTAAAGTCATACTAACAAAACACAAAGTATACAGTAATTTCAGCTTACCTTCGAGGACTGGGACGCTTGCTCGGTTCTCTGACAGAAGGCCTTGGTTCTGACGACTTGAGCACAATGGCGGTCGCGAATGGTCGCGAACTGAAGAGACGTTCCGAAAATATTATTCTTGGAATAATACTGTGCTGGACGAATAGATTAATCACTTTTAGATTAGTTATGTCACAACGGAATAGGATTATCAAGAAAGTGATACAGTATTGCTTGAAATACGCTCCCGAATACTCCCGAAGAATAATGTTAGTAATGCTACCACATAATATTACTCCATGGTTATAAAATTATTGTCCGGACATGATAGTTTTATCACGAAGGAAGTAATTTTTACACCTACATGATAATAGTTTTATTCTGTCGCGTCAATTTATCAGCCGTAATGGAGTATAAAAATTACCCTAATTACTCCACAGCGGTTTATTTTTATGCACTTTTGATAAAAGTACTCTAGCTGTCAATTTTATTACCACCTAATGGGAGTTCAGCACAAATATATTCCAATGACCTTGTTTATCACTGTGAAATAAGCTAAAATTACCCCATGCCTCTTTGAGACTGATATGAATTTATAACCCGAAAGAATAAAAAGGACACGTGATAAAATTAGAAGATAAAATTACCACTTGCTAAAACACAAAAGAGATGATTGTAGTACCAGGTTTAAGAAAAACTTTCAAAAACGCCCTTAATGCAATGCAGAGAGTAAGAATACGCTACAAAACATAATCATTATATGCCATTGGTGCGTGATTATTCGCCAAACTGGAGTGGAAAAACTCCAAAAATAACTCTCTAGGTGTAAGTTTTTTTCAGTGAGCTTATGCACGTGCCACGCGCAAAACGAAGAGGTGTCAGTTTTGCAATTGTTGCAATATCTCGGTAACTACTTGGCCGATTGCGCTGAAAGTTGGCATGTAGGTAGGCACCCACTAGGCACTGCATATCCATGTGCCAGAGTTGGGGTGCTGCTGCACGTGCGCACGTGCAGGGGTCGTTTCCAGATCTCGAGAACGGCTGGACCGATGGCGCTCAAATTTGGTACACGGTTAGGGACCAGTTAGTAGGGTGCCGTGCACAAGTCAGTTGGGACCCATTTTGCACGTGCGCACGTGCAGGGTGCCGCTCCCAGATCTCGAGAACGGCTGGGCCGATTGTGCTCAAATTTGGCACATCGCTAGAAACCGGTCAGTAGGGTGCGGTGCACAAGTCAGTTGGAGGTACCCCCTCGAAATTTCGCACGTGCAAGACTCACCCCCTCGCTCGCTCCGTTAGTCGCCCCAAAAGGCGCTATACTGGTACGTTGCCTTTCTTAAATGGCAAGCGTTCACGTTCAATTGAAGTTTTCCTCTCTTCAACCTAGTTTTGCAGGCATTATAAGCGTCAACGTGACGCAGCGGAAACCCAGGCCTTCAGTGACCGCTTACAGGGGCGACGGATACGGGGTGGCAGAGGAGGCATCGTTCCCTAAGAAACTTTTGGAGGGGCAAACGTATATTCTTGCCCCTCCATAATTTATGCCCTAAACATGAGGAAAATTTCCATAACCTGATATTGCAGCTATGCGCTCCTACAGTTTTTCCAACGTTGCCTTTTGAATATGTGTAAATGCTAACCATTTCCGCTTTATGTACACCTTTTTTCATTGCGAGTCGGCATAGATTCAATTGACCGTAACCATAGGCGGCCCAGTTCGGTAAATGAGCATTGTGTTAGACTTACTTTGGACTGTACGACAGTTTTCATGTCGTTAGTTTATCCGCTGTTCATTTTCGAACGGTGTCACAGTATATATCGACAAGGGCATTTGATATCGACACTGACAATAGATTTAGTCTTAGTTCACTTAATTTAGTCGCTTCTCGATTGAATTAGGCAATACAAAATGGATTTCGTTAATGGATAATTTGATTTTTATTTGCATTTGATTTTTTTGTAGGACAATCATTAGCGTCGCCACGGGGGGGCAAGCGGGGCAGCTTGCCCCCCCAACCTCGGACCGGGCACCCCCTGAGATCGATACAGATCCTATGAGATTTTGGAGTCGGGGAAAAATGGGGGTACCTTTCTGAGAATGCCTGTGAGGTCAGACTCTGTTGGAGCGTGCAGTTCAAACCAAAGTCAGAGTCGCAGTCGCCAAAATCCTCAAGACTCCGACTCCAGACTCGGAAATGTCAATGCCATGATTCATGCCATGTTCCTAGTTGGTTCTTTATTACATTTTGTAGCTGATTTTCATAAATTTTGGAGTGCTGACACATAATTTTCGTTCAAAGCGTGACACGAAATCTTAGGGGCCTTTCTCAGCTCTCGTCAAATGTCTGCGACAGGCACAAGTACCGTTCAAGTGCCGCAGGGCTCATGAGCCTGCTTTTCACACAGGCTCCTAAGGAGCTCCACTGAGCTCTAAGAAGCTTTCGGAGGGCCCAAACCGGCCTCTGAGAGTCCCACTGGTGTCCATGTTCTCTAGAGGGCCCATACATGGATCTTTGAGGACATTATACATACGTAGACCTCTGAAGGGCCACACGAATCTTTGAGGATGCCTTCGAAAATTTCTGAAAACCTCAACTGGCCTATGATAGTTCAGCCGAACTTTTGAGGCGACAGACTTTACTAAACCCAACCCGGCATCTGAGGGGTCACAACTCACGTGTCCCTCTGAGAGCCGCAACACATGTTTCTTATGTCCCTACCAACGTAGGGTCCTTAAGGATTCGACACAGACCCCGACGGTTCACACTGTTATTCGAGGGCTCCAGGCTCACCCTGGGCCTAGTCTCTTAGCGCCCGCCGCCCACACTGCCTTCTGAAAGCTCGTGTGCCCTAAAGGGCTTTCCGGGCCCACCTTAGGCTCGGAGAGCCCTAAAGCACCACATACACGTAAATATTTGGGGTGACCCACGCCGATCTCCGGGATCCTAAGCAGGCTTCTGAGAGTCCACACTGACCCTGAGTGGCCTGAAATGGCCTGGAAGTCGCAATCCTATCTCTAAGGGATCCCTTGCCGCCATGCCGTGCGTAACTTTTGGTTCCGTTAAATATTCTTGGTCGCGTTTGCAGCGCTTCCCTTCACTCGAAAAACCAGAAACTTTTTGTTCACACTCGAGTGAACAAAACACTCACTGCAGCAAGGATGAATGATGTACTTCCGATTCACACTTCCGACATTCTCTCTCAGTCTCCGCCCGCCGCCGAATGCCCAATTCTTAGCTACAATCGGCGGCTGGGATAAGCCCTATGCATTTCACGTTAAACCTCGGCATGCATGCGTGAATGGAGGTTTTAGCGAGGTGATCCAATTCAAATGGAGCGTTTTTCACCTTCTTCTGTGTAATGATCATGAGCGACGAGAGTCTGCACAGGGGCCCTCTGCAGTACGTCGGCAATCGCAGCCACTGTAATTCTAACGGTCGTTTTTGTACAGAAATTTCAAAATTTTGATTTTTTTGTAAAAAAAAAATACATGCTATAGCTAGAAGGAAAACTTTGTCACCATCGGATTCCTCGCACCATTGCGCGTCGAATGATATGTAAAACGAGTGAGTAACGGCTGGGGAAAGGCAAGATTTAACACAAAACTTGATTTTGCCCCCCCAACCGAAAATGTCTGGCGACGCCTATGAGGACAATGAAAATATGAAACATGTTTTGTTTTGTGTTGATAAACTATGCTGAAGTAGCAAACTGACCACGTGGCGTCATCTATATCATTTACACTTGAACCTCTACTGGTTCCCGGTAGGCTAGGTGACCTCAAGCCAGGTCAGTGTGCTTGCGTCATTCGGTATCAAGATGCCGAGACTCCGCCATACCGTTTGTGCCGCGGACCGCGAGCGAATCATCCAAGCGTACCGTGATGGCAACGATTACGTCGCTGTGGCCCGCCGGCTGAGCGTAAAGAGGACCACCGCCTGGTCCATCGTGGCAAAGTGGATGCGTATTCGCCGTTCTTGAACCCCATTGAGAACTGTTTCTCTGTCTACAAAGCAGACCTGAAGCAGCGTCTTGGACAGGTGCAGGGTATACGCTGGACGATCGCGGCACGGCTCTGGCGGCAGGACACCGTGGCATCGGAACGTGGAGGAGCGCCATCCTGGAGGAGCTGGCGGATCAAGCGATGGCTGCCATGACCCAGGAGAAGGTGGCAGCTGCTTATCAACACGCCAACGCGTTCATCGGCGCCTGCCTGGCCAGAGAGGACACCTGGGCCGGGTGACCGCACCGGCGCGGCGACAACTGGCGGCGGCGGAGCGGTCGGTTACAGCACCGATTGTGCTGCTTGTGTGCATTGTTATTGCAGTGTTACGTAATGTTTTTTTTATGTGGCATGGCCATTGGCCATACACAAATGAAATTTTGTTTATCATGTTGCTTTTTTTACCAGAGGCATTTCAAGCTGATGAGCCATTACTGTGGATTAAATTGATTTGTTAACTGCTTGTATTTATTTGTTTTAAAATGTTGAATTACACACACATAAATAAAGTTCTACTTGTATTGAAACCAAATTGTGTTGTATCGTGCAATGAGACTAAAAAGCAATTCTATGGTGTTTTATGAACGTGATAACAATTCATTATCTGCGTATATCTGCGTAGTGTATATCCGTAGAGACAGGCCGCGAGGACAATCAAACCAAATTCAGTTATGGGTATGTCGATTATGAACGCTCAACTCATACATATTGATTATATGTATACGATGAAGTTTGATATAATCGTAAACGAAATTAACCCGCGCCCTGCTGGGGGGGGGTGTTTGAACACCCCCCCTTGTGGTTTTTCGCGAATATCTCAAAAACGGCGGCGCGGAGCGCCGCCGTTTTTGGTACACCTTATCATACATCAATTCTACACAAGTTGTTAAAATTTCAGACCAAGGTCATTCAAGGTAAGGTCACCAGGTAACTTGAAGTGACCTCACCTCATAAAAAGTTTCAATGTCTGTCAAAGCTACACCGAGTGACCGATCGCTTTGAAACTTTCAGCGATTGCAAAGAGCAATAGCATGTACAAAATGTATATCTCAGAATTTTGATATCGATGACCTAAGGTCAGGTCAATTTTGCGACCTCCCCATTATAAGTCAATGGGAGAAAATTGAAATGCGCCTCTTTTTGACGAAGGACATTATAAACACTCCCAAACACTGAACTACAAGTGGTTTAGACACACTGAACATGAAAATGGTGTCCGTGACCCCTGTTTATGCCCTGAGGTCATCTTAGGTCACGAATGGTATCTAACAGTTTTTCGCAAATAACTTTTGATAGAGGCATGCTAGAGCGATGAAAACGCCTTAGATGTGTTCAGCTCGACGATACGGATCGACTGATATGCAACATGACCCTTTCCGGTCAGGTCATGACCTTGACCTGAGGTCAAATTTTCAAGTTAACCTTTCAAGGTCAAGTTATAGTTCATTCGACGCGTCTTGACGAGAGGAACACGATGCCGGTAAAAGTAAGCTCGTACAAGGCTTGGGTCAAAAGTTATTGCAGAAAAACTGTTTCCGAAAAAATCGGCTATTTTTGCAGTTTTTGCCCCCTGCAGGCAAAACCGTTGACGTTAGGTCAAATCTGAGGGAATTACTCAGAAAGGGCGTTAATAGGGCTATCGAATGCGCTTTTCCGCGGCGCTGTAGCTCTATTGGTTCCCGAGTTATGCGTTGGCTTCTTGGAAATTGTCGACATTCGACCTGGAAATCGGCGAAATTTTGCCTTCAATGACCTCTGGTGACCTGACCTTTGACCTGACCAAAAAATTGACCGAAGTGATTTCTTCATTATTTTTGACGCTCTTTCGAACGCCGCCTTCGGCGTATCGCTACGTGGCCCAGGAGCCGAGTTAGAAGGGGGGGTGTTTGAACACCCCCCCCAGCAGGGCGTGGAAATCCAGGACCCCCAGCCGGGCGCGGGTTAAAAGACCTTTGTCAAAATTAATTCACGCCCGTCTATATCAGATGGACGTTGTCATATTCAGTGTGCTATGTCTAAATCCACTGAACAGTGTCGAAGTTGTGCACACTGCCTATTTTCAATGCCCCTTATCGTGAAGGCGCGTTGTGTCGATGAGAGGCGCGCAAATGTCGAAAGACCACGCCTGTTGCCGGCTTAAATGAAAGAAGTCTATATGACCTGCACAGATGCCGACTCGCAATGAAAAAAGGTGTATATCATTTTGTTTTTGTCTTTTCAGATTCGATTTATAGATGTGTGCAAGAGATGCAGTTCCCATACCTTCATTGGTCGTTTGCCTCTATTTTACCTGTATAAATGCCAAATCGCAAGCGAGCGGAGACGGAAGGGCTAGCCATTCGCTTGCGGGTAGTTAGGAATGATGAGCGCTCATAATAAGCCACTCCCCTGATTTCTTCGAGCGCAACAGTTTCCAGCGCATAAAATGGTAAACGCCGAGGTCGTACACATTGACGACATTGACCAATGCACGGTATGGTATGACACCCAAAGGCTTCAGAGATCTGCTTTGGGCATTCGGAGGCTTGTGTGGGGCCAGTGTAAAAACTGGATGCTCACAGTTCAGTATCCGCTTTATTTCAGTTTTCACTATTAAAAAAGTAAAAATTAATGTTGGAAACTTTTGAGGGTTAGGGCACTGATCATTAGTGGGCCCCCCTCTGTCTAAATGCTGACTATACAATATCAAGATTTGTATTGATATATCAATATTTGTACGAATGGACATCACCGACGATCGTGTCGGTGATGTCTGACCTTTCTTGCTTCATCGAATGGTTGCGGCCACAGACTGGCTGCACTGAGGTCGTTTGGTATGTGCAACTGTAATTAAAGCCACCTGAGGCACCCTGACACCGCAGGCTGAAGCTAGGTTGGAAATGCTTCGTCTTTGCAGATATCACTGGCCGCTGATTCTCGAGTGCCTGAATCGGCAGATGTCGTGGCAAAATTTGGTGTGATAATTTGAACCTTACCGCAGTCAGCGCACCCTAAAGCCCTAATAAAGAAACGCCCTACCCAGAGCTTTTGGATTCTCGTTCCAGTCCACCGTTCCTTCACCCCAGCCCACCGCCACGCTCCCTCACCTCAGCCCTCCGTTCCCAGCTTGACGAGCATTTGGGCCTTAGTTAAGCCTTGCTGTAGGCTAACTGTATAAACCCATCGAGACAGCCCGTCTCGGTGAGCTTAGTTGGCGAACTACTGCCTTGGGGAGGGTTTCTGGCGGATCGCTGTCCCAATAGGTTTAGATGCGACCGACTGTCTCTGAAGGTTTGAGCGGTCTCCTCCCGCTGTGAGCTAGTTTCAGTTGATATCTGTCTCAGAAATACTTTTTAAAGGAAGGTTAAACGGAAATCGAACGTAAAATGAACAGAGGAAATGGTAACGAGTTACCTCATTGAAGAAAAGCGCTCGCCTACTTCAAAAGGTTTGGAACCGTTCTTCAACATCTAATATGCGATCGGGTTATGGCACAACTTTTCCCATTGGAGTTTTTTTTTTCTAATACAGCAATACGAAAAGCGTTATATCGTCCACTGGCGGATCCAGGGAGCGGGCATTTAAAGCAAATATTTACTCTCACTCCCCTGGCCCCTGCATCGCCCGAAATAGACAAAACATACCTATGTTTACTAATAATAACACTTTTAATAAGATAAGAATAACCAGTAACCTCATAATATAAATCAGAAATGGAGCCAAAAGGTTATATTTAAAGTTATCGAATATTTCGCTCCTGGAGCGCTTCGTCAGCGATAATTACAGAAAAACATAGACGTTAGTGTACATGTAGTCGATTATGTTTGTATGTAAAGCTATTGTTTATTGTACCTATATACGTGTATATTGTAAATACGTACACTGTATACATACATTCATATTGTACCTATTCAAACTTCGCCAAAAATGTCGGTCCCTTGCGAAGTGTAGCATGAGTTTGCTATTTATTCTGCAGTGTTCTTTGTTGTTCCATGTTTAAAACGTCTATGTTTTTCTGTAATTATCGCTGACGAAGCTCCAGGAGCGAAATATTCGATAACTTTAAATATAACCTTTTGGCTCCATTTCTGATTTATATTATGAGGTTACTGGTTATTCTTATCTTATTATTATTCATCATGAGCCTCAAGCAGAGTTTCAGCTTTTTAAGAAGTAATAACACTTTTATCAGGATTTTTTTTTTTTTGCTTTATACGGTTCAGCAGTAGATCCGTAAGGAATCGGAATCCGAGGAGTTTTTGGATTTTGGACACTTTTTTTGGGGGTATGTCCCCTACAGCGTCGAAAACGCCTTTCTGGATCCGCCTATGACATCATCTCCACTGGGATCTTGCCCCCCCCCCCACGCCAAAATCGAATCCGCCGCCACTGCTCCACTGAGCCCTAAAGAAGCTTTCAGAGGGCCCAAACCGGCCTCTGAAAGTCCCACTGGTGTCCATGTTCTCTGAGGGTCCATACAGGGATCTTTGAGCCTTCGAACATTTCTGAGAACCTTAACTGGCCTCTGATAGTTAGTTCAGTCAAACTTTTGAGGCGACAGACTTTGCTAACCCCAAGCCGGCATCTGAGGGGTCACAGCTCACGTGTCCCTCTGAGGTCCGCAACAAGTGTTTATTATATCCCTACGTAAGGTCCTTAAGGATTCGACACAGACCCCGAGGGTTCACACTGTTACCCGAGGGCTCCAGGCTCACCCTGGGCCTTGAGTCTCTTAGCGCCCGCCGCCCACACTGACAGTTCTGAGGACCCCACCTTGGGCTCAAAAAGCCCTAAAGCACCACGTACACGTAAATATTTGAGGTGACCCACGCCGATCTCCGGGATCCTAAGCATGCTTCTGAGAGTCAGCACTGACCCTGAGTGGCCTGAAATGGCCTGGAAGGCCCAAACCTATCTCTAAGGGATCCCTTGCCGCTATGCCGTGCGTAACTTTTGGTTCCGTTTAACAGTTTTTGTTCGCGTTTGCAGCGCTTCCCTTCACACGAAAAACGAGAAACTTTTGCTCACACCCAAGTGAACAAAACACTTCCTCTCACTGGAGCAAAGATGAATTGCTTCCGATTCACACTTACGACACTCACTCCCCGCCGAATGCCCAACTTAGCTACGATCGGCGGCTGGGATAAGTCCTATGCATTTCACGTAAAACCTCTGCATGCATGCGTGAATGGAGGTTTTAGCAGGGTGATCCGATTAAATGGAACGTTTTTCACCTTTTTCTGGGTAATGATCATGAGCGTCGAGCGTCTGCACAGTGCGTCGGCAATCGCAGCCACTATATAGTATAATTCCACCAGTCGTTTTTGTCATGAAATTTCAAAATTTCGAATTTTTCTGTAAAAATTACATGTCATAGCTAGAAGGAAACCTTTGTCAACATCTGATTCCTCGCACCATTGCGCGTCGAATGATATGTAAAACGAGTGAGTAAAGACTGGGGAAAGGAAAGTTTTAACACAAAAGTTGATTTTGCCCCCCCAACCGAAAATCTCTGGCGACGCCTATGACCCCCCCCCCTCCCCTGCGCCGGCGAGGGCTAAGGTCCTAGGTCATCGTTTGACCTTCCAGGTCAGGTCAATGACCCAAAAATCGGAAATATCGGGACCTGTTAGAAAGTCGTTAAGTGTGGCTCCTAAGGAGTTTTCCGGGGTGCTGATCACGAATATCGTGTTAGTTTTGATCACAGATGATGTCGTTAAGCGTTTAGACCAGGTCGGGTCAGGTCAGGTCAGGTCAACCGGTAGGGGTCGTGACGGGTATTCGTAGTACGTGTCAACCGCCTCTGACAGCTTCGTACCATGCTACGAAGGCACCAAAACTACTTCGTAAATGCTCAAATGGTTGCTAAATTCGAATTCAGCTAAAAAAACTAGCCTGGAAACATGTAAAACTCGAAAAGTGAACCGAGATCACCTAAGGTCAATAACCTGACCTGACCTTCAGGTGACCTTGACACCCACCCTAATGCATGGGAGCAACATCAAGTCACATGTTTGAATGTTTGAAACCACGAAAAGCTTGCAAAGTGCAAACGCGCGGCTAATGCGAGCCGACATACGCCGAATCGCGATTCCGTCCAAACATGGTCTCGGAAAAGAGGTCACAGGTCAAAGGTCATTTGGGTCAGGGTCATGAAATTTTCAGAAATCAGGGTAGGTGACACTTGACAGGTGTAAAATTGATGAATGCGAGGGTACTGAAAGTTTCGTCGCGATCGGCCGCTTTTTACGCGAGTTATTCGCGAAAAACCTTAGGGGGGTTGCATCACCCCCCCCCCCCCCTGTGCCAGCGAGGGTTAATTATAATTAAACGGAACTGCAAACTTCGTTCGAGCCAAGAGCTCGGGCGGTAATTGCTTCGAAATGCGGTAATGAAAACAATAAATAAAGGTGGGAATGTATTTATTATAATTTCAAACTTTGAAACAATAAACGGCTAGTAGCCAAAAAAAGGCGTAACTTGAATCTGTAAGAATCTTGACTTGAATAAGGGCGGGAAAGGGAAAGCTTCATTGAAGGCAAGACTGTAGTAAAGTTTCCTTCGTACTTGAAGGGATTTCAGGCATTTACCCAAAAACCATAAACAACGCAGTTCAGGCGAAAATGCCGCAGTCAGATGTCAACGTGTGTTGAGAGGGGCTCTGGTATTAACTGGATAATTCGCCAGCTGACGCCGTATGGTGGCGCTAGTGGAGCAGCACCATATGACGTCAGCAGAAAACACCGTGAGCAGCTATGAAATGGGAACGAGCACCACGGAAATATCGAAAGGTGATGGACATGTACTGACTTTGGTCATTCAAGTACCACCAACACCATACAAAAACCATATAATATTATCAAGACTGATTCTGGAATCGATTTGTTCGGGTATTTAAAACACACAAAAAATGTTTGTTACCGAATTCTGAAACAGTATAAGGATATTCTTGTTCCTTACTTTTGCCTTGTGGAGTACTTTTACTTGCTTTCTAGTGCGCCCATCACTATCTTGAAATCTGGATTGCAACGCTGTAGGAAAACTTTATTTCATTTGTCATTTCTTCCACTTTTGAGCAGTGATAATTTATTTGGGTTTATACATTCAATAATGAAGACGGCTCCTAACTTTTTAGGGATCTGCAGTGGCTCTGAGAGTAAAATCAGATATTTTCTAGAAACTTGAGGCCACTATTTTCTTATATGCTAGATAATATACAAATATTGACATGTAAAGAATGATACGGGTGTATAATTCTGCATAAATATCAATTCAAAGTATTTAAATTTTTCAAGAACCTTTTTAATTCTTCCATAATGACTTCTTTCAATACAAGCTGGAAGCAATTTCAATCAATAAAGCAGCACAAGGCAGTACATTGAGCTACAATGATCCATAACCAATCGGCACCTGCAATTTGATTGATCTTCGAGATGTACCCTGCCTGTTTCCTGACTTTCCCTTTTCGTTGTACTGGGTGAAGTGAATATTCTGTGAATATTCTTCTGACAGTCAGTTTTTAATCCTACATTATGTTGTCAATCAGATTTAATTGGTTCAAAAACCGTCGTAGTCCGTCTCATTCGCAGTCTACATCTCCACATGCGCACCCATACATGCTCAAAATTTTCACTACGTATGTACTATGTACCCTGCAGCGTATCCTGATGAAAAATGTTTTGTTGAAATCAGAGACACTTCCCAAGGTAGGCCATAGTACATGGCCATATATTTAAGTCAAAACAGATAAACAGATAAACACAATTCCAATCATCAAGTCAACCAGCATCGACAATCTGCACATAAGTTCTAAACCTATTGTAAGACTACTTTGTATTCAAACTTTGTATTGCAGAAGGGTGGAAGCTGCATGGAATTATGCGACAATTTCAGCGTGCATCCACGCTCGAAAGAGCAGGGTTAATTGTAACAATGTCAATACCATAATAACGTAATTGTAGGTGTTGTGATTCGGTTGTCTCTTGTCTGTGCTGGCCATTGCGCGGGCGGTCCAGCGGCGGAACTCGGCTTCGCCGCCGTGGCGCGCTGGCAGTTGCTTCTTCTTCTTCTTCTGCATCCCATTGCCAACCCGCTCAGGGGGGCGGCGGCGCAGGCGGGTCGAGCGGCGGCTCGGTCCGCCCAACATCCTCGATGAAGGTGACGACCTTCGTCGCCGGGCCGCCGAGGACGTCGACCAGGCGAGGGTCGACACCCCAGCGGCGGCGGCGGGCCGCCTCATAGGCCGGACAATCGGTCAGTAGGTGCGCCGCGCGGTCGGGCTCCCCGCACGCGGGGCATTCGTCGTCGGCTTCCGGGCCAATCTTGTGGAGCGTGTCACGGGTCAGCGGTGATGTGCCGGTCCTCAGCTGGGACAGCGTCACCGACCCCAGCGCGCCAGGGAGTCGTGGCCAGGCGTGGGGTCCGGGTGCGGGTGGGCAGCGGTTGCCCTCTGTCGCGACAGCTCCCGGACATGGCGCGTGACGGCGGCCCGCGCACTCGACAGGTCGATCGGTGCGCTGTCTTGGTCGCCCGCCGTGGCCTCGCCAGCCAGGAGGTCGGCGGTTTCGTTGCCGTCCAGCCCGGCATGGCCTGGCACCCACTGGAGCACCGTCTCGGTGCCGTTCTCGGTGAGGGTGCTCAGCACTCAGCAGCCTCCACACCTCGGCGGCCAGGGCCATGGTCTGGTTAGCTGGGCCGCGGCCAAGTAGTTGGAGCCCAGACCTTGAGTCGGTGAGGAGGCGGACCGACTTGGTCGATGCCAACTCCCCGTCCTCCAGGCCGGCCACAGCCGCGAACGCCTCGCGCATGGCGGTCAGTTCTGCTCTTAGGCTGGAGCAGACCGCCCCTGCAGGAGCGCGCACGGTCTCTTCTCTGTTGAGGTGGTGGAACTGGATCAGCGCCTGCGCCGCCCTGTTCCGTCCGCCGCGAGCCGAGCCGTCCGACCAGATAGTGACGTCCGGGTGCGGGAGCTCTGCAATGGCTCGCAGGGCAGCTTCCCTGCGGACTGCAGGCGGGTCCGACCGGCGGGTGGCCACGGGCAGGTCCACCCTGAAGGTGATGCCGCTGCGGTGGCCCAGCCATGGCGGGTCGCAGCTGTAGAACGCCGAACCTGTAACACAATAGAATTGCAATTGTAACAAAGACCTGCATGGTCAGCACACATCTGTCATCTGCAGTGACTGTCATCCCAAGTTGGTATGAATTGGCACAAAGTTGGGTCATGGTAGCACTAGCAGACGTAGCACAAGCTGTTGTGATATGCCATACCGTAGGACTAGGTCGTAGGTTGTAAATTTTAGGTTTAAGGCTGTAGGTTGTAGGTCAGGTTAGGTAAGGTTTGGTTAGAAAGACCCATTCTCGTGCATCGGGCAGCTTGTGCTACATCTACCTTACCAATACCCAATTTGGATTCCCAAAATTGATGGCAAACAGGCTTTTTGTATAACAAGTGTGGTTAATTGTTCTAATCCCCGCTGCAATGTGAGGGTAACTGCTTTTCTACAATCACAAAATTTGAATTCATATAGGTAGGTGTTTACATGTTCAGAAAATGATACAAAATATGACACGATTATAGCTGCAACTGGATAATGGATACCAACCTCAACTAAAAGTTTCTGCAGCCTTATAACCTAACAAATGACTAAATTGCCAAAATAAATCCCTTAGTACAATAGCTTGACTCTAAAAAATAACAGAAATTTTGCATGCAGACCCTCTGAAATGGAGGGTTTATGAAAAGTAACAAAAATAAACATTCACCAATATCAATATGTTGTTATAAATTTCATATGTAGCATAAGCGCCAATACTGCCTTCATTTACAATGTTGCTACTGTTTTCCACTCACAAACGCTGCCCTCCGTGGACAGCAGCAGCAGCAGTGAAACGTCACCCGTGGTGTGACATCATCACCCATGACGTAATGGAAATCCAGTTGTTACCAAGGCCCGTTGAGAGGTCTGAATTTTCTTTGGCTTGATCTGATATTATTTTGATTTGTATTTGGGTAACCTGTTTATAGGTACATTGCGTTATTATCTTTGTAATTTCAAAGTATTTGCCGGTGTCATATTCTCTTCTTGTTGTTGTATGCTTCAATGCTGAATATTGCTGATGCTGGTCATTGTTAAGTGTGCACCTTGTCTTTAACCATTGCTTGAAACTCTTGAGAGCTGAGAGGCAACTTTGTTTTAACCGTTTTAACGTGAAAAATAATTTGTTCTTACAACTTTTCAGAGAAAGACGTCTTCTTTTCCTTTGCCTCAGTCTTGGACCGTGTTAAAACAAACAAACATTTGAGGCAGTAGGTCAAGGTAGCTGGCAACAGTAATGAATAAAGTGAGCAGCTCCTGCTGGCTGGAAAGCCATTTCATAGCTTTATGCATCATGGTGGGAAGTATTACTCTCTGATCTCATTATCCATTCATGATATATTTATTTTATCTGGTTGCAGTCCTTCTTGAATGAATAGAAAGACTGGGGAAACCTGAACCGGAAAGAAACATGAAATCTGGAATGGTTATAGATTTAGAAGCTCTGGGAAAGATTCACTTTTTGTATAGGTAGTTAGCTCACTGTAGTTAACATTCCTTCTAGCTGAAAAATTCTACCTAGAATGGCTTGGGGAAATTTCAATTTAATGCTAGATTTAAAATCAAGCACATAGGTGATAGGCACCTATACAAAAAGTTAAATTCCGCTTATGACAGGGAATGGTGAAAGAGGACAGGGTGATAGGGTGAAAGTGAAAGCTAAGCTTCCTAAGCTCTATTGACTGCTCTGCTTTAAAGAGTATTAATCGTATTAATGGTTTCAGAGTCTTTTTTTATTTGAAAATGCCATAGGTATGCAATTACTTCTTATGTCATTACCATTTGTGATATGGCATTTAGCAAGAAGTACGACAAATTATGTGTTAGTTTATGGGCAGATCCAGAGCGATTTGGGATACCTATGGGTTTGAGAATGAAGTATACTGTCCAGAAAGTTACTCCAATTTCCAAAGTTGTTTTTGGTCAAGGTCCAGAGTTCTTTTTTCAAGAAAAGCATGGAGGTTATGCTATTGCTGGATGCTGTGGTAGTCAGGGAGATGGTGAATGCTCCAAAAGCCCCCTTGTATCTGCTAGTGGGTCAGGTCATCAGATCTTTAATGGTTAAGAACCATGAGACAGGTTTTGGGATCACCACAAGTTCAGACTTGAGCTACTGTGGTAATTTGCTCATCCAATTTATCATAGGGTGATACTTCCTAAAAATAGGAGTTGCTTAGTGCTTACACAAAAAAAGAAACATTTCACCTAGTTTCATAGCTACTGTCAGTTCTTTTCATCACTGTTGTGACTTGTCATTATTGTATATGCCTATTGTGGATTAACTGTTTGATATTACAGGGATATTTATGTTCTCACTCATGGTTGCATGATGGGCTCTCAGAAGGTCCAGTTTGTCCTGCTTACAACATCATTCATCTTGATTACCCACTTGACCTCCTGCAATGAATATGAAGCAGAGGATGCCCACATATCTGAAGAACATGAAAAGGCAAAGTATACAAAGAAATCTAACACAAAATGGCAAAAGGAGATCAGCCTAGTGGAAAAGAGTCTGGCAAAATATGTTGAGTGCAAGCAAGAGAACTGTGGCTGTCATAGTGACGTCATCAAGTCTGATCTCGCGATTTTCGCCAAGACCAAGATCTCAAAATCGATGGTCGAGGAAGCCAAGGACCACGGTGTCCTGTACCAGATCATAGACCACAAGCTGTACCGCCAGCAGGAGTGCATGTTTGAGTTCCGCTGCCGCGGTGTGGAGCACTTCATTCTAGAGCTGATCGACACATTACCAGACACGGAGTTTGTGCTCAACACGCGCGACTGGCCGATGGTGGGCTCGTTCTTGGGACGCCGCCTGCCCGTGTTCTCCTTCAGCAAGACGCCCGACTACTGGGACATCACGTACCCGGCGTGGACCTTCTGGACGGGCGGGCCGGCCATCGGGCTCTACCCGACCGGCCTGGGACGCTGGGACAAACACCGCGTCTCTATCTCTCGAGCCGCCCAGGAGTGGCCCTGGGAGGAGAAGGAGGCGCGGGCGTTCTTCCGCGGCTCGCGCACCTCCTCAGAGCGCGACCCTCTGGTACTTCTCAGCAGGAGGCGGCCCGAGCTGGCAGACGCGCAGTACACCAAGAACCAGGCCTGGAAGTCCGACCAGGACACCCTGGGCGCTCCGCCGGCGGAGGAGGTGCCCTTAGAGGACCACTGTCGCTTCCGCTACCTGTTCAACTTCCGCGGCGTGGCCGCCAGCTTCCGTTTCAAGCACCTCTTCCTCTGCGGCAGCCTGGTGTTTCACGTGGGAGACGAGTGGAGCGAGTTCTTCTACCCGCAGTTGAAGCCGTGGGTGCACTACATACCGGTTCGGCAGGACCCTTCCCAGGAGGAGCTGGAACACTTAATTATGTTTGCTCAAGAGAATGGCGCCCTGGTGCGAGAAATTGCAGAGCGAGGTAGGCAGTTTATACTAGACAATCTGCGTATGAAGGACGTTTCTTGTTTCTGGCGAAAGCTTCTGGTGAGCTATACTAAGCTGTTAACGTACAAAGTGGAGAAGAGGCCAGGGCTGATGGAGGTGCCTTGGAGGGATTAGGGAGGAGCGTGCTGGCGTTTGTTCCAAGAAATATGTCTTCCCTCCGTGATATAACTACTGAGGCGCAGTCATACGGTGCTGGAACTTGCGAGGAGTACCTCATTCCTGAGCTGGATGCCTAATCCTGGCGTTCTATTTTTGTCTGAGTCTGGCTGGGCTCTCTTCGTGCGATCTCTGAAAGTGATAGCTAGCGCGTGGCGCTGCTTTTCCGTCCTAACCGTGTTGTGCCCTTCGAAGTGTTAATGTCATCATGTTAATGTTCGTATCCGCATCATGTAAGTTGACGCGGCTTACGAATACAGCGGGTGCGTATCGCACCGCGCTTTAAAGTCGACAGAGACTAACAACCGAAACGGAGGACGACAGTTCGCTACGTTTGGCGGCAGGCTGCTGTTGCATTTTGTCTTGCCGTCCATATCCCTAAGTGGCCTGGATGCTTGTTTGCTGGATGCTGGATGTTGGATGCTATGCTTGTCACGGTGACTATAAATAATGTTTGTCAATCTCAATGTGAAGGTCTTAGTATGTTTCAGAATTTTGGCACTTTCGGCATTTCTTGGCATGTTAGAGCCACTGCTCTTCACAGGCTGCCATCGGATTTCAACTGCACAGTCTGTGGCTGAGACAATGTTTGTCAAAGAACCGATCATTGTGTTTGCTTTGTCTCCTCGTCTCGTCTATTTCTTTTTTTTTTGTCATATTGTATTTTGTGCTACTTGTCTCATGATGCAGTGAAAATATTATCGAGATCTGAGCTTGAACAGACCAAGCCTCTGTGTTGGATCAGAATTCAGAAACATTTGTCAACAGTCGCGGTGAGAAGTTTGCAATAAATCAATTATACTGGTCATATTTTCCATGCGTGTTTTAAGCTGCAGCGTTTGCACTTTCTACTTGCAGCGAGGACATGATGTAATAATGAAGTTGTGATAAAATGCTCATATGTTTGATCATATATTTTCGGTTCGGCATAATGACTGAATCGAGACAGACCACGAGTCTCGTACATTATCAGCAGTAATTGCCATTGTTGCTACTGAGATTCTTGACGTTGGGTTTGGCATCAGTGGCGTACATACGCCGAGGAAATAGTTGCGGACAAGCGCTATCTTACGTGGGAGAACACAGCCTTTGGATCTTGACGCATTTACATATGATTGTCGCCTGTAATTACACACTGTTACTTCCATCTGTACCTAATCAAGCACAGGACTCATTATACCTATCCGCTGTCCCCAGTTTGGACTAGCATTCCCCTAGGAGTCACATCCAACACTCCCTTTAGCTTGTGTAAAGCAGCCCGCTACATGTAAATAAATAAATAATATCACTGTAAAATCACAACCCCATATCTAGGTTTTCTACACATTCAGGTGGAAATCAGTAGCATCACGTCGTACAAAACCTTCAGTGTAGGTAGCGTTCGCAGCTTCGACATGCGGCCACATGTTCAAGCACTGTCTTACCAAGGCCGTGCACAAGCAGCCCCACGAGTAAATACTGTTTGTGACTAGAATGTTGCATTAGCGCCGTTACACCCATGTGCTCTGCCCACGACATGCCCTTCTGGCAATTGGCCTGGCTAGCTCGGGAGCAGGAGATCGCCCCAGGCCGCAGCACAGTCGGCTCAGACGGGGCACCGTCCCGACCAGAGCAGGAACATAAGATGGCCCAGCGGCGGTTGACATACCGTCAGTCGGGACCCGGTGAGGGGTCGAAACTTCTTCCAGCTCCGGTACTTGAGCTAGAGACGACGTGGCTTTCACTGAAGCTAGTAACGGCGTTTCAATCACTGGCGATAGAGGCGGCGTCTTGACTACTGAACTTGAAGGTATAGGCTACCGGATAAAAAGACAACGTCGTCTTGGCCACTGGAGACAGAGCTGGCGTCTCTGCCACTGCCGTCTGAGTTGACACCCCTGCCGGAGTCCGTATCACATCCCGAGTCCGCAGCTCTAAGGTAGCGGAGAAGCGGAGACCCGTGGACCGTCACCTGGCTGCCGGGCAGCGCGCTCCCCCGCCGTGCCCCTTACAGACGACAGGCGCCAGCCGGCGGCCGGCCCACGGCCCGGCACCGTCCTCGGTAGTACACAGAGAGGCCAGTGAGCACGGCACCTCGTCCAGACTGAGGAACTGGTAGAGTAGACCGCGGGCCTGCCGGAGGAGGGGGGGGGGGGGGCGTGCGGAGTGTGAGTGAGAATACACGAGGATTATACTGTGTTTTGGGGATATAGAAAATGTCGAAGGCATGATTATTGATGATGCAGATAAGCGAGATGGGCTGAATGCATGGTAGCAACTTTCAAAAGCCAGAAACATCGATTATTTCCAAAATTATTAACGCAACCATACGCTTCTTACTAGGCAGCCGTGAAAACTGATCAGAAGTCAAGGAAACATGCCAGTGCCCAGTAGCCTTGGCCTCCCACTCGGCGCCTACCTTTCTCAGCACCACGTCTCCGTCCATATGCTGACTGAGACTGGTAAAGTGCAACAGGATGGCGTCGGCGTTCATGGCGCTGTCGGTCACATCGGCGGCGTATGCGGCGCAGATGGCGGCGCACACAAACAGGCTAAAGTGGCGCGTCTGCTGGCAGCTCCAGCACGCCTCCCAGATACGCAGCGCGGCCGGCTCGGCAAACTCCCGCTTGAAGCAGCTATAGGACAACGGGAGAGGGGGAAATACAGACATCAACCACGCTGTCAATGACCGATAGTGGGGTGTACCGACCCCCAGCACCCAGCCAATATACATCGCTTTCGCAGCGGCCGTTGTAGGCACAGGTAGCTATACTCTACTCAAAGGCCAAAGCAGTCATATTCCGTACTCATGTGTCGGTAAACCTCCATGCTAACAGTAGCGGCCTTACTCCAAACTCACAGCACCCACACTCGCCACCCGTGGGGCCATAGGCTATAGCTGCAGCCATATTCCATTTACTCACAGCAGCAGCCATCGGTGTGTGAAGAGCAGCTCTAGTCCGTCCTCCACGGTACTCAGATGTCGGTAAAACTCGGGGGTGAGCAGCCGCAGCAGCTCACGCAGGTAGCCCTGTCGACACGGGACGGGAGGGAGGCGGTAGTTCAGTCACTCAGCGGGGCAGCGGCCAGCACACAGCGCCCGCACATCCGTCACGGCGTGCCTGGGCATTTGAGCAATGCATCTGCGGTAGCCTACTACAGTCACCTCACGCATAGGATACACAAAACAGCGGCATAAATCATAGGTACACCAATACAGTTTCACCATCGTAGTGTTGTGTATAATAACTGCGTTAAGTGCATATTAATCATATCATCCGACCGCCCAGCCACGCCCACCCGACCATCAACCCCGCCTACCAATGGACCGTCAGACCCGCCCACGCGTCCGCCCCGCCCATCCGACCGTCAGCCTTGCCCACCCTAGCGTTAAATACCTTAAAGTCTGGCCCCGCCCACCCGTCTCACCAGCTGAACATCCATGACGTCATCTCGGGGACAGATGACCGCCGCCGAGCGTTTGATGAGCGCGTCCAGAGCCCAGAAGGCGTCCGCCGGCTCCCCCAGGATCACCAGCAGGGGCGCCAGCAGGTCCGACATACCCTGGGTATAGCCCAGGAACGGGTTGGCCGCTGCGAAACCCAGCAGAATTCGCCTGAGGGCCGGCGAGGGGAAGGGTTAGCTTAGCTGACTCAGACGGGGCAGTGTTCAGACTTCAGGGGGAGGGGTCAGTAATCGAAATCAGTGAACAGTGGCGTCCATCGGGAATGGTGGTTTCGCAAGGCTGCAAAGTACATAATACATTTGGTAAATATTTAAATTTCTACAATTACTGATTAACTCCAAAAAACAGTAAAAATTATATCCTAGACGAAACAGTACCAGCGAGTCAATCGTCCCGATTACATCACTTAAGCGCAGCTAGTGCTATTTGCAAGTGAGTGACAATTAGTCACAACGTATAATCTCGCACACAATAAAAGAACGCTCCCCTCCACACCCGTCCACTGCCACTGACCGCAGCGTCTGTACGTTGGGGTTGGCGCGGCCACAGAAGAAGGGGTTGCCGGGCTCGGTGCGTACCACGTCCTTATCTACAGTGACCACCAGACGCTGGAACTCTGCGCGCTCTGACAGCGACATCGCGTCCGGCAGCGCGCTCGGGGAGGAGGGGGGAGGGTTAAAGGTCACATTTAGTCCGGCAAGGCGCTGGGCGAGAGGAGGGGCAGAGGTCACACCTGGTCCGGCAGGGCGCTGCGATACGGAGACATAGGTCAGTTATGGTTAGGCAGAACGCTGGGGGAGGAACAGCGGTCACGTTTGGTACGGGGTCAATGGCATCTGTCAGACAGGGAGGGGTATAACAGACTGGGTATGGGACCCCTTGAAAGAGTAAAGGGACATTAGACAACACATCTGCTAGGTTACACATCTGCTAGGTTACACGCACAGAGCAACACATCTGCACAACACATAGCTAGGTTACAGTAGCGTATCAAGCGTAAAACAGCTTATAAGTCACTCAGTTCAGTTTTACCAAACATCTAAAGCGAAAAACATGCGGCAAGCCGAACTAAATCTCTTACCAGCGTTACATTCATTTTTAAACACATCCTAATAACAGACCTCACCCAACACCGCTCCAACATGGGTTACGTGATATATCTTGCATAGCTTGCTCTGTGCCAGATCATAAACATCATACGTCCGTGATATACTAGGCATATTGTCGAAACGAGCGCTCACCAGATGCGTTCGAACTCCTCGGCCAGCCTGTGTCTGTGTTCTTGCCGCTCAGAGTACGAGTCGGAGCAGGAGAGGACACCCAGCAGCAGCGGCCACACGGTGCTGCGTAGGGACGGCGCCAGGCCGCCGAAAAACACCACCTGAGTGGGGAGAAACGGGGGAGGTGAAGTCAAAAACCCCTACGTCGACTTTTCCCGGTAATTTACAGGAGAGCCATTTTTCGTTTAGGTGCATATGTAAATAATGGACCTGTTACTGTGCGAGTGGTAAGAGCACCGAGTCACGACCGGTAGATGGATATAAAATTCCGCTCTGCGCGACAAAATCATAATTGGCACGATAGGTATTGGTGAAAAATTGATGACGCACTTCACTGTACCTACACTGAAATACAAAAAATCAGGAATTTATTTTCCTGCTTTTGCTGCGTTGTCAGTCATGTAATTGTTGATTTGACATCCAGGGCTCAAGTCACTTTACAAGTGCCAAGACTATGCTCACAAACACACAAACAATCCATCCACCTGCTGCAACCCCCGAACAATCGCCTGGTGTTCAAGTATCAACCCACAAGTTCCCTGTCAGTAGACTTATACTTCCTCTCAGCCCTGACCCCGTATCACCCACCCTCCGGAGGATCCCGCAGCACCCAAGCCAACCCGCCAGCACCTAACTAATCTCACCATCCGCCGCTCGTATTTCACTCACCCTCCTCAGGTGGTCGGGGTCGGTCAGCCGTCCGTCGTGGTCCACCATCCGCTGCCACAGGTCCTCGGTGAGCGGATCGTGTCTGCCCTCCTCCGGGTGGTCGGTGTCGGCCTGTTCAGACGGACTGGGACGACACGAGAGATGGTCAGGGAACGGTGTACACTGGTTGGGCAGTGAGAGGACACTCGAGGAAGGCATATCACGGACACGGTTTACAGTGAGATAACCGCAGGTTGTTTGAAACAGACAGACACTACTCGTTAGAACTGTTACTCAGGCGAGGAGGTTATACCATGATCCAGTAAACCGGTCCGTTTATCGGCAATTGGGGAAGACACACCAGGATCCGTTGAACTGGTCCGCTTAACGGGTCGGGAAGACACACCAGTAAAAAGTGCAGGACGACCATGTTACGCCCCTATGAAAGTACCGGGCACCGTGACTCTCCATAACCCAAAAACAGTCCGAGTTACCAGATAAATCGTGAGTTGTATGCAACTAACTATCGCAGTGTCCTTACAGAAGTGTCACGCAGCCATTATGCTCCCCCCGTGTTCTCGCTCACCCGCAGACGGAGAAGAGCCGACAGCCGCCGTCGTCCGCCGCCGGGCCGGCCGACCGCAGGTGTTTCCATCCGTCCAGCAGGCACACCAGCTTCTCCAGTCCGCCGCAGTGGAAGTGCAGGATCCTGTACTGCGATTGACGGGAGCACAACACCAGCTGCCCGCATCCCGGGTCTCCCGGCGTCAGGAACACGCGCACAGAGCGAGCCTGACCTGGAACCGGGCCAAGGGTCAGAGCACACAACGCATAAGCTGTGTTGAAATATAACGCAAAATCACAGAGGAATGATTAAATCACACAATATCACAGCCTATCCGTCAGTTGAGTATATGTAATCATTATCGGGCGTTGCCTGTTTGTTTGTTGTGAGGTTTCGGAGCGAATTAGTTTCGTTGACAGTCTGTATAGCCATTACCTATGCAAACATCCCTGCGAAACGCTGAACGCGTCGACAGGCGTGACCAATATATATCCCGTGCATCCCTCCCAAGTGCCCCACTCACCCAGATCCACTGTGAACATCTCCGGTGCCTCGGAGCCGGGCGGCGGCCGCGCCTGGGGGGACGGTGGCGCAGACTGGGTGGAAAGTCGCCGGCCCGTCTGTCCGCCCTCTGCCTTCGGAAGCTCCAGGCGAGCAGCACCGCTCTCTGCAGCGGGGAGCTCCAGGCGAGCACCGCCACTCTCTGCAGCGGGGAGCTCCAGGCGAGCAGCGCCGCCACTCTCTGCAGCGGGGAGCTCCAGGCGAGTACTGACGCCCTCTGACGCTAGAGGCTCCGGGCGAGCACCGCTTGGTGGCGCTGGAAAGAGTGAGTGTTACAAACGCTGCGAGCAATAGTGAAAAGGAGAGGTGTGCTGAATTGCAGAATATGAAACATGCGGCATTATGTACGCAAGCACAGTTGAAAGGATAATTCGCGGTGAATTGAAAACAAGAGATAGTCATTTTTTTCGTCAAGATGCCCAATTTCTTTTTTCACCATGTAACAACTAGAACATTAATAGCTTTTGCACAGCACAGTTTTCAGATTTGTTCAGCACAAGGCGAAAAAAAAAAGAAGAAAAAAGAATTAAACATGAAATACTAAAAACCAGCACCTACCAGCACAGTCCGCAGTATCTGCGCCGCTGTGTTCTACCACGCCGTTGCACACAGCGCCATCAGCGTCATTGATGGTGACGTCACCGACGTTTGGTATGACGTCATTAGTGTCGCCAGTGACGTCAGGATGCCGACTGAGCCGTGTGGCCGCATCACCGGCCGCAAGGAGACTGTGGACAACAACAAAAAAAAAAACACTGATTACTGGCGAGCTGACATGTCCTTTCACTTACTACTCAGGGCATTTAGTAACGGAGTACTCAATCGCAACAACTTTGGTCTTTGACAATCGTTCAGTGTTATAGGTAAGGTACCACGCCAGTAAAGCGAATGCAACGCCTACTCATCCAAAACAAATTCATAATCTTCATCAGCCTCACCCTGCAAACAAATCCCCTCCCTTTAGCGACCCACTACGCCAATCTGAGGATCATGACACCACTCCACCCTCCCCGCCCCCACGACCCCTCCCAGTCACAGCCTACCTACCCCGCGGTGCCCGCCTGGGTCTCTGACAGGCTGCGCTGCCCGCGCCGGAGGCCACCTCCGATCAGCAGCTGATTGGGCCGCCAGCTGAGCAGCAGGGTGTGACCCAGCACGGGGTCAGGTGCGGCGGTCACCGTGAGGTACCCCAGAGAGTGCCGCGGCGCAGTAGAGACGGGAGAACTCGGGTGCATGCACACATTGTTTTTGCCTGTGAATGCGAGGAGATTGTGGTGAGGGAGGGACAGATAGGGCATCCAGTAAAGAGAATAGAGCCAGAAAGACAGATAAAAAGGTCTGAGGAATGTTTGAAGAACGAATAAATCCAGGCATACTGAGCCACAAACAATGAAACTGAGTACTTACTGAATAGCATTTCGTCGTCTTCCATCTCGGGGGCGCTCTTCGAGGATTGGCTCATGCCAGAGCGACTGAGCATGTTCCAAAGCATCTTCATTGTAAGGCTAGATCAGAACAAAAGTTCAGCATTTAAAGGAAATAGTTCACTTTCACGAAATTTTTTTTTTTTGCAATGGATTTATGATTTTTTATGTTCAAAATGATCAGCAAAGAAAATAAAACCTATTTATAACAAAAGATTATTTTCTATATTTTGATATAAGAAGAACTTTTCAGTTTCTGTAAGGCACAGGCGATCCAGTATGAAAAGAGCATGGGTTCCGAAAATTCTTCAGAAACTAGAGAAATTATCGCGGCCACCGGCATTTGGGCGATCTGCTCGATCTGATAATGTTCCCCTGAATGTCCTAATTGATCAGTACGAGAATTTCTCTAGAGTTCTCGTAGATAATTTCTCTAGTTTCTGAAGAATTTTCGGGACCCATGCTCTTTTCATACTGGATGGAAATATATGCAAGGCACACATCCTCAACGCAAGACACCTTTTTCGGGACGAGAAATAGAATATCTTTGCCTAGGGTGATCGTTGGGCTGTAAAAGCTCCTGATTTATGCTCGTCTCAGCCCAGGCTACGGAACTGCTATTCCAGTTCAAAACCCATGTTAAAAAGTGAACTATTTCCTTTAAGGGAATGCCCATGTATATTGCATGTTGCATATGCACTGCAACCCATTCATGAAAGCTGAAAATAAACAATGAATTAGAGAGAGTTGAAAGCTTGAGACATTATCTATTGCATATCTGCACCCCATTCTAAATTGTAAAATGAAAACATGGGTTCTACCGTTAGATTTTATGATGACATTCTTTAGCAAGCTTGTAAGGCATCTGATCTATGTAGTTTTGTTCTTGTGTGTAACACACCGGATATGTGGGTGACTTAAGCCTCCTCCAGGGTTGTGAAAAACCCAGGGTTTTGGTGTTCTGCCCATAGGTAGTGGGTTTTTGGAGAGAAAAAAAGGTTTTTGCTGGGTTTTTGGGTTTTTGCTATATTGTGGGCAAGACGGCTCACAGCGAACACAGTCCATTCTTATTACTTAAAAGCGTACCTAATAAATTTTACTTAGGGTAAATGCTGAGGGTGAATAGTTAATTTATACGTCTTATGATTGCAAGAGCCACTTATAAGCCCATAGCCGGCTTGCGCAGAAGCCGTTTATCCCGGTACCGCCTGGGCTATTTCCCTACCCGCGGCAGCACGTTGGGGTGGGGGGGGGTCGGATATGACCCCTCTGTTATCTCGACAACCAATGATCGCATCGAACCCCACGAGGCGGCGTCTGAAAGCTCTTCACGAGATCTTCACTAAGCATTCTTAAGATTGAGGTCAGAATTCGGGTCAGAATCAGGTCTAGGGTCACATTCTGGGGTATCTGCATGACGAGGCTTAAGAACGGCGGAATCCGTAGCTTCTGCCCGAAACTCAGCCAAAGTGACTACTGACTTCAAAGCCCAAAGGTGTTGCGAAGATACCCCCTGGGGGCATAAGTGCCATACTAAGCACGGGTCAAGGTCACTTTGAGACAATCGGCAATAATTGTGATGCGTCTTCAAGGATAAATTTTGCACTTATTTTGATGGTAGTGGTTATTCTGCATCCTGGTCTTAATTGCAGAAGCATTAATTCGAGGCCAAGGTCATGTCAGGTCAGCTCAGGTCACGAGGGGTCATCTTAATTCTTATGCTACGTGGGTATTGACTTAGAGGTTATTTTACAAGCAGGATCTGATGGTCATGCTCAGTGACGCACCCAGGAAAGGTCAGGAGGCCATCCCCCCACCCCCACCCCGCCTTGGCTTCACACAAGTGGACCATCTGGGCTACTTAAATGTCTCATAATAAATGGCTTTCAGAGCATCATCTAAAGTACTGGCCAAAGCGGATGCATATACAGTTAAACCACGTCCAAGCTATCTTAAAGGTGCTGTGTGAAGATAGGGTAGGACGTAGGTACCCAGAGGTCTTAGAGGCCGAGGTCAAGCCCAAAGGATAGTGTGGGCCGGGCCCACACTATCCTCTGGAGCGAAGATACCCCTCTGAGGGCCCCACAGGCTGTGGGGCCCTCAGAAGCCGCTTTGGGGACCCTTAAGGGCCAGAATAGGGCGTGGGCCCTCTGACACTAGCGTGGGGCCCTAAGAAGTGATTCCTCATTTGCCTTCCTTGATCCTTCTTGCTATCCTGAAACCCAAGACATGATGGAAACCAGCGAGGAAAGAGCACGAGGTAAGGATGGGCCATTACGACATGTTTAAATCAGGCAGCTTACAGGCAGGCACCTTAGGCCATCAATAAAAAATTCTGAGATACTCATATTGTATCATGTATGGCCTCTCCGACCCATATTGTAGCTAACAATGGCCTTATTACATCCTGAAACTTTGAAAGGACTCGATCATTTACTGTAGCTCTGAATTCTGATAGTGACAAATTTGCAGAACGCTAAACAGTAATTTGAGGTCGGGTCATCCTGTGGGCTGTGAGTGTGACCTGGTGACCTGACCTCGCGGGTTCGGAGGTTCAAACTTGCATGCCATGTGTAAAATTGATGTGGGAATAGTCATGCCAAATTTTGCAGTGGTATGCACAACAATTTTCCACCATTTATGAAAATATATGGGGGGCAACCAGCAAATAACGAATAACCGCCCCGCCGTCGTCGTGTGGCACCAGATTTTGTCGACAGCTATTGCGCTGCTTTTACGGGCAGTGGCGCAGCTTATTTTACTGCATTATTCAATGTACAAAACCCGCGTTCGAAGTCTCTCGGACGACGAAGATTCTACGTCGTCGACGTCGTCGGCCCCCCATAGGCGGCGGAACGGGGAGGGCACCGGGGCACCGTGCCCCGCTTTGATTTTGGCATTTTAACATTAGCCCTATGGGCGTTGCATGGAAAGAATGGGACCAAAAGTCGGCACTGGCAGTGCCCACTGCCCCCCCCCCCCCCGTTCGCCCGTCCGGCCAATCCCGTTCCATAACCGAAGCCAAGCCCCATGGGGTTTCAGTTGCGCGCCCCGCTGGGGGTCCTGTATTTCAACGTCTTGCTGGGGGGGGGGGGTTGACGGTTGACCCCCCTCCCGCCCGCTAACTCGGCTCCTGGGCCACGTAGCGATACGCGGAAGGCGGCGTGTGAAAAAAAAAAACACCAAAAATAATGAAGAAATCACTTCGGTCACTTTTTTGGTCAGGTCAAAGATCAGGTCACCAGAGGTCATTGAAGGCAAAATTTCGCCGATTTTCAGGTCGAATGTCGACAATTTCCAAGGGCAATGGGCAAGAAGCCAACATATAACACGGGAACCAATAGAGTTAATGCGCCGCGGAAAAGCGGCAAGCGCATTCGATAGCCGGTAGCCGTTAGTCCAAATCAACGCTCTTTCTGAGCATTTCTGTCAGATTTGACCTAGCGTCAACGGTTTTGCCTGCAGGAGATGCAGAAACTGCCAAAATAACCATTTTTTTCGGAAACTTTGTCTGCAATAACTTTCGACTCAAGCCTTGCACGAGCTTACTTTTACCGACATTGTAATCCTCTCGTCAAGACGCATCGAATGAACTTGACCTTGAAAGGTCAACTAAAAATTTGACCTCCGGTTAACGTCATGACCTGGCTGGAAAGGGTCATGCTGCATATCAGTCGATCCGTATCGTCGAGCTGGACATATCTAAGGTGTATTTATCGCTCTAGCATGCCTCTATCAAAAGTTATTAGCGAAAAATTGTTAGACACCATACATTACCTAAAATGACCTCAGGGGCATAAATGCAGGGGGCTACGGGTGCCATTTTCATGCTCAGTGTGTCAAAGTTACTTGTACCTTATTCAGTGTTCGAGAGTGTTTATAATGGATTTCGTCCAAAAGAGGCGCCGTTCAATTTTCTCCCATTGACTTATAATGGGGAGGTCGCAAAATTGACCTGACCTTAGGTCACCAATACCAAATTTCCGAGACATACGTTTTATTATTGCTCCTATCAATGGCTGAAAGTTCCAAAGCGATCGATAAGTCGGTGTAGCTATGACAGACATAGCTATGACACATGCACCGAAGGCGCCTTTCCAGTGTCCAGCACAGAACACTCTAGGGCCTAGGCGCCGTCGACGGTAAGCCATCATGACCTGTCGCCATCTTCCTCACTGTATAGCGGCCTCCTAACCATACAACGCCCTCCAGAACGGTGCCCTCTACCTTCAGCGCCCTCCTGACAAGTCGGTGCCTTTTTCACCGTACAGGGCTCTCCTGAGTCCTGACCTGTCGGCGCCCTCCTGACCGTACAGTCTGTCTTAAAAGTGAAGTGACGGTGGATCCATCAAGCCTGACCAAGGAAGGGCCTGCTATAATTTGAACGTCACTGAACCAATTGACCAGGGGAATGGACGAGGATGTCCATTGCTTCGGTGACTCAAATTTAGCAGTCCTTCCTCGGTCAGGCTTGATGGATCCACCGCCACTTTGTGCGGTACTTTTAACCCGCGCCCCTTTGGGCTCTGCCGAGAAACGCGCCCTACCCAATTTTATTGACCTAGGTCAAACCGATGACGTCACAGGTCAGGTCAAAGGTCGAATTTTCACCGTTTACAGGCAGTTCAAGAAATGCGTTGTAAAATCGAGTAAAATGCATTTCATTGAAAATCATCGATGGGGAAATGTTCTTCAAACACATATTTTGCTATTTGAGGTCACTGATACCAGGTCAGGTCACAGAGGTCAGGTCACTGAGGGTCACAATATGAAAATATCATGTGATGCATGTATTATGGTCCATTTTATATGTCAAATACGATGATGTGGGCCTGGCAGCCTTTGGGGTCAGTTTAGATTAGGTATGTTCTGGTGAAGGTCAGGTCAAGGTCAGGTCAAGGTCAGATCAAATTAGGTCAAATTTCAAAGTTGAAATTTTTGCATAAAATGGTTATCGATTCGATGCAACTCGTCACGAGTAGTTCAATGGTGGTCTTTGTTTTGCCCTAGGTGGTCTAGAATCGCTAAAAAATTGAATTCAAAACGAAACTTGGCATAGCTTCACATGAATGCCGAGGCAATGTTGGAAAAAAGTTTGGTGGTTGTAGCACTTAAGATGACGTCACAGTGACGTCAGAAAGTTTTGTCGTTTTCAGATATGGACCATTCCTGATGTCGCTGAGCACGAAACTCAACTGTAAATGAACTAAACAGCACCTGCTGTCATCCTTGAACATCTAAGTAGACTTTGATTTGACCTAGTTCCTGACCAAGTATCGGTCCTTTATGTTCGGTCTCATATATCGGGTATATCGTAAGGACACTGAAAGTCGCAAATCTATAATTTGACTTTTGACGTCACTGTGACGTCATTTCAAATGGGATCGACACCAAATTTGGACACAACCTTGCCTAGGCATTCAGGAAGATGTGTGCAAAGTTTCGCTTCTCTATCTCTTCGCCCTGCAACGATATTGTTGCAGAAGTAAAGGGGGCAACTACATGTCCCCCCCCCCCCCGTGCAGCGGCCGGCGGGTGGCGCGGAGGCCCAGCGGGTCCCCCCCCCCCCCCACCTAAGATCTCTAGAACCACGTAATATAGCGACAAGCGGCAAACGGTGTTGGAGGGGCTATCCAATTGGGTCAGTCCCCCGAAATTGGGTCACAAGGTAGCCCCATCACCTTGTGACCCAATTTCGTTGACCTAGGTCAAACTGATGACGTCACAGGTCAGGTCAAGTGTCGGATTTTCACCGTTTACAGGCATTTCAAGAAATGCGTTATAAAATCGGGTAAAATGCATTTCGTTGAAAAGTATCGATGGGAAAATGTTCGTCAAACGCATATTTTGCTTTTTGAGGTCACCGATACCAGGTCAGATCACAGAGGCCAGGTCACTGAGGGTCACAATATGAAAGTATTATGTGAGGCATGTTTTATGGTCCATTTTATATGCCAAATACGATTATGTGGGTCAGGCAGCCTTTGGGGTCAGTTAAGATTATGCTCCGGTGAAGGTCAGGTCAAGGTCAGGTCAAATTAGGTCAAATTTTAAAGTTGATATTTTTGCATAAGATGGGTATCGATTTGATGCAGCTCGTCACGGGGAGTTCAATGGTGGCTTTTGTTTTGCGCTACGTGGTCTAAAATTGCTAAAAGTTGAATTTAACTATATGACGTCATTAATTTTGAAGTTTTCGCTATAACTTGGCCAAAAAAGGAGGTATTGATCTAAAATTTGGTATGTATTGGTAAAGAAGAGCACAGGGGCTATCACAAATATTCCGTTTTTTTTAGAAATTCGGAAACACTGATTTTTTAGTTTTTCTAAAAAAATCAGTTTTTTGAATTTTCGGGGGTCAAAATCCAATAATTTTGAAAATCCAAGATGGCAGTTTTGTAGCGCTATTTTTTCTACATTACCATATAAAGAACTTTGAAATTGCTAGGTAACTGTAGCTTTTGTGAGCGTTTCAACATTTCATTTTTTTTGCTCATTTTTGCTCGAACATGACCTCAGTTTGACCTCAATAACTCCTGGCCTAAGGTGACCTAAGACTTGAAATATGGTTTGAAGGTGTCAAATTGATGCCCGGAAATGTACTGAAAATTTGGCGTCTTGCTATTTCGGAAAAACCACAAGGGGGGCCAAATTGCCCCCCCCCCAGCGGGGCGAGGGCTATAACATCGAGAAAAACACATTTTATCGAAAATCAGCGATAGGGCGTCAGTTGCCTGGTACACATACTGATTAGAGGTCACTGATAATACCAGGTCAGATCACAGGTCAGGTCACCAAGGGTCAGCACATTAACCCAATTTTACTAGGGCTGTGCGATGCATGTCTTATGGCCAAAATTGTTCATTTCCAACTCAATGGTGCTGGTTATATAACCATCAGAAACGGTTTAGGTCACTTCCTGGACCCTGGTGGAGGTCAGGTCAATAGGTCAATGTTAGGTAAAAAAAAACGGTCAAAGCATCGGACCTTGTAAAGAGTACCTACATGAAATCACGATTCCGTGTGCTTTACATAGTTCGAGATCGTTCCCGTCACTAAAATGGCAGATTTCACTTTTCCCCGTTGACTTGTAATGGTGAGGTCACCTGACCAATCTGACCTTATGTGACCTTTGGGAACAATCCGAGATATACAAGGTGTGAGACCCCAGGGGGTTACTACATCCTGTAAGTTTCATCTCCCTGTGAAAGCTCCCCTGGCACTTCGAGGGCGCCTCGAGGGCGTTGCGAAGTTGTGACATCTGAGGACCGTGCAGAGGTTCACTTATGACGTCAGATGTCAGTGACATGGACTGACCTGAAAATGCAGTTGGTATCACAAGATGCGCCTTGGATCTGTATGCCAGCCAAGAAAAAAAAATGCTGATATGCTTACTTTGAGCTGACCTGTGACGTCATCGGGGACCTTGAGTTCAATGAAATTAGGCATCGTTAAACAGTTTTTCCAGGGCTATCAGACGCCTTTTGAATTTTGACGATCGGACCAGTTTCAGAGAAAAGAGGAGGGGGGCTCTGTAGACCCCCCCCCCCCAGTCACTCGCGTTATTACGAGCGAGCGAGCGAAGCGAGCGAAGCGAAGTCTTTTCAATATAACGGAAAAATCTTAGTATGAGCGGCCCGGCCCGGCCCGGCCTGTAACGCTTTTGAGAGGCTTATATCTCAGCAACCGCTGGACCGATTGGCCTGCGGTCTTTTTTGCTGGGTAGCCCCATCCCTTCTACCCCGTAATTGACTACTTTTGACACATCTCAGTGACCGTCGTGGCACGTGGCACGTGAAAAGTCAAGGGTGTTCAAGCTGTTTTGAAAAAGTAGTGATTTTGAGAGGCTCATATCTCAGCAGCTGCTTGGGCGATTGCCTTGCGGTAATTTTTGTAGGGTACCTGCATCCCTTCTACCAAAGGTCGGATACTCTTGATCTATGTGAGTGACCCCCACTGCACGTGCAAAATACAAAAAGAAGAGGTGCCAAATTTGTTCCCATTTCAATAACTCGGTAATTACTGGGGCAATTTCGCTGAAACTTGGCATACAGGTAGGCACCCACCAGGCAATGCATTCCCATGTGTTGCGGTTAGGGTGCTACTGCACGTGCGCACGTGCAGGGGGCGCTTCCAGATCTCGAGAACGGCTGGGCCGACTGCGCTCAAATTTGGTAGACGGTTGGGGACCGGTTAGTAGGGTGCCGTGCAAAAGTCAGTTTGGACCCCGTTTGCACGTGCGCACGTGCAGAATGCCGCTTCCAGATCTCAGGAACGGCTGGGCCGATTGCGTTCAAATTTGGCACACCGCTAGCGACCGGTTAGAAGGGTGCTTTGCACAAGCCCCGTTGGAAGACCCTCTCGCCCTTCCGCACGTGCAGGGCCCACTATCTCGCTCGCTCGTTCTTCGCCCAAAAGGCGTTTTACTGGTGGAAAATACGTCAGTCAATAGTTATGCGCGGAGTTGGGTCGTTAGGTCATAGACCCAAGGTCACAAAGCTGGTCGAAGGAGGTAATATCGCATTCGGTTACCATGAGATTGCGAAAAAACTATGGGGCCGGCACCCGCCCCCCTCCCCCCTCGACCGTCGGGGTAAACTGAATGTCCGACTCTGTACTGGTATGCTGATGCAGTCTGCAACTTAAAGGTTTTACAGTTGTGTTCATACATTAGTCAAGACTACGATTGCTGCAACTTTTCTCACTTATGTCACTCATCTCACCAGACCTATTGGTTTTCTACATAAGCGCCGGCCGAGGGGGGGGGGGTACGCCACTCTGTTTCGCCCCTGACGGAGCTAGAACCTCCCAGAAATGGCGAGCGTGCGCGTCCGACCGTAGTTATGTATGACGCGGTCCTGACCGGCTGACCCCGGCTAGCCTGGGGCGGTGGGCGGCGGCTGGCGGGCGGCCGGCCGCCGGCAGTCTGCAGCGGTCAGGCCGGTGGCGCGGTGCGTGATGTCTGTCCGTGAGTCCCCCGATCATGGATCCAGCGGCAGCTATGACGTCCAGGAGGCCGAGAGGAGGGAAAGGGTGAGTGCCCGGAATGGGGGTCATGGAATGGGTGAGTTCGCGGAATGAGTGAGTTTTTTTTAGATTGGCGAATTCGAGGAATGGACGAGTTTTGGAATGGTTGGGTGATGTGTTGTAGAACGGGTGAACTTTAACCCGCGCGGGGCTGGGGGGGGGGTAAATTTTACCCCCCCCCCTCGCGAACTTTTGCGATATCTCAAAAACGGCGGCGCGCAGCGCCGCCAAACTTTCAGTACCTTTTCTTACATCAATTTGACACATTCCCTGAAAATTTGAGCGAAATCCGTCGGAAAATTTTTGAGAAATTGACGTTTTAGTGACGTCATGTTCGCCATTTTCGCCTCAAAAACGGCAAAAGTTCAAACGCCGCTAACATCTTCATTTTTAAAGGAATCAAGACGTAACAAAAAAGGTTAAACGTAATTTTACTTTGTCTATCAAATGGCTATCTCGGTTTTTTGAAAATTTTGGATTTTGGCCTAAATTTTTTTCAAAAAACTGACTTTTTTGGGAAAAGCATTATAAAATCCGAAATTTTGAGTCTATCGAAAAAACCGGAATATATGTCAGAGAAGTGGTCTATGTGCACCTACATACCAAATTTTAGAAGAATCGGTTCAAAAATGTGGGAGTTATTTAAAATTTTATGACGTCACGACACACAAATTTTTTGAAAAATGACTTTTTAAGAAGTTCTAGACCTCGTACGGAAACAAAATTAGCACCATTCGATTCGCCGTGAAAAACTGCATCAGATAGACACCTTTTTAGGCCTTAACAACCAACTTCAAAATTTGACCTCACTTGACCTGACCTTGACCTGACCTCGACCTGAAATTCATCCAGAGGTGGTCCATGTCACTTATTGAGTGTGCCTATTGAATTCTATGAGTAAAATGACCCATAAAACATGTGTCGCACATGCCCTTTTCTATATTTTGTTTTTTGGTGACCTGACCTGACCTGACCTGACCTTGACCTTGACCTCTGAATGATATTGTATGCAACGAATATTGTCTTGGTAGCCTAAGAACACGTTTTGGGCGATCAGTCTCAGTCCATGACTCCATTCTTCGGCAACTACGGTGCAAGGCCGATACTGTAGAAACTTGCAATTTGTACCCTTGACCTGACCTTGACCTTGACCTCAAACTTTAAATTAAGTACATGTTTTTAGTAGTTCGTGATGAGAGCTTTTGATTGGCGTTTGAATTTTCCAAATCGGACCATTAGTTCGGGAGATAACAGGGGGGTAAAATTTACCCCCCCCCCCAGCCCCGCGCGTTCGGCTGGAGACCCCAGCCCCGCGCGGGTTAAGGGATGGTTGAGTGATGTGCTGTGGAATGAGCGAGGAATGATTATGTGGAATTTTTGTGGAATGGGTGAGCTCGGAAGAAGGATGAATCGTGAAATGTTTTAGTCGCATGCACTTGAATCATTATGGTTAACCCGGCAGGCGGTGGGCCTCCCGGCCACCTTCCGCGCGGGGGGGCATTCCCCCCTCCCGTATCTCCGAAACTACTAGACGGATCCGTTAAATTCAAAAAGCGTTCGATAGCCCTGTCACATTTGTCGAAGGAAATTAAATTTCATTGAACTCTGGGTCACCGATGACGTCACAGGTCAGTAGGCGGAAATATGGTCAAGCGTGCCCGATTCTGGAGATATATCGAAACTTAACCCGCGCACCGACGGGGCGGGGGGCGGATATCCGCCCCCCCTGAGGTTTTTCGTGAATAGCGGGAAAACCGCGGCGCGTAGCGCCGCGAAATTTGGTATGACTATTCCCTTATCAATTTTACACATGGTGTGCAAGTTTGAACCTCCTACCTTTCAAGGTCAGGTCACCAGGTCACTTTGAATGACCCAACCTCAAGTCACTTTTTTGCAACTTTGTCACCGTGCCAGACCTACAGTAGATGTCGGAGGCCTTTGAAAGTCGCAGGATGTTATTAGGTCATTAGTAGCTACAACTTGTATATCTCGGAATTTTGATATCGGTGACCTAAGGTCAGGTCAATTTCGCGACCTCCCCATTATAAGTCAATGGGGGAAAAATCAACTCCCTGTTTTTACCACTAAAACGGGTCGGAATGGCCCCATATACCATACATGACTTCATATACGATCAACCTTCACTACCTTGAGGTCTGTTTTGCTGTTGGGCAGCTGTGAGGTCATGTGACGTCATCAAAGGTCACCAAAGGTTTTTGGCCAATAACTCCGTACAGGAACAAGATACAGACGCGTGGATGGTCTCATTGTGTTCAGCTCGTCAAGACGCATCGAATGATATACATGATGACCTCGAGGTCACGTGACCTGAGGTCAACCTTTGACCTTGACCTTTCGAGGTCAACATATATATCATTCGATGCGGATTGACGAGAGGATCACGATGATGCCCTTAGTTTGTTCCTATCTTGACTAATTCGAAAGTTATTCGAGAAAAACTCTCTCCATATTTAGCGCCGCCATTTTGACTTTTTCGACCCCTGTGACGTCATCTTTGACCTGACCTGAAAATGACCTTAGTAAAAATTGTAGATCTTGACCGTGCGTATCCGATGCCGTTTACCGCTTGTCGCTATCTTGCTTCGTTCTCGAGATCTCAGGGGGGGGCGGTCATCCGCCCCCCCCCGTCGGTACTAAGTTGGCGCAGACCCCCGTCGGTGCGCGGGTTAACCCTCGCCGGCCGAGGGGGGGGCGGGTGCCGCCCCCCCCCCCATAGGGTTTTTTCGCGATAGCTCCGAACACGCTGGCGATAGAGAGCTGAAACTTGGCATACCTGACCTTTGATCCAAGCCGCATCTTTTGACACCAACCGCATTTTTGGGTCAGGTCAGGTCACTGACCTATGACGTCATAAGTGAACCTCTGCACGGTCTTCAGATGTCGCAACTTCGCAACGCCCTCACTGCCAGAGGAGATGTCACAGGGAAATGAAACTTGCAGGATCTAGTATCCATTATGAGTCTCACAACTTGTATATCTCGGATTTTTCCTAAAGGTCATATGAGGTCAGGTCATTTTCGTGACCTCACCATTATAAGTCAATGGGGAAAAATTCAAACTGCTATTCTGGCGCCGGGAACGATCTCCAACTATCTCAAGCACACTGAATCGTGATTTTATGCACTCCTCGCAAGGTTAGATGCGTCTTTTTTGCAATGTTGACCTTGCGTGACGTCATTTATGACGTCATCAAGGTCATATTAGTTTTTCGTCAATAACTCTTGATCAAATTGAGCTAGCGAGCCGGGAAAGCCACCAATGGACTCAGGAAGACCTGCCGAATCGAATGATATGCGACATGACCCCTTTCGACCAACTTCGTGACCTGGGGGTGCTGACCTGACCTTGACCTGAGGTCAACACCCCAAGTTGACCTGACCCGGACAAAAAGTATATCATTCGACGCGCCTGAGCGAGACGAACACGATGCTGCCAAAATCGGCGCTCTGCGGCCGTTTTTTGCGAAGTTATTCACCAAAAACTGAACCGTACCTTGGGGCACTTGACCTGACCTCAGAGGTCACCGGTTGACCTAGGACCTTAAAATCGGGTACCAATCTCTGCGTCTCGTAACGGCGCACACGCTCGTTTTTTCCGCGACGCGCTAGCTCCACCAGGGGCGAAACGGCGAGGGGGGGTCGTACCCGCCCCCCCCCCTCGGCCGGCGCGTATGTAGAAAACCAATAGGTCCGGCGAGGGTTAAACTAAAGGGGGGGGGGGGCAAAAAATGCCCTCCCCCACCGCCTGGAAGGTAAACACTCGCGGGCTCGAAGGAGGGCTTTTGATCTAGATTGATCTAGAAAAAATACTAAAGTAACTTTGGTGCCCTGAGGTTAGAATTCAGGTTGATGCCCCCAAGCTGGGGCTACGGAAAACGCAGACCAGCACGGCGCGGGTTTATATCAGTGTAGGGCAGTATGGTGCATATGATAAAACATGATACAATACGATTCCCTTCCCGTGTAAATATGAGCAGTAGGGTTACTTTTACGTGCTAATAATCACTTTAAACCTCGCCCTGGCAGGGCATTTTTCATAACACGGCCTGGCAGGGGGGGGGGGGTCGATGCGACCCCCCCCTCGCGATTGGCTCCTATGGCACCTAGAAACACCAAATTTGGTAGGTAGGTGGGCCCCCTGGAGTTCTCGCCCCTGTGCAAATTTGGTTGCTCTAGGTCAATATTTAGGGGGGTTTTGGGGGTATAAATGTAAAAATTTCGCTAAAAACAGGTCAAAAGTTTTTCGCTTATAACTTTTGATCTAATTCAGATAGAGCAAAAAGAAAAGCACCAGTGAACTCAGCATGTCAAGGCGCGTCGAATGATACACTTCTTAGCTTGCTCAAGTGTACTTAAAGTTTTTCTTAAATTTTAAGTAAACTTAAATTAATAAATTAAGTTCAAGTTAACCAAATTGCATCATATTGCATATCATTCGATTCGGCTGATCACCAGGAACACAATGATACCATTTTTTAAGCTTTAGCGTCATTATGTGCCAAGTTATTGGCAAAAACGTCATTTGACCTCAGTTGACCTCATTTGACCTGACCCATGGATAAGTACACCAAACAAAGAAGCACCAAGTGACCTGCTGTTAATTACTGTGGTTTCAAAGCACAAAAGTGATAGAACGAAGCGGATATCTCCAGTATTTTCCGAATTTAGTATTTTCCCATAGGCTTAACATTATGACGTAATGACCTCTAACTGACCTCAGGTCAGTGACCTCAAAAAAACCCGAACTATATGTTATACAACTCGGTGAACCTAGCACATCCTGAAAGTTTGAAGGAAATCAGTCCAAAACTGTGAGTTGGACAGGTGCAAAAAGAAAATTGAAATTTGACCATGACCTTGTACCGGTTTTTCTGACCTGGTGACCTGACCCAAGGTCACCCGGACCTGAAATTTTCAGGTCACATGTAAAAAGGTTGCCCCATAGGCTGTGCCAAATTTGGCGGCGCTGCACGCCGCCGTTTTTACGCTATCTTCGAAAAACCTTAGGGGGGGGGGGTCGCATCGAACCCCCCCTGCCAGGGCGAGGGTTAAACCCTCGCCGGCACAGGCCATTTTGCGTCCTTCGACGGCACAGGGGAGGGGGGGGGTACGACCCCCCTCGCATTTGGCCCCTGTTCGAGCTAGAGCTTCGCCGAAAAAAGAAGCATGTATGTATGTATGTATGCATTGACATCAAAACAAAATCCCTCCACATATCATATGGCGTGGCGAGCGTGTTGCCCGTGACAAGAGGAAGCCGATGATACCCCATTTTAGGGTCCTAGGTCATAGGTTGGCCTTCTAGGTCAGGTAATGGTTGCTTAATTCGAATTCAGCTCCAAAAACTGGCCTAGAAACATGCAAAACTCGAATAAGTGGACCGTGGTCGCCAAACGTCAGTGACCTGACCTGACCTTCAGGTGACCTTGACATCCTCCCTGATGCATGGGAGCAACATCAAATCGCATGTTTGAACGCTTGAAACCACGAAAAGACTGCAAACGCGCGGCTAATGCGAGCCGACAAGCGCCGAATTGCGATTCCGGCCAAACATGGTCTCGGAAAGTAAGTCAAAGGGCAATTGGGTGTGGGTCATGAAATTTTCAGAGTGGTTGTAAAATTGATCAACGCGAGGGTACTGAAAATGGCGTCGCAATCGGCCGTTTTTTACGCAAGTTATTTGCGGAAAAAAACTTAGGGGGGGGGGGTGTTGCATCAACCCCGCTGTGCCGGCGAGGGTTAAAGGTAGTGTGCCACCTTTGAAAGATTTCCCATTTTATTTTTCCTAGGATAAGAAGCTTCTGTTTTTACCTAATATCGCAAAAAAAATCAAAAACCTGGAATAGGTGCCTTTTTCGCCTAAAAGTTTATCGGTTTTTAGATATGTATAACAACTGTAGCGGGCTCACCTGCAAACAGGCGTCGGGCAACATTCGCGAATGCGGCGCACTTGTGACAATAAGCAAAGGTCATTATAGTGTTACGACCATACGACGTACGGGAATGAGTTATCAGCTGTCTAATCGTAGACAACACAATGTCGAGCCTTAAACTGTAAGCCCGTATTGGTATTGTTTCTTTTATTTGGCTGTCGAACATTATTTATGGTTTGAAATATGATTTTATGTAAAATAATTGATATGAAAAAGCCGTCTTATAAGTTATGACCCCATTTCACCACACGCAAGTGGCAGAAATGACAATGATCAGCTGACGCATTTTTCTTGGCCGAAGTCAGAGCGCGCGGCCCGACGCACCACGCGTATTTGGAAATTCCGACCTCGACGAGCATCAGAAGCCAACTAACAGGCGTGTTCGAAACCGCAGGAGCTGATGATGAACGGGTTTATCGAAACTTGATTGGATGAGCATATCGGTAATAGCGATTTCAGTGTGTGCATTTATTGTTCATAGTGGTGTGAAATGTGGTTGGGGTACGACCGACAACCCGTCGGGGCGAATTTCGCACTGGGGTACTCAAAATTTGAAGAATTTAAGACGTTTCCATGAGTTTTGAAGGTATGGATAAGTTCTAAAAATCCGGTTCTCCTTATCTGGGCCATTAACTCCATACGGTCCAAGAAAGCTGGCACACTACCTTTAAGTAAATGTTTTTTTCATTTTATACTTTTACAATATGACCTTTTCCGACCTTCCTGTGGCGTCATAGGTCAAAGTAAGTTGGTCAAGGAGGTTTCTATGGCGGCATATAAATGACATGCCTTCATAAAGACTTGAATATTCACAATTCAGATCTCGTTCCATACGATTCCCGCAAGTGTCATCTGATCTGTTTGCGGAGGCTGACCTCTTGTGACGTCACAGGTCATAATACATTCAGATGACTATCCATATGCCAGGTCTAGGATCCATAATCAGGTCCATAATCATATTCAAACTCATTTTGGAAACATGAACTTCTTTTTACGACCGACTTCTATTCATTGTGAATTAGACAATTTGTCCTTGTTTGACCGCCCTTTGACATCACGGGTCAAATTTCGAGGTCATCTTGCAGCATCTTGATAGGACTTTCGAGCGCCGTATGAATTTTCCGATCCGACTGGTTCTGGAGATACGACGGAAGGCGTTTGCCCCCTCCCCCCCCTCCCCACACGCACAGGACCTGGAACCGGCCAGACTTCAACGGAGCGCGGGTTAACCCTATTAGTGGCAGGCTCCTGGCTACCCCCTATTAGTGGCAGGGGGGGGGGGCTGTTTACGACCCCCCCTTGATATCTCGAGATCTAACGGGCCGATTTTCAAAATTCAAACGGCATTCGATTTCGCTCAACGTGATCTACATTTCTAAAAAATAAAAATTAAAAAATGTCAATAGGGGGGATAGAGGGGGGTAAAAACGGGCAAATTGCAGATACATTTTAGACTGTTTATCACGGCCAGGTTTCTGAACCAATCTTAACGCAACTTTTGCCGATCGATAGAGAATAAACCAGGAATTCACATGGATCCTAAAAATATGCATTTGCAAAAATCATAGGCGGATACAGATCATTGAGATTGGGGGTGCACAAAAAGTATAGTAAATAAGGTTTTTGTTGGTACTGTTTCTAAAAAGGGTGGTAATGGTCTTGTTATGTTACAATTTTCTTATGAGAGAACGACTACAATTGTATTGGTCATGCATAGGCGGTGTCAGGGCACCTATGTTGGGAGGTAAAACATAACCCCCCTTTTTGGACGCCTGGATCCGCCTATTATAGCAAAAACGTGTCAAAAGAGGATGTACAATAACTGTATATGTTATCACATGATACCTTTCATTCACTGTTCGTAAAACTGGTGCAGCATCGTGATCTTCGCCCAAATGACTCGCTTCACGAATAGGACCCCCAATTCCCAGTGCTCTGGAGCCGCCCCTGGTAAAGTTATGAACTTGAAATTTTCAGGGAATGTGCCCAATTTAGTTTTAGGAAAAGTCAGAAAATTTCAGCATCGTAGCTTCAGCGGTTTTGGAGATATTCCCGAAAAACCAGAGGGGTGGATAAAAACAACCCCCCCCCCCTGCCACTAATAGGGTTAATAGTTTCACGTGCGTGTTCACGTTTTCCGGTTGGTTTTCAGGCCGCTCAGAGAGTACTGGTGAACTCCCCCGCTATACCGTCCGGCCCGCTGCGGGTACACCCCAGATGGTAAGCGTGCTCAGCAGGTAGTAAGTGTACTAACCACCGGGTAAGAGTACTACTCGAATTACCGGCCTACTGGTGTGAATTAGCCGCAGTGCAATATATGGCAATTTTATCCTTTGACACTTCAGTAAAGCCTGGCATAGGTGATGTATTCGTGGTATTCGTGGTATACCTAATATGTAGTTCGTGATGAGCTTCTGTGCAGTTTATCGAAGCGACAAAATGTAACACTCGTATCCACATAAAACAGCATCTGAGCTTTCTTGTCCTGGCCTGAGCTTTCCTGCCCTGATCTTGCCTTTCCTGCCCTCACATTACCTTTCCTGCCCTGACACGAGCTTTCCTGCCCCTGCCCTGCACTGCCCAGCACTTGTCCGGAACTCCAGTCCCTGGCCTGACATGTCATTGAGCTGGTGTGACCTCTCCTACCCTGACCTTAACGCCCTCCCTGCCTTGACTTATCCTGCTGTCCGGACTTTTTCTGAGCCACTCCTACCTAATTCTGACCTAACCTGTCCTGTCCAGACCAATCCTGACCCAGACATGAGTCTTGACCGTGACCTGACCTGACCTTGATCTGACATTGATCTGACATTGATCTGACCCTGACCTGAGCCTGACCTGAGCCTGACCTGACCCTGACCCTGACCTGACCCTGACCTGACCCTGACCTGACCCTGACCTGACCCTGACCTGACCTGCCCCAGGCTGCAGCAGCAGCGGCTGGTCTCCGACGAGTCGCGGACGGACTCCACACCCACCTCGGACGTCTTTGAGCCCATCAAATCGTCCGGAAAGAAAACCAGGTAGGTGTCTTCAGAGAAATGAAACATTTCCCAAACATTCATTCCACTAGCCCATCCGAGATTAAAACTAATAAATACAGGAATACAGGAAATATCAGGACTATTTTCCAATAACCTGCATATCAGAGGCTGCTAACATGCATTTCACATTTATCCCTAGGTTGCATTTGCTCCTTATTATCTCCCAGGCTTTGGATGCCCGATTTTTTTTTCTCAGGGTCCGTATATATTTTCCTCAGGTTCCATATAATCCCCTATTTCTCCCAGGGGCAGGTCTCAGATGCCCCCTATTTCTTCCAGGTTTCAGATGACCCCGCACCCTATCACGGGACAACATCTCATCATACCGCCGGGGAGGACTCGCTCCAGCAGCCGCACCACGCCGCGCGCCCTACGCACCGGTCAAGGTCAGGGGGGCTGTCTCATAAATAGACGCCTCACGCCGCGCGCCCTGCGCACCGGTCAAGGTCAGGTGACCGGTCACTGGGGCTGTATCATAAATAGACGCACCACGCCGCGCGCTGTGCACCGGTCAAGGTCAGGTCACCGAGTCCATGTCATTAGAACAAATTACGTCAAATGTGGCTACAGTGGGCGATTCCTTCAGCGATTTTCTACGTTAATCTGAATAAAAGATTGCTTATAAACCAATGTTGCAAGTGATAACTATTTTCATTCATCCATTTTTTTTACTTGCTCGGTATCTGTTGTAAGATATTTTTGCCATAAATCAAACAGTGTTATTAATCACGACTCCTTTATTTTGCACTTTTTATTGAACAGTGCAGTCTAAAAAACTTTCTTGTAGTTTTCGTACAACCCCTTTTCTGCCACTTCTCATCATGGGCCTACTCATGACACCGAGACACTCACCGCCCTCCCACAGGTGATGACACTGACTGCAGCCCCGCCGCGGCGGGGGCGGGGGCGGGGGCGGACCCGCGCGGCCGCCGCCTCTGCTGCGTTGGCCTGGTGCTCGTCTCCGTCCTCCTACTGGTTGCACTGTGCGTCGGAATTTTGGCCAGCCACTGTGAGTCTGGGTGACACTGTGCGTTGTGATTTCGTGCAGCACAACTTGTAGAACGAGTTTATTAAAAGTCATGTCAGGTGAGGCCATGCTAGGTGACCTCGCCTGAAAAAGGAAATGCCTTACCCTAACCAACAGCTACACCGCCTTCTGAATTGCTTTGAAACCCAGCGGTTGATGAGGGAAAAGGCTGTATCAAATTGGAAAATAGGATATATCGTATTGTTCGTTATATCGGTGACCTAAGTTCAAGTCAGGTCAAGTTAGGTAACTGTAAAACGGTGTATAGTATGTAATTGAAATGTAGCTTTGCGTAATATCTGAGTACCTATGTGCAAACTTACTTTTCTTACTATCATTAAAAGTCTGTCAATATGATAAGATTTTCCGTTATTTTCAGTAAATAACGACGGCAGTCGGGCGTCCCATAGCGCGGCCTCTACCAATGAATCGGATATCCTGCTACCACTGCCTGCTGCGCCATCTGGCGTCAACGCAGTGCCGCCACCTACCGCCGACTCCGGGAAACCATCGACCGTCACCGTAACAACCGAGAGTGAGACAACTGAAAATGTGATCGCTGATGGCGTCTTGCCTAGGAATGGAGCCGGAAGGAAACTCGACGATACTTCCACAACTGAAACGAGCGTGTCAGATGCAGAGAAAAACTCGGAAGAGACCCCGAGGACGGCAAAGCCGGAACCAGAAACAACAAAGGAGGCGGAAAGGCAGACGCCGGCGCCAACCCGCTCCTGGGTAGACCACAGACCTCCGGGAGGATGGTCCAACGGTGATACCGACATCCCACTGATGCCCAGTCGGCCTCCGTGGATCGGGGTGACGTCACCGGCAACAGCCAATCAGAGTCCGGCACCAGCTCCAGCGGCCAATCAGAGGCCAGCCGAGAGCGTGAAGGCCAACGAAGGAACAGCTCAAGTAGTGGGAGCCAATGAAAGAGCTCAAGCGGAAATTGCATCCAATGAGAGTCTAGACACCCAACCGCAAACCAATCAGAGCCCTGATCATCGGCCGGGAGCCAATCAACAGCCAGCTCAGCGCCAGCTGTCAGCCAATGGTGATGTAGCTTTGACACCAACGCCTCCTGACGATGTTGTCGAGTTTTTCCCCGCTGCCGACTGGTCAAAGCAGCCTCCTCCTTTGGAGTTCCAGCCTTGGCTCAACGAGTACAATGTGTCGAGGGACACTGACACCCAACCTGACTCTGCACCGTCGGAGATCCCTGTGGTTTTAGACGTGATCCCACTAAATGCCACCGTCGGCCCTCCAAAGCCGGACTCCTACCGCACCGTCCGCCACACGGTGCCGGAGGGTGACCTTGACCCGCGGTCGGGGTCACTGACCGCCCTGGACCCGTGGTTGGGTGTCAGCGGTGGCCTTGATCCGGTGTTTGACCGAGCTCTGATCAAGGCGCGGAGTTCAGATTGGGAACTGTTTTATGACCCGGAGTGGCTGCCCAAGTCGATGAGGAAGACCGCGGACAGCGCCAAAAGGATGCTGGAAACGGAGGAAAGAGGTGAGGGCGGGTTCAATTCTCATTGAGGGCAGACATTTGTTATATTTTAATCGATAAAAATATGAGATTAGCTGCCTTTTTCAACTTTATTCGACAATATCCTATTTTGTGCCACACCTATAGAACATATCAAACAAACAAAGCCTGTAGTTATAAAACTTTTCATTGATACATCATGTGCATTGTGCAACATGCACGGTAGCTATTTTTCGTAACCAATTTGTGTTTGACAAGTTAACAGATTACTTGATTGATTACATAGTAAATATTTAAGGGGATAATCAAATGTTTAATCAGAGCATCATTATAAAACTGCCTCGTAGTATACCAGTGTTATTGCCCCCCCCCCCCCCCCGGCAGTATCATCGTGTTTCGAGGCACGCTCGATGACCTGCCCGGGGGAGCAGCGGCGCTGCGCTGCCCGCTGTGACGGGGTCGCAGAGTGTCCCGACCTCTCCGACGAGCGCGACTGCGCCTGCGCCGAGCGTCTGCTGCCCGTACTGCAGTGCGACGGCTACTTCGACTGCCCAGACGAGAGCGATGAGATGTCCTGCGACGGTGAGTGACGTCACGTCAGTCCGTGACGTGTGACGGCGGGTGCCTATCAACATTTGCATGGAAGTAGAATCAACAGTAGACATGTCAATCGGATACCAATTTTTTGGTATACCGATGCCTATCAAACCGATACCGACTTCGTATTTGGTATTTCGAGGCTAACAGATTTGGTATTTTGTTGGTATTGTATTGTGAATCCTTGCTAATGTAAAAGAGGCTGTGAATTTGGTAAGAAGTTGGTGTTTCCCTGAAATTTCCAAGTCTGTTCGGTTTCGGTATTTTCCCGCGGTTCCTGTTGGCGTTTGGTTTGGTATCGGTATCACAATTTTCTTTAATTGACATCACTTATCAACAGTTGCGTAACGTTTATGCTCCCTCTTCTTTCCCCGCCTTTTCCCCAGACTGCGCTGTTTGGTGGCTTATCGTGCTCCAGCCTGTCCCAGACTTCACCTCCCCTCCCCATTCCTCCAGACTGCTCGGTGGGCGATATCTCGTGCTCCAGACTCCCAAACCTCACCCCCTTTTCTTCCAGGCTGTGCGGTGGGCGAATTCTCGTGCTCCAGCCTGCCCCACCTGCGCGGTGGCCGCTGCGTCCCCCGGCGACACCGATGTGACGGAGTAGAACACTGTGACAACGGACGGGACGAGCTGGCCTGTCTGCACCTCAGCGATGACGTCACTCCTCTCCAGGTGAGAGGGGAGAGAGGCAGGGAGGAGGGAGTGATAACAATAAGCTGGTAAGCGAGAGTGAGTTACAGGTTCAGGAATTTCTTTATCGGCCTGCCGCCATTTGCGATTTCGGTCGCGGCGAGAGTGAGAGAAAAGAAGCAACAATTTATACTTAACGACGACGGGAGAGAATTGTCTTCGGAATTACGTACAAGCCAAGGTGCTGCTGAAGCTAAGGTTTTTATGTGGCTATCGTGAGCTGAATCGCCAACCTAATCCTTTCACATCACCTGCAGGCTCACCTAGTGCCCTTTCTTTTATCATTTCCCAGTTAACCACCCTCAGGTCAACCCCACCCCCTATTACCCTCTATCACCCACTTGCGTGCGCCTGATGACCAGCTTTCCCCCCTCTGCTACCCCCAGGTGTACCCCCTGGTCACCAGTCACGGATTCCTGCACCGAATGGTCTCCGGCGAGTGGCTACCCGTCTGTCACAATGGCAGAGACATGACTCAGCAGGCTAGCGAGGCGTGCGAGGGCATCGTCGGACAGTATACCATGTGAGTTGAGGTGTCAAACAGCGGGAGGACAGAGTCCCTGATATGTGCAGTCTGTAGCTAGTTTACCTTGTTGGCAACATCAGATGGGAGCCAACAGCTGGCAGGAGAATAATGGTTTGTCTGTCGGTGTTTTTTCTTCTTTTTTTCTAAGGTATACCTTTACCTATAAGAATGCCATCCGGGAGCATACCTATACATGTACATGTATGTGTTCCAATTTAGATAAAGCAAGCAAAAAGACTTGCAGTTTCGAAATGGCAAGCTGCTGACACTTTTTATTAACGCGTCAACGACGAAAACCCGTGCAGTAATTGTTCTGTATCCGGCGCCATGCGGCACAGTCTACCATCAGGCGTCGACAGCTCCTGCCACCTAGCGCCAGTATCAATAACCAGCGCTTGAATTGGCTGCCGTAAGAGTATACGACAAATCTGCATTATGCCTTTATTCTGAAAGTGCGTTTGACGACATAAGAAGAGACTTCTCTCGTTATGGTATTTAGAAAAAAAAAATGCCAAAGTTGCGAATGCATCGCATGCTGTGACTACTGACTTGTTGACTCATAAATGCATTCTGACGAGGGCGATGATTCGATGAACTGGGGACTTGGGGAGCTCTTCCGACCAAAGCGCCAACTGCTAATAGATACTTCTCTCGCTAGGTGGCAGCAGAAGTCTGCGCCTGAAGCTAGACTGTGCCGCATATCCCTGACTGGGAAGCCAACGATATGACAAAACTGTAACGTTGCTTTGATTTGATATTTGATTATCCTGCATTTTGTTTGCATACACGGAGGTACATTAACTATTTGCCAAAGAGTTCATCAGTCTGCAGCAAGCCTTTACCGTTTACCTCTAGTTTACCGGACGACATCCCTAATCCAATGTTGGCCCGCATAACCGCTTCACTTCTCCTCCCCCCCCCTCCCCAGCGGCGTGGCCACGGCCGGTTCGCGGGCGGTCCCTGGCAGCTACGGCGGCCCGTTCGCCGTGCTCGAGGGGACGTTCTCGGCCACGGCGGCGTGCTCCAGCGGCACGGCCGTCTACGTCCGCTGTCCGCCTCCAGCCTGCGGTCACAGCTCGCGGCAGCTGACCTCGGGCAGGGAGGCCAGCCGACGGCCGCGCAGTCAGGTACGTGGGGAGGGGCACTGGGCACGGGTCCAGTGACCTGACGTCCGGGCGGGACGTGGGACCAGTGACGGCAGTGAGAAAGGCTGGGGATGAGCTAGACAAGGGGTCGTAACTGTAGACGGATAAAGAGATTTTAGAGCCACAGACTAACAAGGTACACGGGAACTGTCTCTAGCTTGAAAATCACTATTCGTTAGCAATTTTAATCTGCTGTAACAACCCAAAACCAACATATAGCGGCATGACTTCTTCAGCGCCGTTGTATCGAAACAAGAAACAAGAAAGGAAACAAGGCACAATAAAGTTTTCTTTTTCCTTGTTTCGATACAACGGCGCTGAAGAAGTCAATAGACGAATATAGCGGCATCTTTGGTGACGGACCTTATACACGATACGACACATAATAAAATGATATAACCGGGATAAAAAATGTAATTCATCTGCAGACTGACAGGCTCCTCCCCCTCTCTCTCTCGCTCTTTTTTTTTTCTCTCTCTCTCTCTCTCTCTCTCTCTCTCTCTCTCTCTCTCTCTCTCTCTCTCTCTCTCTCTCTCTCTCTCTCTCTCTCTCTCTCTCTCTCCCCCCGTCCACAGAACTCTGCCGCGCAATCAGCCCCCTCTACCCTCCCTCCTCCTCCCCTCTCCCCGCTCTCCTCCCTACAGGACCGCTCTGCTCTCTCCCTGGACGCCTCCGAGTGGGACCTGTGGCGTCCCGGCCCTCCCGCCCCGCTCCCTCCGGTCCCCTCCCCTCTCCCCGCGGACGTGGAGCTGGTACCCGTGTACCACAGCCGGCCCGACGGAGTACACCACCGCCTGCTGGTACCTGAACATGACGGAAAGATAGTGGGCGGCGCCCGCAGCGCTCCGGGGAGGCACCCCTGGCTGGTGGCAATCTACAAGGATGGTGTGTTTAACTGTGGAGGCACCGTGCTCACGGCCAGATGGGTGCTCTCGGCGGCGCACTGCTTCGAGAGGTGAGGGGGGGTGGAGGGATGGAGGGAGCGAGGGGTGAGGTGGAGGTGAGGGGAGTACCTAGAGGGATGATAGGAGATTATGATTACACTGATAAAAAATTAGCATGGAGACAAAAGGAAGATGAATGCCGAGGTGGATAAAGGGTGCGTGATGATCCACTCTTCTTTAGATTTGAATTCGAAAACAGTACCTACTTACCTATATTTTTTATCATTGATTACCAGCAGTTTTTTACGTTTAGTGACTATATTTCTGTCGTCGCCTATTCGCACAAATGCAGTGTAAGTGTTTCCATTACACATTCATATAATTAATTTCCTCTACTCAGGTTCGAGAAGTACCGGTACGAGGTGCAGGCAGGGATGCTGCGGAGGCACAGTTTCGCGCCGTACGAACAGTCGCGGTTGGTGACGCACATCATCATACACCCCGACTACAACAGGTAAATTAACTGATTCAGACGACCCTATTGCACGTATCATGTGCAGGTGAAGAGGTTTCAGTTTGATTCTCATTACAATAACTCGGTTCTTACTTGGTGACGAAAACTGATCATTTATGCCGTTTTGTTACAGTTGTTTCATGTTTTATACGCCCACGATATATCGTCAGTAGTCAGTACGTCTCTCGCTGGTATACTGACCGGGGGTTACCCCCGTTTTGTTACAGTCGTGTGTACGCCCACGACCTGGCGCTGGTGCGTCTCTCTCGGCCGTTGGTTCTCACTCAGTGGGTTACCCCCGTCTGCCTGCCGGGACAGGAGGAGCCCCTGCTGGAGCCGGGCTCTCAGTGTACCGTGGTCGGATGGGGGCAGACCAGACAAGATGGGCCCGAAGGTAAGGCAGAGAGATGGAGATGAGAAGGAGAGGAGAAGGAGAGGAGAAGGAGAGGAGAAGGAGAGGAGAAGGAGAGGATAAGGAGAGGATAAGGAGAGGATAAGGAGAGGATAAGGAGAGGGGAAGGAGTGGGAAGGAGTGGGAAAGGAGAGTCGCGGAAAAAACGCGCGTGTGCGCCGTTACGAGATGCAGAGATTGATATCCGATTTTAAGGTCCTAGATCAACCGGTGACCTCTGAGGCCAGGTCAAGTGTCCCAAGGTACGGTTCCGTTTTTGGTGAATAACTTCGCAAAAACGGCCGCAGAGCCGCGTTTTTGACGGCATCGTGTTCGTCTTGCTCAGGCGCGTCGAATGATATACTCTTTGTTTGGATGAGGTCAACGTAGGGTGTTGACCAGGTCACGGTCAGGTCAGCGTCCCCAGGTCACGGCATTTGTCGAAGGAGGTCATGTCCCAATCATTCGATTCGGCAGGTCTTCGTGAGTCCATTGGTGGATTTCCCGACTCGCTAACTCAATTCGATCGGGAGTTATTCGATAGGCGTTATCACAAGTGTATTCGCGGCCATTGGGGCGCGTAATTCTTTTTTCCACCCAAAGGAAGGCGCTATACGGAGAATATCCCATTGCGTCATTGAAAAGTGACTTAAGGCCTGGCTACACTATGCGTTTTCTTCGTGCGTTTTTTGCGTGTTTGCGTGTTTTGCGTTATATCGTTCTAGAAAAAAGAGCGATATTACGTTTTTGTGATGTTTTTCACCTTAAATTCTAGTTAAATAAGAGTTATATTAGCTTTTGTATATAACCAAAGTAAAAATTATATTGTTTATAACATTTTTCCTAGAACGATATTACGCAAAACACGCAAACCTGCAAAAACGCACGCAGAAAACGCATAGTGTAGCCAGGCCTTTACACCTAGAGCCGATCAGCCGGCTGAGTGGTGTAGTGGATAGCGTACTCGCCTCATGGTTTGATAACTAGGGTTCGAATCCCGCTGCCGGCCGAAGTTTTTGGCGCGTTGTAGGTTAGGTTGTAGGTTTGTAGGTTGTAGGTTTGTAGGTTGTTAGGTCAGGTTAGGTTAGGTTATGTTAGTTTTTGTTTGGTTTGGTTACAAAGAAGCATCTTCGGGTACAGCGCCTTCCTTTGGTTGGAAAAAAGAAACACGCCATTGGGGCGACGTAAGAAAAGAAGAAAACAACTGACCCCAAGAACTTTAAATTATCAGTTAGCATGCACATTTTCCTTGATATGTAGAGAATTTACCATTAGGGGAAAGCGGGGCCAGTTGAACCACTTTTTATATATTGACATGCACAGCGAGATTTAGTTGTCATATCGAAAAATGCACAATGCCATTAAAAAATATGCTCTTTTGGCTTTATTTTAAGATATGTAAAATTATGTTTCATACATATTTTGCTGCCAAACGCAAGCTTATAAAACAGCTCTACGCCCGTTTCAAATGACCCCGATTCGAGGGTCAATTGAACCAGCCCATGGGGTCAATTGCACCTATCCTTAACAATGGGATGTTTTCCTCTTTAAGGCCACTTTATTAAGGAGATATTTTGTCCGGTTTACTTTTCTAAATGCTACATTCAATAGGTCGTTGAAAAGCTTAGAGTGCAAGGTTCCTCATAATAAGTGACATAAAGTACATAGACTATGGTAAAATGGGCGGATGAGAAAAAATGAGAAATATCTCAGGCTATAGTGTGCTTTCAAGCAAAAGGCTGGAGAAAAAGGGGTCAAAAATTGGGCTATTAAACTACTATTTCAGTTTAAAAGCTCATTTCAAAGGTGGACTATTTCCTTTAATGTTTACAGCCCCTGAACAATAACCATTGCAAGGGTCACCGGGGTCCATTGAAACGGCCTGTGGCCCTGTTTCAACTGACCCTCAGAGAAGCGTTTCAATTGACCCCATCCGCTCCCGCCATCTCGCACGCGCCGTAAAGCACATGTCAAACGAGCTGGAGGGACGGCATCATGCTGAATGAAGGGCCAAATAAGGTTTATTCCGGAGCCAGGAGTTCTTCTTTCAGCAAACAAAGGTATATGAGATATCACAAAATATTCATAAAAACGATTTCTCCCAAACGCCCCTCAAAAACACAAAAACAAGTGTCAAATCAAAATTACCGTCCGTTCGCCGCCCAAACGCCGTTGACAAAGGAAGTGGTCGAGCGCGGATGTGCAGTGGTGTCGGCAACGCCATATGTTGCATACTGTTAAAAATAAAGCCATGTTTCATCTGACCCCGTGTTTCAACCGGCCCCGCTCTCCCCTACTTGTTAGAGAAAATTGCATTTAAAATCTTCCATTTATGCTTTTTTCATCGTTTGCACAGTATGTTCTTTTACTAAGCTAGAAACACTAATTAGAAATAGTTCCCGCATCATCAAGAACAATAGGGAAGGCTTGAAGTGAATACAATAATCTAAACGGTTTTGTAATCCATGTGAAGACACTTCTAAAATTGCCTGTAGAAATATTAAAGGCAAAAGTTCAACTTTTTCACAAGACGGATGGCTATAAACCTATTCAACGTGTGACAACTCAGCCGGTATTTCGTCGCCTACAGCCCAGCTTTCCCTAGTGACCGATAGAGGCGCTGCTATCGATGTCCGCCCGTGCCGCCTAACGTGACGAAAAACTAATATGACCCACATGACATCATAAATGACGTCACGCAAGGTCAATATTGCAAAAGTGACGCATAGAACTTTGCAAGGAATGCATCAAATCACGATTCTGTGTGCTTGAGATAGTTGGAGATCGTTCCCGGTGCAAGAATAGCAGTTTTCATTTTCCCCCATTGACTTATAATGGTGAGGTCACGAAAATGACCTGACCTCATTTGACCTTTAGGAAAAAATCCGAGATATACAAGTTGTCAGACCCGTAATGGATACTAGATCCTGCAAGTTTCATTTCGCTGTGAAAGCTCCTCTGGCAGTGAGGGGGTTACGAAATTGCGACATCTGAAGACCGTGCAGATGTTCGCATATGCAGACGTCATAGGTCAGTGACCTGACCTGACCCGAACATGCAGTTTATGTCAAAAGATCCGGCTTCAATCAAAGGTCAGGTATGCCAAGTTTCAGCTGTCTATCGCCAGCTTGTTTGGAGCTATCGCGAAAAAATATGGGGGCGGCACCCGCCTCCCCCCCCCCCCCTCGGCCGGCGAGGGATAAAGTACTTTTTTAGCGATCGACCGCTTTTTGAGCGAATTATTAGCGAAAAACGAGGGAGCGTCCATCCGACCACTGCACCTACACGTGCGAGGGTGAAGATCAACCTGGGGCAGCAAGCTGTGAATGCCTGCTACCACGCTCGCACACTAAACGCTACAGGATTCTGCCCCGTCATGCGACTGACCAAGCTATACTGACAATGTTCACCTGCCCTCCCCACAGTCCAGGACCTGATGGAGGTGGAGATCCCGGTGCTCTCCTTCTGCCCGGAACATTACGACAACATCACGATCCAGATCTGCGCTGGACCGCTGCAGGGAGGCAAGGACTCCTGTCAGGGCGACAGCGGCGGACCGCTGCTCTGTAGGTGAGACAATGAGATAAAGACCCCCGAGGCAGGGAGGCAAGGACTCCTGTCAGGGCGACAGCGGCGGACCGCTGCTCTGTAGGTGAGACAATTACCTGGGCTACATATTTTGGTGCATAGTTCTGCGCGGCTTTGCAGTTTCGTAATTACAACGAACACGAGCTTGCTGCTTACTTTTTTCGCATTACTCTTTGTCAGGCAAACTTGTGTACATGAGCCAATGAAAAGACAATCAGTATGGTTATTTATCCTAGTCTCGTTACCAATAGGATAACACTATGTGACAAATGAGATGAATTCCGATGACCCTTGACTCCGTAACCGATCTCTGGCTACACTTAAACTGCCCCCTGGTTGTCCTAACACGGCAGCACAAACCATTGACCTGGCCCCTGACCTGACCTCTGACCTCCCGCAGCACGGGAGACGGTCACTGGACACAGTATGGCATCGTATCCCACGGACGGGGCTGCGCGCTGCCCAACTCCCCCGGGGTGTACACCAGGGTATCGTACTTTCTCCACTGGATTCTCCCCCTGATAGGTGAGTGGGGTGATTGTGTACACCAGGAGTCGCAATTATGATTACCACGTGTTACTAGAATCCTCGGCGGTCGACACTGTCTGGTCGAACCGGCGTTACACCGTGTTACCGTTACCCTTTCCCGTGATTGTGTTTGTATAATGTTTCCCAGCATTGTGGGCTCCGACCGGCTCCGGATTCCCCGTCCAGCGGTGTTACATTGTGTTACTCTGTGTTACTCGGTGTTACTATGTGTTTCCCCAGCGGTGGACACGGTCGGCTCTGACCGTTTCCCCGTCCAGCGGTGTTACCCTAAGTAACCCCATGTTTCCCCAGCGGTGGACACGGTCGGCTCTGACCGTTTCCCTGTCCAGCGCTGTACCACTCGTCTATGTCGTCTCCGCGGGGGGATGTGTCTCAAAGAGTCTCAGCTCTGCGACAAGCATGTGGACTGCCTCGACCTAGAGGATGAACGGTGAGTGAGGAGTGGGGAGTTTTTTATTAGCGGTATTGAGTCACCGATGCACCTATTGTCGCACAAAGGAGGGGTCAAGTGCCTCCCCTGACGCAGGAATGGCCTCTGTCATTAGATCACACGCACGCGCATCCGGATAACTATTTCTCCGTTCACACGATGGCCTCGACAAAGTAGGCGCTTCAGTTGGAGCCACAGATCCAATAAAACTAAGTCAACTCATCCATGCAGTGTCTTTTTCGTCAGCCCATTGGTATTTGTTTCGTTACGAAGCTAGCTCATATGATATGAGTAAAAAGTTTTGTTGACTTTTTTATATGACGGTTTTCCTTTCTATCAAATATCGCTAAAAATATGTCCCACTTATTTTAGTCTTTGTAACAAATTATACATCACTAAGCAAATGACACGATAATAGCGATGCTTTTATTCTCCGTTTGTTGCATTGCATTGCATTGATGAATCACGAGGTTCTCCCATTCCTTTTTCCAGGTTTTGCGGGCCGAACGGTGACGAAATTCTCCCAGTGAACAGACCGACAACGCCGACCACCACCACTACGCCGAGTAAGGAATAAGTTATAACTGATCTGGCAAAACCTTTAGCGGCATTTTCATAATAAAAATGGTCTCTTTAGTCATTAGTGTATGTATTTTCATTGCGCAATGGAGATTTCTGATGCGATGTATTATTTTGAGATGCAAATACACTAATATTTGTACTCTTGAGCATCAAATGAACATCTTCTCCGATTTTGTCATCGGTCATTATGTTTTGCATAGTGATTTTTTTTTCATCACACTCACTTCTTCAGTTGCCATTCAGGGTAGCTAATGGTCACTCTGGTGACGGCTGCTGGCGGTTATTAGTCTGTCGTTCAGCTGACACTGTCTCCGCTGACAGCCTGCTGCTGTCTCCAGTGACAGTCTGTTGTGTTGTCTCCAGCGAGACCTTGCTGTCTCCACTGAGACGCGGTCTCTGTCTCCTCCCACAGAGCCGTCTCCGTCTCCATCTCCGTCCCCGTCTCTCCCTTCGCCCGTCGGACCGCCTCCGTACAACGGATCGGCAGCGGGCTGTACGGACGACGAGTTCCAGTGTCTCAGGTGTGTTACAGGGATCTATATTAGGGCCCATAGTCAATACCCTATAACGGATCGGCAGTGGGCTATACTGTACTGACAACGAATTCCACTGTGTCAGGTATGTAAAAGGGCTATGCATTAGGTCAAATAGGTACTAACATAATGTTTATGCCGTGGGCTATATTTGTGATGCAATGTGAAATAGTTCAGCGGTTTTCAATGTAGCAGGTGATAATATAATGCATTTTGTGACTGTGTGAGCGAGTTTTCCTCTGAACAATAACAATTTGCACGTTTTGCACGGGTCAACTATTTCGCTTGGCGTCACAAACTACCTTTTTGGGCGACTTAAACACGCCAGTGGGGCTTATGTCTTCTTCGTTTTTTTGGACTTCCCACAGTGTCCTCCCATTCAATCACTAATTGCCACAATTTCCCCCCATTTCGCCACCAGTGTGTCTCAGTGCGTGCCGGCCTCCCAGCGGTGCGACACCCGGCCGCAGTGTGGGGACTACTCTGACGAGGCCTCCTGCTCTCTGCTCGATTACCTGGTGAAACACCACCCGGACAGGGTCTGTGACCGCCATATCGACCTGCCAGAGGCAGCCGACGAGGAGCTCTGCTGTGAGTTAATGTCGACCGTTAATATTTCAGCGTCAATATTTCAGCGCTAATATTTATCTGCTGAGTATTTCAGCGATTGCCGTCGCTGTCTCCGTCGTCGTTGCCGGTCGGAAGTATCGGTCGTCACTTGGGGGCATTTCATGCAATGCCTAGGCAACGAATATATGTACTCAGTTAATTTCGAACATATTTCAGCAATTGCCTAATGCCTGGTCTCCGCCTGCGCATTTCGTGAAGTAGCTTACATTTTCAGACGTTCGCTGTAACGCGCGTATATTTACGAAAGTTTCAGCATTTGCCAGCATTCCACGTAATTTAATTGAGTAGGAAAATACAAGTATATTTCATAAGACGGATACAGCACATTCGGGCGGACGCGTTTCCGCAGAGACTTTTCGATGCCCCTTCAAAAATAGAAAAGATACAAGTCTGATGAAATACGTCCACCCGAATATCTTGTATCCGTCTCATAATATTCCACGTAATGCTTAGCCATTTCATGAACAGCCGGATTTTTGCCGATGTTTACGATGCATACATGCACTAGCACATCTCGAATGATTTTGGTATGCTGGCGTACCACATCATACAATGTAATTGTAAATAACATGGGCTTGAGCTCGTATGCGTTCGATACGTGCTGAGAAGCAACGTTATTAATTACTTTTTTGCAGTTTAGAATGAAGTCAAATGTATTTCGCTAAGCACTGATCGAGGCTGCCTCGGTTTTCACTGACCTGCTCTCCGCTCGCTCCCAGGTCCGCCGGACGCCGGCCAGTTCCACTGTTCATATCGATTTGAACTGAGCCCCTGTCTACTGATACCCACCAGGTCCGCCGAACCCGTATCGGCTTGTACTGAGCCTCTGTCTACTGATACCCATTACCCACCAGGTCCGCCGTACGCCGGTCAGTTCTACTGTCCGTATCGGTTTGTAGTGACCCTCTGTCTACTGATACCCACCAGGTCCGCCGGATGCCGGTCAGTTCTACTGTCCGTACAGCCAGCGGAGTATCCCGCTGAAATGGTGCTGCGATCGCCAGGCCGACTGCGAGTTTGGCGAGGACGAGGCCAATTGCGGTGAGTTGGGAGTTAGACACTGGGAGTTACTGGAAGTTTGGCGAGGACGAAGTTTACTGCGGTCAGTTGGGAGTTAATTGAGTCATTGCGAGTTTGGCGTGGACGAGGCCAAGTGTGGTGAGTCAATAGTTAGGCACCGGGAGTTACTGCAAGTCTGCCCACGGGTTCGCATCAGTCACCCATTGTAATACTTTTGTTCCTTCTCTTTCAGTGGCGCTGGTGGACCAGAACTCGGGCGCGGTCGACCTGGACCGGCTCGGAAGACCGCTGAAGAGACGGACGGGGGTCGTGGCCATTAAATCCGAGTGAGTTATGTGAAACGCTGGGGATGTGTTGACTTGATGATAAGTGATGTGTATACGTTCTTGTAGTTTTGCACCATCTGTCGCTACTTCAGTTTTAACAAATTGGCAATAGTTATGCTTTCATTTAACTTTGCCCATATTCTACAAATTGAGCATTGCTTATCGATCCTTGCTTTGTATGGCCTAGTGGTTGATTTGTTACTCATTTATACCATTTCCAATGATTATCTTTATTGTAACTTTCCATAAAATTGTTTAACATTACTCCAATGCTGCCGCTAAGCCGACTGAACTGTTTTCTCGCTGGCACGTACGGCGTGCGGGTCTCATGTTCTTGTCATTCCCCAGTTACGCCTCTGGCGCCACGTGGTCTCCGATCTGCACAGAGTCCCACTCCTGGGTGCGGAGGTACTCTGACGTCATCTGTAACTACCTCCATCAGGGGTGGGTAAATCAACGAATTATATCTCCATTAGGGGTGGGCAGCTTAATATCCCCACCAGGGATGGGTAGCGAACCTAGCTTACAGAATCATTACCGTTATCTCCCGTACTAAAACTGTCACGTTTAAATCGGATGCCACTTCTGGTCAAATGTTTTTTTTTATAGTGTGACGCTTTCACTTCAATTGTCTTCTGTGATGATAACTCACCGTATAGAAATAGACACGTACCGTAAATAATACACTTGGCAATTGGCATTACATTTGGCATTACATTTGCATTTGGTTTCAATTGGCCTCACTCACCACTGATTTTTCTTTTTTACCTACATAAACGATTCGATCGTCATCGTCTAGCCTAGCACCGTCACCGTCTCACCGTCTCCCCACAGCGGCACAATTGTGGAGCGCAACGTACCGGTGGCGGCGGGTCTGCTGCAGCCCCGCTACCCCCTGGGACCTCCTCTGTACGACTGCGGGAGGGCCGAGCCCGGTAACCACGAAATCAGGAAGGAGAGCAACACTCCAGAGGCAGCAGGGGTGACGTATGAAGCAGACGCGGTGTTTGGAGGGCAGGCGTTTGAGGAGGACGCCGTGTTGTTTGGAGAGAGGAGCGCCGGAGCGGCTGAGGAGGGACGGAGGGTCGCCCGCGAGCTGAAAGGTGTCGGACTCAGCTCCTGGTCGGCGCATCCTCTGCTGGCTGTGCTACAGCAGCTGGATAAGGCACAGGTAAACACGGGGATAGGTGCTGATGTAGGGGCAGGAGGTTTAGAAATTCAGATGTGTTTGACTGATTGATGTTGGGGTACCAACACTCATGACCTTGGGGCAATGTAAAGATGGATTGGCTGCCTTTCATCTGTGTTATTGAACGGAAAATTGGTGAATGGTGGCATTGCAGTTATCTGATGCTTTTAGTTTGCAATACCTATGTTCAAAGATGTTTTAAAACGGGATTAAACTATGAATTAGATATTTCTTAACAATTGTGAGATAGCGTTGTTGGATGGATGCTGCCGTAAGAAATCAATTTATCATTTTTTAACTCGAGCATTTTTGAAGTATTTTTCCCACTCGGCTCGTAAGACCCTTCGGTAATTTTAATGCGGTGTGTTTGCATGTCCAGTTCCCACCCACTGTCGCTGTTTGACCGTGTGTCCCGCCCACCCAGCCGACCGGGTCCCAGCTCCCACCCACTGTCGCTGTTTGACCGTGTGTCCCACCCACCCAGCCGACCGGGTCCCAGCTCCCACCCACTGTCGCTGTTTGACCGTGTGCCCCACCCACCGAGTCTGTCGCTGTTTGACCGTGTGTCCCACCCACCCAGCCGGGCGGCCGGTCGGCCTGCACCGGCGTGCAGCTGACCTGTGGTGACCCGGAGCCCGTCTGTGGCCACCGGCCCGCCCTCAAACAGCTGAGGAACCTGGCCGGGCCCAGCTCAGGTCAGTGTAGAGCCCGTCCTCAAACAGCTGAGGAACCTGGCGAGGCCCAGCTCAGGTCATTGCACTAGAGAGGGATCAGGGACATGCTAACATTCATGAGGGTCAGCTGTTTTAGCTGAGCGGATTCAGGTCTCAAACAAACTGATGCAACTCTGATGAACCTCGCAGGCCTCATCTCTGGTCTGTAAGTGAGGGGACGTGGGTCCGGGAGCTCCACAGGTCTCAATTCAGGTCGGTGAGAAAAAATCAACGGCCAATTGAGAGGTCCAGTAATATTTATTGAAGCAATGCTGTGAATGTTGTTGTGAACAATGTAGAAGGCAATGTTGTAAGCGATGTTGTAAGCTGAAATGGGGTTGCAGATTGGTTGTGGTGTTGCAATGTAACAACACTTCGGAAAAGCTCGTTGCACCTAAAGCTTTCTTTGAGTGATAAGCAAATTGCTCTCCTCATGGCAACTGTAGTCAACCCCTCAGCATAGAACCTTTATCCGCAGAGTAACCCTTCGTTGACGTTTCCAGGTCGCGGAGTGTGGCCGATGTACGTCACCGTCTACGTCAACGGCGTGGAGGCCGGCGGAGGGACTCTGATCAGCGCCAGCTGGGTGATCCTCTCGCCGGAGGTGCTGGCCGGCATCAGGTCAGGTCACTGGAGGTGCAAGTTCAGCGCCATATCGATACCATTTGTCAGTGCCCGCATCGGTGAGAGCTAGATATGAGGTTGGGACTGCAGGTCCTGTCTCACGGGCCAGGGTCTCGTCACTAAAGCTGAAAAAATATTTGGAGGCAACTTGTACACTGCATTGGCCAATTACATACATAGACAGTGTGGTATTGAACATGAACATAAAACAAAATTTGGTTGCATATTTGTCTCATCCAACCCCTTCGCTCCGTTTCACAACCCCTCCACAGACTACATGTCGGTCCGCACGGGCCAATACCGGCAGATATATCGAACGCCCTCCGTTCTCCACTGAAAATATCCTGAGCTCCCTCGCATATTTTCACAGCGCCTCCACAGACTACGTCTCAGTCCGCGCTCTGGCCAGTGTCGTAAGATGCCCTATCTTCCTCTCTGTTCTACAGCCCCTCGACAGACTACGTCTCTGTCCGCGCCGGCCAGTACCGCCGTCAGCTGTTCACCACTGGTGACCAACAAACAGTGCGGGTCGACTTCCAGTCCCGGGACGGTCGGGTCACACTGCTCCATCTGAGCCGGCCGCTGGAGATCGGCGAGGACGTCTATCCAGCCTGTCTGCCGCCGGCAACAGCCAGGTGGGAACCGGGCTTTAGTGGGGATGGGGAGAGATGTAGGTACCCGGCCTGTCTGCCGCCGGGAACAGACGCGTGGGAACCGAGCTCTAGTGAAGATAAGCTCTCGCGTTGATAGCCGTGTCTGCTGCCCAAAACGGACAGGTCGTACCCGGGCTTTAGTGGAGGTATGATTGAGTAGGTACTTACCCAGTCTGTCTGCCGCCGAAAGCGTACAGGTGGGAACCGAGCCTTAGTGTGTTCACTAAAGACGTGCATACCGCCGGAGATGCCAGGTGGAAGCCATCCCTTACAGAGCCCGACTCGGGCGCTTCATTGGCTCTATAATATGGTCAGGTGCGAATCACGTCTTAGAAGAATACGACTCGGGGCGCTAATCGCGGTTACTTTTTTACAGTGCGTTCATAATCAAAGTACATATATCCTGATGTGGTGCGAGACACATGCGATGTTTTGCTGATATTCCATAATATGTTTTTACTTTAAGGCTACATTATCTTTCGTAACTTTTTATTGTTTTTTTTTTTGCATGGAACCCTGCCTTTCCCCACAGCGGCTCCCCGTCGCCGGACACGCTGCAGAAGTGTTACGCCGTCGGCTGGGACGGGGATGCGGTGACCAGCGTCAAACTCACCGTAAAGGAGGTGTGCCCCGAACACCACCTCTGCGTGATGCCCTCCACAGCGGCCAGCTGTAAGGTAAGGATAGAACAGGGTAGTGTAACGACCGTACGGCCGTACGGGGCAGGTGAAAACAAAGTGTGAAAGACAGGGACCATTCATTGTGTGCGTGCGTGCGTGCGTGTGTGTAAATAGTATAGTTGTGTAACGTCCGTAAGTTTGTGGGTGTAAATAGAAATAGGTGTACGAGATTACCTTTATATGTGAATACAAATAGGTGTGTAAGAACTAAGATGAGGACTCAAACCGCGCTAAACTGGAGTATGTATTGTAGCTCAATCATATGTCCACCATTTCCGACAGACGAGCGGTGTGTGGTCGGGCGCCATCTTGTGCCAGTCCTCTGGCCATCTGTCCCCTAGTTATTGCCTTGCTGTCCCCATTTCCGACAGACGAGCGGTGTGTGGTCGGGCGCCATCTTGTGCCAGTCGGCGGACCGTCTGTGGCACGCGATGGCCGTGTTCCGTGAGCAGGGCCCGCACTGTTTCCGCCGGCCGTCCAGCTGGCCGCGGCTGTCTCCGCACCACCTGCAGCGTCAGCTGACCTGTCTGAACATCTCGCTGACTGCGCCGCCAGAAATCGGAGAGATCTTCAGGGTCGAGCTCCTCGAGAGGTACGGAGGGAGGGTGCGGGATTCAGCTGCCACACGTACTGGAGCACGGAAATCTGAATGTCCTTTACAACAAGAGGTTTTGTATTGAGGTATCCACTTTGATCTCATTTTAAATATGAATGGAGCTTATTCACGTCACATTTTTGTTTATTACGAGTACCTACATTAGGAGTTGTAGGCAAAGAAATCGGTAACCTTACGGACTCGTGTATCCCTAGCATGTCAGCTGTTTGCAGCGAGGACTGATTGACACATCGTCGGATGCATGCTTGCCGGATGACACATGCATCGGTGTCGTTGCTGCTGCGGCCAGCGTTCTGAGTTTGCCGCACTTTGAGCTCGTTTTCATTGTCTGATTCCCTAACTGGCGTCTGTCTGTGTGTTGTCAGCTGCCCGCCGGCAGTGGCCATGTCGGAGCCGCTGTGTACTGGGCACCGGTGTCACCTGGGACAGTGTCTGCACCCCACCCAGGTGAGATAGTCTGGGACATTACATCCCACCCAGGTGAGATAGTCTCTGGGACATAACACCCCACATTACACCCCACATTACACCCCACTCAGGCGAGATATAGTCTGGGACAGTGTGTGCACCCCACCCCGGTGAGATAGTCTCTGGGACATTACACCCCACATACACCCACATTACACTCCACATTACACCCCACATTACACCCCACATTACACCCCACATTACACCCCACATTACACCCCACATTACACCCCACATTACACCCCACATTACACCCCACATTATACCCCACATTACACCCCATATTACGCTATACATTACACCCCACATTACACACCACACCGGTGTCAGCTGGGACAGTGTCTTCACCCGACCCAGGTGAGAAAGTCTGGGACGTTACACCCCACACAGGTGAGATAGTCTGGGACATTACACCCCGCATTCCACCCCACATTACACCCTGCATTACACCCCACATAACACCCCACAACGGTGTCAGCTGGGACAGTGTCTTCACCCGACTCAGGTGAGATAGTCTGCGACATTACACCCCACCCAGGTGAGATACCTAGTCTGGGACATTACACCCCACATACATCCACAATACACCCCAAATTACACCCCACACAGGTGAGATAGTCTGGGACATTACACCCCACATTACACCCACATTACACTCCACATTATACCCCGCCCAGGTGAGATAGTCTGCGACATTACACCCACATTACACCCCACCCAGGTGAGATAATGTGGGACGCTACACCCCACATCTGTACCTATCTTTTGGGCCTTGTCCCCATCCTTCACCAGTGAACCGATTTTCAAACGCTGGTAGTATGTGACTGACAAACACAGCGTTTGAGTAGAATGACTGTTGTCAACTTGTTCGTCTTATAAAGTCAGTATCTTACGTCTGTTCGTCTTATAAAGTCATTATCTTATGTCTGTTCGTCTTATAAAGTTATTATCTTACGTCTGTTCGTCTTATAAAGTCATTATCTTATGTTTGCTTTTTTATTTCATCGACAGGTAACGGCGTGCCCGCGTGTAATTCAGCCTTGGTCCTATGACGTCATCTAACATTTGTTTTCGTTCCTTCCACAGGTGTGTAACGGCGTGCCGGAGTGTGACGATGGCTCGGATGAGGTGGACTGCGACTTCAACATCACATCCTGTGACGTCACAGACGGGCAGTGCGGTCAGTAACTGACGTCATCACATTATTGTGACGTCACAGACAAACAGTGGTCACTGGACAGCTACGATGATGTCATTTGTCACCCACTCTATGATTTTGCGTATACGGGTGGTAAATCTGACACTCGCGATTTGACGTCAGGACTAGATGCAGTGTATCATGTAGCCTTTGTAAGCTATATCCTATGCGACCCCTTTGACCTCTGGCTGGCTCAGGTGTGCCCTGTGACCTCTGAATGACCTCTGCGACCTCACTTCTGACTGAGTTATGTGACCCCTATGACCTCAATGGTCTCTGACTGACTTATGTGACATCTGACTGACCCCTGTGACATCTGACTGACCCCTGTGTCCTCTGTGACCTCTGTGACCTTTGTGACCTCTGTGACCTCTGTGACCTCTCAGAGTGTGCCGAGGACCAGATCCAGTGCTCGGAGAGCGGCACCTGCTGGCACTACCGGGCGTTCTGTGACGGCCGCGCAGGCTGTCTGTCCGGTGCAGACGAGCCGGACGTCTGCACTTGCCGAGGCTTCCTCTGGTGAGATAGTAGTGGGAATAGTAGGGGTTCAGCTGTTGATATATCAGGGGAGGGAAATATCCACTAGTAAGCGTCCAGTGACGGATGGATTCCTCTGGTGGGAGGGTAGCGGAGGGGAGGACATCGGAGATATTCTGGACGGGGAGATATTCTGGACTTTGCAAGGCCTTTGATGGGATAGGGCGGAAGAGCAAGGTGGAAAAGAAAACGAGAATTCACGCAAGGAACTTTTGTTTTGGCTGGGTACGAGGTTACTGATCAGCACTGAACACTATAAGAAAGGCTTCAAGGATGGTTTTGATGTCAGTGTCACGGCAAATGCATTTGCCGTGACATGATAACGAGAAGGCAAACATACCACATTTGTTTGCATTACATGCATCCCTTCTTCGACCAGTCTTCTCTTTCCCGTTCAGACATCGGCTTCGGCCATTTCTGGCCTCATATAACTATTCCATTTGTATCCACCTATGTACGCCGTTTGTACTCCATGTATGTGCGTTTACACTTATCCAGTGTTAATGCCCTTCGTTGTTCACCCCTCCATAGAGAATGGCAGCCCCGGAACTGACCTCTGGCCTGACTGTAACCCCTCCCCTGCATCCCCTCCCATCCCCTCCCCTCTCAGGCTGGCGGCTCCGGAGCTCATTTGTGACCGAAAGGTGGACTGTAAGACCGGGGATGACGAGTTCGACTGCCAGTACGAGGTCGACCAGTTCCGGTGCTATAGGTGGGTCGGTGCTAACAGTGCTATGTGCTAATACGAGGTCGACCAGTTCCAGTGCTATAGGTGGGTCGGTGCTGACAGTTATATGTGCTAATTTTGGGTGCTATGGGTGTCCGGTGTTTATATTGGTTGCTATAGGGAAGTCAGTGACAGTGCTAACAGTGGAATGTGCTAATACGAGATCAGCCAGTTTCCATGCTATCAGAATGTTGGTGCTAACAATGTTGTGTACTAATACGAGGTGGATCAGTTTCCATGCTACTAAAAAGTATGTGCTGGCAATGACTAGTGCTAATGGACATTCATGGGCTTCTTGGATCATACGCTCTTGCTCTGTAGGCTGTCATTTTTGTTACCGCAGCCATATTACCGCAGGCATAAACCGTGGGAATCCCAGTCAAAGGTAACTATGCTAACCACCATAATGACTGTAACGGTAACGTTAATAGCAACGTTAATAGCGTGAAAGTGAGCGTCCCAGCTGTGCGCCGTCCCCTGCTGACGTCATATATGTGACGTCACAGGGACGCCACGGTGCACCTGATTGAGCGCTCGCAGGTGTGTGACGTCACGTACCAGTGCGCCGGTGGTGAGGACGAGGAGCACTGTCTGTGTCTTCTGGAACACCTGCCGCCGCTCACCCCCGATCACACCGGCAAACTGAGCTTCAACGTGTCCGAGAACCACTTCGGGTGAGCAGAGGGAGAGGGGAGGGAGGGGGAGGGGGAGGGAGGGAGAGAGAGAGAGAGGAGAGAGAGAGAGAGAGAGAGAGAGAGAGAGAGAGAGAGAGAGAGAGAGAGAGAGAGAGAGAGAGAGAGAGAGAGAGAGAGAGAGAGAGAGAGAGAGAGAGAGAGAGAGAGAGAGAGAGAGAGAGAGAGAGAGAGAGAGAGAGAGAGAGAGAGAGAAAGAGAGAAGGGGACCGGGAATGGAACAGCTGGGCAAGATAGGGAGGTAAGGTGGCTATAACAGAAGGTGCTAAGTAACTGAAAATATAAAATAAGGGGTGTCTGAGCCATGAGATTTCAAAACCCTTTTGAGGGGTATTTGGAGAATGTGAAGAATGAGAAGAGGTTGTACTAATAATAAACATGACTTGAAAAAAAAAAACACCAGGAATGAGAGACGTTTGAAGTCTGCATGATGCCATGATGCCTATTCCACTATCATTCTGACCTCTACCTGGCTTTTGTGCGACATTTAGCTAGTATCTGATACCCAACTGACTCCTGTGACCCGTGTTCTGCCCCTCTGGCTTGCCTCTGTCTACCCTTGTGTGACCCCTGCGTGACTTCTGTCTGACCCCTGTTTGACCCCTGTTTGACCCCTGTCTTACCCCTGTCTTACCCCTGTCTGACCCCTGTCTGACCCCTGTCTGACCCCTGCCTGGCCCCTGCCTGACCGCTCCGTGACCCCTATCTGACCCCTATCTGACCCCTGTCTTACCCCTCTGTGACCCCACAGCGGCACCCCGTTGTGATGCCTCCGGCCATCTTCTGGTCCGTGTTCTCTCTGTGACCTCTCTATGACCTCTGTGACCGGGCTCTGTGACCCTCAGCGCGCCCCGCTGTGATGCCTCTGGCCATCTTCTAGTCCGTGTGCGTGGACGATGGGTCGCCGTCCCTCAGGGAATGTGGAACGAGCAGAAATCGCGCCAGGTGTGCGCCAAACTCGGCTATAGAGAGGTGGGTGAGACAGACGGAAGGTATTACCGTATTACCATGGTAACCAGTACGTGTGGGCTAGACAAAAGGGTTTGGCCAATTACTGGTATGTACAGGTCTCGCGGGTTTTAGCGGTAGGTCGTTCGGCGAGCGGGAGGGCAACCAGTTCCGCCTCTGTATCGGTGACCATTTGCTCCGCCCAGTTACTCGCGAGCGCGTACTACGGCACATAGTAAAGTGGGGAGGGAAGAGTTATAGTGGCAGCCTGCGTAGAGGCTAAAATCGGTTTCTATCGTCTGGGCCGGCGACACGGCATGCGGTCAGGGGACGGGGAAAGGTCAGAGGTCACTCACAATGTGCAGTACCGCATCCCGTCCTCTCTGCGTGCTGACCAGCGCACGACCTCGGCCGTTGGCCAATCGGCATTGAAGGGTCAAGGTCACCCGTAGCCAGCGGGCGGGGTAGGCCGGCATCGTGCCGATTCATAGGCAGTCGTCAAAAGTTTTAGTCGAGGTCGGGAGACGACTGTAATGTTTATCTTGGGAACAGTTCTGTCATTTAACCCGCGCCCCCTTAGGGTCTCCCGAGCGTCGGTCCCATTGGGGGGGAGCATTTTGCCCCCCCCCCCCCTAAGATCTCGAGAACCACGCAAAATAACAACAAGCAGCAAACGGTGTTGGATGGCCCCAACGAGGAACTACCTTTTGGCTCAATTTCATTGACCTCGGTCAAACCGATGACGTCACAGGTCAGGTCAAATGTCGAATTTTCACCGTTTACAGGCAATTTCAAGAAATGTGTTGTAAAATCGAGTAAAATGCATGCCATTCATCGATAAGGAATCAATGAATGACAATTTTCGATGGGGCATTGTTCGTCAAACACATATTGTGCTATTTGGGGTCACTGATACCAAGTCAGGTCACAAAGGTCAGGTCACTGAAGGTCACAATATGAAGATAACTATTATGCGATGCATGTTTTCTGGTCCATTTTACATGACAAATGCGATTATGTGGGTCAGGCAACCTTTGGGGCCAGTTTAGGTTATGTTCTGGTGAAGGTCAGGTAAAGGTCAGGTCAAATAAGGTCAAATTTCTAATTTGATATTTTTGCATGAAATGAGTATCGATTCGATCCAGCTCGTCACGGGGAGTCTAATGGTCGTCTTTGTTTTGCGTTATGTGGTCTAGAATTGCTAAAAATTGAGTTAAAAAATTGACGTCATCAATTTTGAACAGCTTTTTCGCTATAACCAGGCCAAAAAGAGGTATCGATCTACAATTTGTTATGTAGCTCGAAGAGAGCAGGGACTATCATATATATTCCGTTTTTTAACTCGAAAAACTTTTTTTGTTATTTCATACCAATTTTTTTTTAATTTGGGGGGTCAAAAGCTCAAAAGTTTGAAAATCACAGATTGCAGTTTTGTAGCACCGTCTTTTCTACACGATCAGATAGAGAGATTGGAAATTGCTTGTTAACTGTAGCTTTTGTGAGCGTTTCAATATTTAATGTTTTTTGCTCATTTTTGCTCGAACATGACCTCAGTTCGACCTCAATAACTCCTGACCTAAGGTAACCTAAGACTTGAAGTTGTGTGTGAAGGTGTCAAATTGATGCCCGGGAAGCTATTGAAAATTTGGCGGGGCTGCGCGCCGCCGTTTTCCTGCTATTCAGGAAAATACACATTACACAGGGGCTATATTGCCAACCCCCAACGGGACGAGGGTTGACCGTGACCTGCTGAGGCTGGAGGTTGTTTCAAAACAAAGTTTTGTGTTCTGCCGCACTATATTTCCAAAACTTTGTCACAATACTGACCAAGAAATATGTTGCATGAATGAAATTGCAGTATTATCAAAAAGGAAACTAGGCGTAAAAGTTTAAGTAACATCACTGTATGCTTATTTTTGCGTTATTTTTAGAACAAAATCGATGTAAGCCACTAAAAAGCAAAACATAACATTGTTTGTATAGGAATATGCCATTACTCGCACCCATACCGGCGTTTTCGCAGGCGCTAACGTTTGGGCGGGGATGGATCAGACCCCACAGTTGATCGGCTTTTGATCAAACTAGAGCTTCTTGAAAAGAAGGAGCATGTTGCACGTGACGAGAGGAAGCCGATGATACCCAATTTATAGATAATTGGTCATTCGTTGATCATAGGTCATACGTTGACCTTCCAAGTCAGTTTAATAACCCAATATTCGGAAGGGTCTAGACCTGCCTGGAAGTTTTTGTCGTGAGCTTTTATGAAGCTTTCGGTATAAGATAGAGAGAGAGAGAGAGAGAGAGAGAGAGAGAGAGAGAGGGAGAGAGAGAGAGAGAGAGAGAGAGAGAGAGAGAGAGAGAGAGAGAGAGAGAGAGAGAGAGAGAGAGACAGACAGACAGACAGAGAGAGAGAGAGAGACAGACAGACAGAGAGAGAGAGACAGAGAGAGAGAGACAGAGAGAGAGAGAGAGAGAGAGAGAGAGAGAGAGAGAGAGAGAGAGAGAGAGAGAGAGAGAGAGAGAGAGAGAGAGAGAGAGAGAGTGAGTGAGAGACGAGAGAGAGAGCGAGAGCGAGAGCGAGAGCGAGAGCGAGAGCGAGAGCGAGAGCGAGAGCGAGAAAGAGAGAAAGAGAGAAAGAGAGAAAGAGAGAAAGAGAGAAAGAGAGAAGAGAGAGAAGAGAGAGAGAGAGAGAAGAGAGAGAGAGAGAGAAATTAGCCTTTTTAGAAAACGGTCGGTAAATATAGGTATTAAGCGACAATGCACGGATTTAAAATGAACGTTCATCCTTCTCACAGCTAGCCTGTTCAACGTGTTTCCAGTTCCATCGCTAGTGACCTCGCCTTTAGGCCATGTGACCGGAAACCGGCCTAGCTAAACAGCAGATATTCTATGGGCGCGGTCCGCGGAAACCTTGAAAATTGGCTGTGCCGCATTGCCATTCCTAGTGGTTTTAAACCTGGCTAGATTGGCTCCATGCGCTCCGCAGATCGGCAAATTTGTAGTTAAGCAGCCCTGAAGGCACTGGCCGAGTTGCTCCGCTGGTCCCGGCCAAATAAGACACAAGGGACCAAACACAATTTCACATGTTGCGGACGTTTCTAATCTTAAGTCTAGAAACGAACGGTTAATGAGACCTGACTCGCCGAATTTTGGGCTATAATGGGCTCTATGTAGAAACTGGTCACAGACCAAAGATCATTTTGGTCAAGGTCATGAAATTTTCAGGGTAGGTGTAAACTTTCAATTGCAGATGGCCTGAACTTATCCGACTCCTGACCGCATGGGTATTTATTTACTTATGGTGAGAAAAATAACTCACGGCACTGAAAGCTTCGCTGCTATCCGCCACTTTAAACGCAAGTTATTCAGGAAAACCAAGGAGAGGGGTTCATTTTATCACCCCTAATAAGAAGAAGGGTTTCCATTAAAAGAAAACGGTAACATCGATAAAAAACATCTCCTGTATATTTCTCAATTTAATGTGGTGAGTTTTCCGTAATGTTAATAAATGCTTATTAGGTAAACAATATTGTAAGTTGACATGGCACGTCATTTCCATTCTATTTTATCCCGTTCGTTCTAGCCCCTCTCGCCTGCCGCCCCCCCCCCCCCCCACACCACCACCACTACCACCACACCGGCTAAGTTGGCTGAGGCGAGGCTGGCGGAGGCGAGCGCCTTCCCTCCCTTCATGCCAAACAGCGCCTGGCTGTCGTGACCTCTGGCCTCACCGCCCGAAGGCTCGTCCGCTGTCCAAGGACGCCCTGCGCGGGCCGCAGTGATAGCCTCTGCCGCGTCCCGCCTCTATCCACCGTTCACCACGCGCTGGATTCATTCATGCCTCTGTGTTTCAGCGTCCTACCCGTTGGGTGGCACCACTGTAGTCATAGGCGACTGCAGGGAAGCCGCGGTCAGAATGCCCCAAACGGCGAATTTTGATGTTTTCTTTTAATTTCTCCGAAACTAGCCGGCATACGATCAAACCTTTTTCCATGATCATGGAAGGGAGCTATACGAATAAATAGGTCACATCTTCAAGCCTACAAAGCTGAAGACCAAAAAGATATAGCCGGAAAGGCAAAACCTACGCTTAAAACCCGCGGGACCTGTACCTAAATGAGCACGAGTTTTCAGGTTTTGCCAACCTTGCGATGTTCTAGTCAAATAGTAAAAGAGTTAACCCTCGCACGACCAGGCCATTTCTCATAACCCGCGACCTGGTGGGGGGGGGGGGCTATTTTTTGCCCCCCCCCCTCCAGACTTTTCGATATATCTCCAGAACCGCTGCGCCGACGATCGTCACCAAACTTTCAGTACCCTCCCGGACATCAATTTTACACATTGTGACCAAAAGTTTTCCAAAGGCTATGATAGGTTGGCCGGAAATGACGTCAGAGTGACGTCATGTTCTGCCGTTTTCGACCCAAAAAAGGGTTTGGCGGGAAGAGCTGTCAGGCCTATAGCTTTGCAAATACAGAAAAATGATTAAGACATAAAAGATTTAGAATGAACAGGGCTACAAAACTGCTATCTCGGATTTTTGAAATTTTTGGATTTTGACCCCCAAAAATCAAAAAATATTTTTTTTGGATATAATAATCGAAAAATCCAAAAAGTTTTTTGAATTTCGCAAAAACCGGAATATATGTGATAGTCCTTACCGTCTTCCATCCACATAACAAATTTGAGATTGATACCTCTCTTTTTGGCGAAGTTATAGCGAAAAAACTGTTCAAAATTGATGACGTCAAATTTTCAAACTCAATTTTTAGCAATTCTAGACCCCGTAGCGCAAAACAAAGACCACCATTAGACTCCCCGTGACGAGCTGCATCGAATCATTACCCATTTTATGCAAAACTATCAACTTTAAAATTTGACCTTTTTTGGCCTGACCTTGACCTGACCTTGACCTGCACTTCGCCAGAAAGTGACCTAAGCCGTACCTGATAGTCTTATAACCAACACCATTGAGTTGGAAATGAAAAATTGGCCATAAAACATGCATCACACAACCTTAGTAAAGTTGGGCTCATGTGACCTGACCCGTGACCCTTGGTGACCTGACCTGTGACCTGACCTGGTATTGTCAGTGACCTCTAATAGCAACATATCTACTAGGCAACTGACGCCCTATCGCTGATTCTCGACAAAATGCGTTTTCCTCGGTGTTATAGCGCATACCCTAGAAGACCCGTGAACGGTGAAACATTTCATCTTTGACCTGACCTGTGACGTCATCGGTGACCCTGAGGTCAATGAAATTTGGTTTCCTTCGACAAATTTGACAGGCCTTTCGAACGCCGTTTGAATTTTGCGGATCCGTCCAGTAGTTTCGGAGATACGAGGGGGGGGGGGGCAAAAAATAGCCCCCCCCCCCCCCACCAGGGCCCGATTCCACCAAGTGAATATATTCCATTACGGCGGCGTACATATTCACTTTTGGCATATTACGACATATTCAGTTTCACCAAACTCCGTACAGGGATACTTATTCAAGACAAAGACAAAGTATGACTGCATAATTCCGTCGTTTTCTGGCATACTATTACATTTGAGGTACCTCTGGTACGCCGATCTGCTTTTTCAACAGCTGTTTGCCGAGTTTGCTGGCATTGAAAGTATGCTACTTTTTGTGGCATACTTTGAGAAACAGCTTGGCATACATCAATTTTTTGTATGATAATGTTACAAATTTAATGACTTCGTCGATGCAACGTATGATAAAACATGCCACAGGCTACGCAAGAAGTTTTTGATGTCATAATGGTTATTTCTTGCTGGATATATAGGGTATCGTGTGTCAGGGCTTATATTGAAATTAAACCCCAGAACAGCTATTTTTATAAGGCTTATCTCATCGTGGCATCACTGCGATTAAAATCACCCCATCATGCAGAAACACAACAGGGAATTCCTTTTTTTCATTCGCATTCCCGATTACATTGAGTTTTCCACTTAAAAAAAAACGACAGTTCACATTGTATTTTGATAACACAAAAGGCCAAAAGCGTTTCAAATCTTTCTCACCGTGATTATTACACCGTGCTCTTTATACAGCGCTTTACCCAGGGGTGGATTTTTATATTAAGTTGGGGTTGCACGTGCAACCCCAACTTTGAATTGTGCAACCCCAACATCGGTTTGTGCAACCCCAACTTTACAACTGAAATAAATCGGCGGGCGACTCGAATGGCGCCGCCCCCATAACCCTGAGCCATCCCAAAACTCTATGCCACCCGTTGACTTGGCACCATCTTTCAAAAGAGTCCTACCCACCCCTCAACTATCTAGTGTAGTTGCCGCCTCCTCAGACCTCAAATATAGGTGCCGCCCCCTCTAAGTGTAGGCGCTGCCGCCTCAAGTGCAAATGCCATCGTCGCCCCCTCTAAGGTAAGTACTACCCTCCTCTCAAGAGCTTGAGCTGTCACAAGGCCGTACAGAGCTGTCGGACATGCAAAAATGACCAGTTAAAAAATCGTGGATTTCGATTCCTGGTGCGCCGCTCACCGCTCAGTGGGGAGTGGGGGTGGTACCCAGTGGAGGTCGCAGGGGGGCATCAGGGCCATGCCCCCCCAAAGACAAATCAGGGGCCATCATATAATTTGCCCCCTTAAGCAACCGATGGGCCCCGATGGGCGTAGGGGCCCTGGCTCTTACCCGATTGTCACGAGGCTCAAGAAACCAACGCCACGTATTATGTAACAGCCCTCATACCTGTCTTTGAGTATCCTGACTTCTGAGGGCGCTTCAGTGGCCTTCAAGGGCCCACCTTGACCGATGAGGGCCCATATCAACCTCTCAGGGCCCTCCACTGGCCCTTGAGGGCCCTAAAGCGGCATCAGGAGTCCCCCAACCGGCCTTTGAGGGCCCCACACTGATCTCTTGATGGCCTCATTTCTATCTCTGGGGTTCATGACTGACCTTTGGGTGCCGGTCATTAAGAGCCCGCATCGACCTCTGAGGGCCTCAAACTGGCCTTTGAGGGCCCTGTATTGGTCTCGAGGGCTCCCAAACTGGTCTCTGGGGGTCCACACCTCTAATGGCCTCAATTCTTTTTCTGGGGGCCCAAGACTGGCCTTTGGGTGTCCCCGAGGGCCCGTACTGACTTCTGAAGGTCCGATGCCGGTCTCTAAGGGTCCACATCGGCCTCTGAGGGCCCTATACTGACCTCTGGGGTCCAACACCGACCCATGCTGGTCTTTTAGGGCCCCACACTGACCTCTGAGGGCTCCACGCTGGCCTGTAAAATACCACACCGGCATGTGAGGGCCCACGTGAGGGCCCCATAGCAGTCACACTTTACGACGTTCTAACAGGTCCCGATTTTCCCGACTTTTTGGTCATTGACCTGACCTGCAAGGTCAACCAATGACCTAGGACCTTAAAATTAGGTATCATCGGCTTCCTCTCGTCACGGGCAACACGCTCGTTTTTTCCGCGAAGCTCTAGCTCGATCAGGGGCGAAACGGCAAGGGGGGGTCCAACGGACCCCCCCCCCCTTATACGTTCGCGGCTGGAAAAACACCAATACGGGCGAGGGTTAAGCTAACACACCGCCCCCCAGCGAGGGTCTACAGGGGCCCCTTTGCCAATTCGCCCCCCCCCCCCCACGCCAAGTTTACGACCGTACCTGGTGGCGCCCACTTCCGGACTATTGCGCCCCTCGGAACCGCTTTGGGCGCCCTTTCAGGGCTGTGCAACCCCAATAAAAAACAAATAAATCCACCCCTGGCTTTACCGAAGAGAAAGTAGGCGAGGGCTACTAAATAGCTGGCGAGGGCGAGAGGAAGGACTGAAGTCCAGTCCAGCAACGCCTTGATTGACATGCCCAGCATGTTGCATCACAAGTCACAACGCGTTTACATTCGTTTTCATCGCCCACTTTTGCTATTTCTTTGCAGTACCCATATGCTGTCCAATGTCCATATTTTTTTTTGTGTTGTGGCCAAATGATTCAATTTATCACCGGCTTCCCGCTTCCGTTCAGGTTTAGTCTGCCGAATGATTCCGAAATATTCTCCATATTTGAAGTCGTCGGTAGACCCTTCGATTATTTAAAAAACTTGATACAAGTAATATTTCAGATAACTTGTCGGCTAGTCGGCCGTGCTCCTTGCTATCGTCAGTGATCGGTAGTTAGATATAAGATAGGTGCCTCAAGTAATGCCATTTCTTGTTCGACTTTATTTATATTTGCTTTGAACCACTCCAGAATTGCGTAGAAGATGTGAACAAATATTGAAGCAATATCTAATGAGAAGTAGCTTGGAAGAAAAAATTAATATCAATTCAAAATCCAATAAAACCCACACACGCCAGTAACGTCAACTGTGCTGCGCGGCTTGCTGCCGATTGTTTACATTTTTGGCTTTGGAATGTCATGCTCCCAGCAAAAATCAAGAGCATTATTAGCAATATTTGTTTAGGTACTTCCTCTTGTATGATCAGCAAATTTAATTCTTATTAGTGTAGCTAGAAATTTTTTCCATAATATTGTATATCTGAGCATTTAAGCTCGTCGACTTTAAATACGGAAAAATATAGTGACTGCATGTCCCCGACAAGAAAAGATATATGCATGCGCGCCGGTGGCTCTCAAAGTACGTAAAGCGGGCGTATTGAATATATTCCTGTGGCGAAACCGAATAGTATTATCGTCGTACTTTGTCGGTGTACTTTTCCAAAGTACACCAAGAATATATTCACTTGGTGAAATCGGGCCCAGGTCGCGTTATGAACAGACCCCACTGGGCCCGATTTCACCAAGTGAATATATTCTTGGTGTACTTTGGAAAAGTACACCGACAAAGTACGACAACAATACTATTCTGTTTCACCACAGGAATATATTCACTACGCCCGCTTTACGTAGTTTGAGAGCCACCGGCGCGCATGCATACATCTTGTCGGGGACATGCATTCACTATGTATATTTTTCCGTATTTAAAGTCGACGAGCTTAAATGCTCAGATATACAATATTATGAAAAAAAAAATTCTGGCTACGCTAATAAGAATTAAATTTGCTGATCATACAAGAGGAAGTGTCTAAGGAAATATCCGGTTGTTTTTCAATAGAAAAACACAATTCTAACGAATAGTGTTTGTCTTTTCAAACAACCTGCGGTTATTGCTAATAATGCTCTTGATTTTTGCTCGGAGCATGACATTCCAAAGCCAAAATTGTAAACAATCGGCAGCAAGCCGCGCGGCACAGTTGAAGTTACTGGCGTGTGTGGGTTTTATTGGATTTTTAATTAATATTAATTTTTTTCTTCCAAGTTACTTCTCATTAAATATTGCTTTAATATTTGTTCACATCTTCTACGCAATTCTGGAGTGGTTTAGAGCAAATATAAATAAAGCCGAACAAGAAATGGCATTACTTGAGGCACCTATCTAACTACCGATCACTGATGGTAGCAAGGAGCACGGCCGACTAGCCGACAAGTTATCTGAAATATTACCTGAATCAAGTTTTTAAATAATCGAAGGGTCTACCGACGACTTCAAATATGGAGAATATTTCGGAATCATTCTCTGAACCTAAACGGAAGCGGGAAGCCGGTGATAAATTGAATCATTTGGCCACAACACAAAAGAAATAAGGACATTGGACAGCATATGGATACTGCAAAGAAATAGTAAAAGTGGGCGATGAAAACGAATGTAATGAAGCGTTGTGACTTGTGATGCAACATGCTGGGCATGTCAATCAAGGCGTTGCTAGACTGGACTTCAGTTCTTCCTCTCGCCCTCGCCAGCTATTTACTTGCTCTTCGGTAAAACGCTGTATAAAGAGCACGGTGTAATAATCACGGTGAGAAAGATTTGAAACGCTTTTGGCCTTTTGTGTTATCAAAATACAATGTGAACTGTCGTTTTTTGGAAGTGGAAAACTCAATAATGTAATCGGGAATGCGAATGAAAAAGGGAATTCCCTGTTGTGTTTCTGCATGATGGGGTGATTTTAATCGCAGTGATGCCACGATGAGATAAGCCTTATAAAAATAGCTGTTTTGGGGTTTAATTTCAATATAAGCCCTGACACACGATACCCTATATATCCAGCAAGAAATAACCATTATGACCTCTAAAACTTTTTGCGTAGCCAGTGGCATGTTTTTATCATACGTTGCATCGATGAAGTCATTAAATTTGTAACATTATCATACAAAAAAATTGATGTATGCCAAGCTGTTTCTCAAAGTATGCCACAAAAAGTAGCATACTTTCAATGCCAGCAAACTCGGCAAACAGCTGTTGAAAAAGCAGATCGGCGTACCAGAAGTACCTCAAACGTAATAGTATGCCAAAAAACGACGGACTTCTGCAGTCATACTTTGTCTTTGTCTTGAATAAGTATCCCTGTACGGAGTTTGGTGAAACTGAATATGTCATAATATGCCAAAAGTGAATATGTACGCCGCCGTAATGGAATATATTCACTTGGTGAAATCGGGCCGGCGCGGGATAACACGAACGACCAGGGCCCGATTTAACCAAGTGAATATATTCCATTACGGCGGCGTACATATTCACTTTTGGCATATTATGACCACTGAACTCTAATATTCAGTTTCACCAAACTCCGTACAGGGATACTTATTCAAGACAAAGACAAAGTATGACTGCATAAGTCCGTCGTTTTCTGGCATACCATTACATTTGAGGTACCTCTGGTACGCCGATCTGCTTTTTCAACAGCTGTTTGCCGAGTTTGCTGGCATTGAAAGTATGCTACTTTTTGTGGCATACTTTGAGAAACAGCTTGGCATACATCAATTTTTTGTATGATAATGTTACAAATTTAATGACTTCGTCGATGCAACGTATGATAAAAACATGCCACAGGCTACGCAAAAAGTTTTTGATGTCATAATGGTTATTTCTTGCTGGATATATAGGGTATCGTGTGTCAGGGCTTATATTGAAATTAAACCCCAGAACAGCTATTCTTATAAGGCTTATCTCATCGTGGCATCACTGCGATTAACCCTCGCCCCGTTGGGGGGGGGGCATTTTTGGCCCCCCCTGTGGTTTTTCCTAAATAGCAAGAAAACGGCGGCGCGCAGCGCCGCCAAATTTTCAGTACCTTCCCGGGCATCAATTTGACACCTTCACACCAAATTTCAAGTCTTAGGTCACCTTAGGTCAGGAGTTATTGAGGTCAAACTGAGGTCATGTTCGAGCGAAAATGAGCAAAAAACATGCAATCTTGAAACGCTCACCAAATATACAGTTATCAAGCAATTTCAAAGTTCTTTATATGGTCTAGTAGAAAAAAGCGGCGCTACAAAACTGCTATCTTGGATTTTCAAAATTTTTGGTTTTTGACCAAAAAAATTCAAAAAATTAATTTTTTTAGAAAAACTTTAAAAAAATCCAAAATTTTTCCGAATTTCGAAAAAACCGGAATATTTGTGATAGTCCTAGCGCTCTTCTATATACATACCAAATTTCAGATCGATATCTCGTTTTTTGGCCAAGGTATAGCGAAAAAACTGTTCAAAAATGATGACGTCAAATTTTTGAACTCAATTTTTAGCGATTCTAGACTACGTACGGCAAAACAAAGACCACCATTGAACTCCCCGTGACGAGCTGCATCGATTCGATACCCATTTTATGCAAAAATATTAACTTTGAAATTTGACCTAATTTGACCTGACATTGACCTGACCTTGACCTGACCTTTACCAAAACGTGACCAAAGCTGGCCCCAAAGGCTGCCTGACCCACATAATCGCATTTGTCATGTAAAATGGACCATAAAACATGTATCACACGACACTTTCATATTGAGACCCCCCGGCCCCGTGACCTGACCTCTGTGACCTGACCTGGTATCAGTGACCTCAAATAGCAAAATATGTGTTTGAAGAACATTTCCCCATCGATGATTTTCAATGAAATGCATTTTACTCGATTTTACAACGCATTTCTTGAAATGCCTGTAAACGGTGAAAATTGGACCTTTGACCTGACCTGTGACGTCATCGGTTTGACCTAGGTCAATAAAATTGGGTCACAAGGTAGTTCCCTGTTGGGGCTATCCAACGCCGTTTACCGCTTGTCGCTATGTTGCGTGGTTCTCGAGATCTTAGGGGGGGGCCAAAATGCCCCCCCCCCCAACCGGGCGCGTTGCTCGGCAGAGCCCAACGGGGCGCGGGTTAAAATCACCCCATCATGCAGAAACACAACAGGGAATTCCTTTTTTCATTCGCATTCCCGATTACATTGAGTTTTCCACTTAAAAAAAACGACAGTTCACATTGTATTTTGATAACACAAAAGGCCAAAAGCGTTTCAAATCTTTCTCACCGTGATTATTACACCGTGCTCTTTATACAGCGTTTTACCGAAGAGGAAGTAAATAACTGGCGAGGGCGAGAGTAAAGACTGAAGTCCAGTCCAGCAACGCCTTGATTGACATGCCCAGCATGTTGCATCACAAGTCACAACGCATTCGTTTACATTCGTTTTCATCGCCCACTTTTGCTATTTCTTTGCAGTACCCATATGCTGTCCAATGTCCATATTTTTGTGTTGTGGCCAAATGATTCAATTTATCACCGGCTTCCCGCTTCCGTTCAGGTTCAGTCTGCCGAATGATTCCGAAATATTCTCCATATTTGAAGTCGTCGGTAGACCCTTCGATTATTTAAAAACTTGATTCAAGTAATATTTCAGATAACTTGTCGGCTATTCGGCCGTGCTCCTTGCTATCGTCAGTGATCGGTAGTTAGATATAAGATAGGTGCCTCAAGTAATGCCATTTCTTGTTCGATTTTATTTATATTTGCTTTGAGCCACTCCACCGTAGAAGATGTGAACAAATATTGAAGCAATATCTAATGAGAAGTAACTTGGAAGAAAAAATTAATATCAATTCAAAATCCAATAAAACCCACACACGCCAGTAACGTCAACTGTGCTGCGCGGCTTGCTGCCGATTGTTTACATTTTTGGCTTTGGAATGTCATGCTCCCAGCAAAAATCAAGAGCATTATTAGCAATATTTGTTTAGGTACTCCCTCTTGTATGATCAGCAAATTTAATTCTTATTAGCGTAGCTAGAAATTTTTTCCATAATATTGTATATCTGAGCATTTAAGCTCGTCGACTTTAAATACGGAAAAATATAGTGACTGCATGTCCCCGACAAGAAAAGATATATGCATGCGCGCCGGTGGCTCTCAAAGTACATACGTAAAGCGGGCGTATTGAATATATTCCTGTGGCGAAACCGAATAGTATTATCGTCGTACTTTGTCGGTGTACTTTTCCAAAGTACACCAATAATATATTCACTTGGTGAAATCGGGCCCAGGGGGGGTTGTTACGACCCCCCCCCCTGGCGTTTCGAAACGGAAGGTCGTAGAGCTTAGCGGAAAACACCAACGGATTGCTCTCAACGAGATCTCGCGATTGGTGGTATATTTTTTGGTCCTAGGTCAACATTTGACCTACTTATGACCGGTCAAAGGTCAAATTTTTCGAAAAAAAAATCAAACTTTTTCAACTTTCCGCGGCGATTGCGGCAAAACGGTGGGAGATATCGACTTGAAACCTTCACTATCGTGTTCCTTGATCAATTCTCTATCGTTTGGTATGTATTTCGTTTCCCTAGCTCTAAAAATGGCGCGTTGGGAGCGCCGGAAGTCGGCAAGGTCACAGTCGGCGGCAGAAATTCGAAAAATCAAAATTTAAATTTTTGAAATCTGATTGTATTTTTGGATTTGGGAGGTCCATTTGCTCCCTATAGAAGCTAATATTGCTGCATATTCCCATTGAGGTGACAAGAATTAGCAAAATAGTGGTTCGGGCGCTTTTCAAAAATAGTACCGGACGCTGTTCCTCTTGTGACGTCATAGCTCCGTGACCTGACCTGACCCGGTCAATTTTCTTGCACCACACGATAGCCAATGCTTGCCCCAACATGCATGGGAAGTTTCATCATGATCCATCAAACAATGTGGGTATCACCGGCAGAAAACCTAGGGATTCGGCGCACACGTTTGGTAACTGTCGGCCGGAGGCTGTACCTCTTATGACGTCATAACTCCGTGACCTGACATGACCCGATCAATTTTTTTTCGGCAAAAAATGCGCAAAAGGTTGCCCCAGAGGGTATTGAAAATTTCAGCCCGCTACGACAAGCCGTCTAGCGTGCACTTCGAAAAAACCTCAGGGGGGGTTGATACAACCCCCCCCCCCTAGGCGTTCTAGGGTTAAGCGCAAAGGCATGCTGTATTCAATCAATAAAGCTGAGTTGTGTGTGTAAATCAGTAATATGGATAGCGACTCTTGCTATGGGAACAAACATACACCGAATGTCTGTCAATCACTGCTTTAAAATACCATGACGACTAGATAAGCTACCAGCCTGCTCCGCAGAAAGGTGCAATGCTGTCTCCAAGCTTCAACTCTCTGTCGTGACGAGACGTCCCCACTCAGACACAGCTCGCCTGTTGCCTCGGCGCTCTGTGGCACAGGTAGGCTGTGCCGCAGAACAGCCCCGTATTGCGGCACAGTCTACCCACGCCAGACGGCCATGAGCCGGCTGGTGCGGCTGCCAGGCTGTCAGAGTTTGAACACGCTGGAATCGGCTGGTTTTATTGAATTTGAATGTTTCGCTGGTAGGCTCAGGCGTATGGCTTGAGTGTTGAAGCGTGACAGGTTCAAAAGATACTGGCCGCAGACAACTCTGTCATCCAAAACAAGGTTGCTATGCCTGAAAAGGTGGTGACTCTACATATGTTTTGCTGTAACAGCGTTGGTGACTGATCATTTGGGTAGTTGTCACAGAGTCAATGCTGAAGTACATCTGTCTTGTATGTAACTGTCTTCTGACGTCATGTTGACGTCATTCCAGATGACCAGCTCGGAGATGCGTCCAATGCACGGCCACGGTAGTCACAAGTCGGCCATCTATATAGCGTGCGAGTGACGTCACCAAATGTCGAGCGACGCCATCAGACACCAGACCTGCCCCCTCTCTCCCTCTACCTCTGTGCTCCGTCCTCTGTCGCGAAGTGGGGACCTGTTGTGTTTAAATCCGTGCTTGGATTGTGGTGACGCATTGTTGTTAATCTGAGGCTGCTCCATGAGTTGTTGTGAGACCCGATAGTCTGTTGAGTTGACAATGTCTGGTAGTCCGTCAGCCTGTTACTGGTGGTGTTAAGTTGTTACTCTCTGTCTGATGTTGTTACGTGCACTGCACGAATGTAAAAACTATAGCAGTTTTGTACTGCGTTGACTATTGTTATTAATTTTGGTAATGTGAATGCTCCTTTCCATAATGTGATTGTGCAAATGCATAGACTTGCCACCAATAGTCATCAATTGTATTGTGATCAAAATGTATTTTTGTGAGGAATGTACACAATATGTGCGTCCAAATATATGCAGAGGATTGTTACAACAGCTATTTCGAATGGCAGTTCGACAGTTCACACGGACAAATACACAATACACATCATTCAAATGTGTGGTTGAGCTGATTATATCCCAAGGGTTGCATTGCTCTAGCATGCATTGATCAAAAGTTATTCTAAATAAGTGCTGGAAGTGGAGACCTTTCATAACATTAGATTTTTTTTATAAATTTAGTCCGAATCTTCTGATTGGAAGGATTCACAAGGACAGAGCTCCCGCTAAGCGAAGCTTGTTGCTTGTGTTGCCCCTGCCCTCTACCCTCCGATCGCGCAATTCCAGCTCTATGGCAGAATTTGGAGTCCAAAGTTTAACGTGTGCACATAGCCGCGCGCCGCCGGTCCCCTCATTGACTTCGACTGGCTACGGCCTGCCACTAACCGCAGCCATACCTGTCGGGAGGTCCATAAACGTCAAGCGTCGGTTGCGCTTCGAACCCGGACTGTTATAACCGGGAAAGCGTGCTCTCACCACGCGAAGTCCAACGCTCCACCGACTGAGCGACGTGTAACACCCACTTTGATTTTACCGTCTTCATCCGCTTGTAATGTCAATGATTATGTTACCGCCTCTTTTCGTTTTCATATCGCATTGCCATGTCTCTCGTTCAGCGCCGGCCGCGCGGGGCCGACTTTGCCGACTTTGCCGGCTCTCCCGAGCTCCGGTTGAGCTGCGCCAACCCCGCGTGCCGCGCCGCCGCCCAAGGCACGTCAGTCACGATGCCACGCATGCCCGTCTTAGGAGGATTTAGCGGCGCGCGCTATTCAACTATCTCGACTCCGGCGGTTACTGTGCAAAGCCTTAGATGTACCGTTTACATACCGGTACATCTAAGGCTACTTAGATGTACCGGTACTTGTCCATCATATTTAGTCACATTTAGCTAATGCCAGGTGCGCCTCGGGCAGTACATCGGTGTAAACTCCGCCCAGTACCCATTTTTCTAGCCACTAGCGTACTGTAACGTTTTATTTCCGTCCATCGCTAACCACTAGGATCGTAGGGCGTGGGATGCCCGAGGCTAGCCCGGGACATTCCCGGGAGTGCAGAGGCAGTCTCCGGCTGGCTCTCAAACTGTGCACTTACAGTGAAACTCAACTCTTGTGACCAGTGGCCCAGTGACTGTTTACTGCTCTTCAACCTGATCTTCGCTCTGCTCTGCTGTCGACAAGAAAATACAAGAAAATATAACTCTCAGTTCAACGTCTTTTCTTCGCGGGTCAAACACACGTCGGCCGAGCCCGACCCAGCACGATAAAACCGGCCGCCGTTACACACGGAACTGGCTACGGGACCTAGATGACCTCAGGGATAAGTAAAGAGAGGTAATGGGTACAATTATCCGATTCGATGTGTCATTATATTGCTACCCGATGCTTGAGTGTTTCGTATGATTTTTTCCCGAATAGCAGAGCTCAGTTTAATCCCATTGACGATGCGGGCATAATGGAGATCAGAGACTTCGCAAGATCAGAGACTTCGCAAAAAAAATGACATGACAATCTATCACCGGTCACTTGTCACAAAGTCACCAATATCGACAATCTGATATACACCGTGTAATACACCTCACCACTCTGATGAGAGCTGATGGTGTTAGCTCTGATCAACAAAGGGCATGCTGGTCTGATCAAAAGAGGGCTGTTGGCTCTGATCAATAGAGGGCCGAGGTGTTAGCTCCGACCAAGAGAGTGCCAGGGTGCTAGCTCCTATCAATAAGAGGGCCGGGAGTACACAGCATAGGTACACTCGGGGGCAGATTGATGTTCTACAACTCTTTATCCACCGGGTTCCTATGGCTCAGCATTGGCAGCAGCCGCCTGGTACCGGTAGACTGTGCCGCTTCACTTACTTGTCAAGCGGCACAGCCTACCCACACCGTATGCCACCGGTCTGGGTCGGTGGCTGGAAGGCGATGTGGGCCGCCTGTGACGTCAGCGCAACGGTGAGGGCCGAGCCCGGAGGCATGGCTCGGGTCGGCGCGGCGCGGCGGCTGGCGAGGGCTGGGGAGTGAGGTGGGGTGGGAGCACGGACCATCGCGCGGCTGAGCGAGTGTAGTTAACTTTCGCGTCTCAAGGCGCCAATTATTCTACCTAACAATTGTGCTAAAGCAGTTGTTAAAATGTGAAATGTCCTATACCCAAGACAGCGCCTATCATCATACTTGCCATGCACATTACGGCACACTTAAACGTGGCATTGGGACAGCCGATAGAATTTATATCACACGTGCATCGAGTTGCGGAGCTACATTGTTTTTAACAGATAAGTGTTAAGGCCTTGATTGAGCTCATTTTTTTTTCTACGCCGCCACCCATGAATAGGTGACCAGGAGTGCGCCCTCCCTCTATCCCAGCGACACACAGAACCTTACGTTAACACCAGACCAAACTTAATATGACAAGTCGCGGCACTCCCTGCTAAGAGTAAGGAAAAAAAAACAAAAGAAAGCAAATAGCTGTGGAGTGAGCATGCTGTTAATATGTTAACATAAGAGAAGCAAAGTGGTCACAACTGCAAACAGTTAGTGACTGCCCTCCTACACCCCTGAAACGCCCACAGATATACACTCATACAGGGTAATGTTAGTGGGAGGAAGGTGATAGAGGGGGAGCAGTCATACAAATAAAGTGGATGGTTGAAGGTGATCTTTCTGGTCAAATTCGAGCAGGATCAGTTACTGAACCCCTGCAGGGCCGTCCAACTAAGCAAGACTTGTTGTCGGACAGCCCACAGAGGCCAGTTCCGAGGTGACAAGTGTAGAAATAAAATTTAATTAAAATAAATAAGTAAGTAAAATAAATCATTGGTGTCTATTATTTCGCACAGCAATCGCCCAGAGACGTGGGAACTGGGGTTTTTGGATAGCGCGGCGTCCCAACTTTAAGCAACTCTTACTGTTCCTCTAATGTGTGGTCGCAGCCACCAATAGCAAACCGGTCCATCTAGGAACAAATAAGTCGTGCACCTGGGACGGTTCGAACCGGGTTTCTCCAACCGGTCACCCTACGACGCTAGCGTGTATCCACTGAGCTGCCGAAACCAGCGACCACCCGCCGCGGTCAAACGCGATCAAATGTCACAATACTGTCATTGGCGGTCAGCGGGTGAATGTCATTTTGTGTTGTGCAGATGAGGACCATTCTCGGTAGCTCAGTGGATGAACGCTCGTGTCGTGAATTGGCCGGTGGGAGAAGCCCGCTTCGAACCCCCCTGAGTGGCCGACTTTTTGGCTCCTAGTTGGAACGGTTTGCTATTGGGGGCTGCGACCACATATTAGAGCAACACAACAGTAATAATCGCTTTAAATTGGGGCGTTGGCTGCGGCACTACTCATAACCCCCAGTTCCCACGTCTCTGGACGATTGCCGTGCGAAACAATAGACACCAATCTGCTCAATCAAGGCCTTAATACTAATATGTTATACAAAATATAGCTCCGCACCTCGATGCACGAGTGACATAAGTTCTATCGGCTGTCCCATTGCCACGCTTAAGTGTGTCGTAATGTGCATTGCAAGTATGATGCTAGGCGCTGTCTTGGGGATAGGACATTTCACATTTTAACAACTGCTTTAGCACAATTGTTAGGTAGAATAATTGGCGCCTTGAGACGCGAAAGTTAACTACACTCGCTCAGCCGCGCGATGTCCGTGCTCCCACCCCACCTCACTCCCCAGCCCTCGCCAGCCGCCGCGCCGCGCCGACCCGAGCCATGCCTCCGGGCTCGGCCCTCACCGCTGCGCTGACGTCACAGGCGGCCCACATCACCTTCCAGCCACCGACCCAGACCGGTGTCATACGGGTGGGTAGGCTGTGCCGCTTGACAAGTAAGTGAAGCGGCACAGTCTACCGGTACCAGGCGGCTGCTGCCAATGCTGAGCCATAGGAACCCGGTGGATAAAGAGTTGTAGAACATCAATCTGCCCCCGAGTGTACCGTGCCGGGGCCGTGCGTGAGCAGTGTTTGTTGTGAGCGTCAAAAGCTGCTGCACCTAAACAAGCCGCAAGTAAATGACCATTTGTTATTTTATTGCAAGTACCTAAGTGAGCATAAAGAGCAGTATACTAGCAGTATATTTATATAGTAACAATGAACCTGTGTGGAATTGTTAATGCAGTTACATATAGGAGAGCAAAGCGTGAAGAATCCGGGTGCCTTTTCCGAACCCACCCACAAGAAGAAAATACATATAATCGACCTATGGGCTCTGCGGACTCAATCAGGCGGACTTCACCTCGACGGGCTGGACGGCGCCTGCCCACCGCTGCAGTCGATCTGCCAAACGCAGTGGGGGGGAGCTGGCATATTCTACCCCCGGAACAGTCGTCGATGTAAATTTAACGGAATGGTGTTTCGGTAAACGTTTAAAGTATAAAAATATATTTCAAAATAAATGATTATCACATAATTATACCCTCACCGCGCATGTGTCGTGTTTCGTGAACGGGTGGCTCCACTACGGGTGGCAGGGTCCGCCGACAGGATAGCCCTATAGGCCGCGACTGCGTCTCTTCTGCAGTACACCAAACACACCCCCTGTCTGATGAAGGTTTCACTGAATGTTGCACAAAGAAGCAGCTATGTTGAGATTCAACTTAATTGGTCAGAGCAACCCATTGAACATCATCTAATGATTTTTCACAGAGCTGGGTTCTCGATTCCATCCACTTAGAAGCCCAGAAAATGACTCTGTTTTTACTATTTTGTCGGGCTAATGCGGCAGCCCGACCATTTGTAAGGTGTCGTGAAGCCGTTTTAGAGTTCGCTCGCTCTGTTATTCTTATTATGTCTCTGAAGTCCGAATGTTATACTGTACTTCTGGCACCACTTCACTTTACAGTTCCCTTCACCTCCTCGCTGTGTCACTGTGTCAGTATGTTCCCGCTTCCCGCTGTGTCACTCTGCATCCCCGCTGTATCACTGTGTCACTGTATCCCCGCTGTGTCACTGTGTATCCCCGCTGTGTCACTGTATCCCCGCTGTGTCATATGTGCCCCGCTGTGTCACTGTGTCCCCGCTGTGCCACTGTGTATCCCCGCTGTGTCACTGTGTACCGCTGTGTCATATGTGTCCCCGCTGTGTCACATGTGTCCTCGCTGTGTCACTGTGTACCGTTGTGTCATATGTGTCCCCGTTGTGTCATATGTGTCCCGCTGTGTCACTGTGTATCCCCGCTGTGCCACACTGTATCCTCGCTGTGTTACTGTGTCCCGCTGTGTCACTGTGTCCCGCTGTGTCACTGTGTCGGTGTGTTCCCGTTGTGTCATATGTGTACCCGCTGTGTCAGATGTGTCACCGCTGTGTCACTGTGTATCCCCGCTGTGTCATATGTGTCGGTGTGTGTCCCGTTGTGTCACTGTGATGATTGGTGGGGCATGATGCGCCAAAACACAGCGCAGCATCGGAGCCGGTTGTGCTGGCTGATATCGACATGTGTGCCGAATCCTATCGGCCTGTAATTGACTTGGATTGAAATGTGCCTTGTCTCATGTTGACCAGTGTATTGACACTTCTCCATGACACAATACACTCCATAGCACAATGACACAATTGACATACAGCAGTACCTGCAAACCAACAAAAGCTGATTGGCGGCAACAATAGACAACACCATCCCCGGGTCCTACCGGGGGGACCTGTCATCTCCACCGCCATGAGGACCTGCCATATCCCTCCGGGGGATTTGCCGGAGCCCGTCAGGCGGACTTGCCGGATCTCGCCAAAAGGACCTTCCGGATCTTGCCAAAGGGGAAGCTATCGGCGGGCGGTGATTGCGACAAGCATATGGGGATGTTTAATAATGCTGCTGACTCGGCTCACGGCTTGAGGAGTAGGTACCAAGCGCTGTCTGGGGAACTATGCGCAGTGACAGCGAGGAACATTGCACAGTGACGACATTCTGTCAGCGGCGAAAGGAGAGGACGTGCTTGATGGCCCTCGGAGGAACATGGCACTGTGATAGCATTATGCTAACGGAGAGAGGAGGGAACACACTTAGTGACTCGTTCGAAGGAACATAGCACAGTGCTGACATTCTGCTAACAGTGGGTGGAGAGACACTTGATGACGCTTCCGGAGTGGCAAATGGCACAGTGATGACATTCTGCTTACGGAGAGAGGAGAGAACACACTTGATGACTCTTCCGGAGGAGTATAGCACAACGATGACATTCTGCCAGAGAAAAAAAAAACACTTAATGACTCCTCCGGGGGAACACGGCACATTGATGATATTTTGATAACGGAGAGCGGAGAGAGCAGCCTAATCACGTCAGCATCGTCTATGACGCAGATGATCAAACCATCGACCGGCGACTGCAGAATGGCAAACCACCCTGGACCAGTAGCGGCGGAACATCTTCAATTAAGGGGGGGGGGCGGGGCACTGCCGACTTTTGGTCCCATTCTTTCCATGAAACGCCCATAGGGCTAATGTTAAAATGCCAAAATCAAGGGGCACGGTGCCCCGGTGCCCCCCCCCCCCCGTTCCGCCGCCTATGCCCTGGACTCTTTCCCACCAAGCAAAGATCACGCGTCCCAACATCCAGCACATCACGGATGCTTTAAGCGCCCCCACATAAACCATAACGGGCTCCTCTAAGGTCCTTACCAAACATCACGGACTGGTCACCATCATCAGCATCACGGTTCATTTAGCGCCGTACCTACCATCACGGGCTCTTCTAGCGCCCCCAAGGTAAGCCATCTTGGGTTTCTTTAGCATTCCTATCAACCATCATGTTCTTCTTTAGCCGTTAGCGTCCCTCACAGGGACCTTCTCCTCTGGCTCCTTTAGCGTCCCTAAGGCAGGACGTATCGATCCCAGTACATCTGACCATATACGCTACAACAGCCCGGTGTGAGACTGTCTCTGCACACCAAGTGCCCATCTAAGTATAACATCTAACATCTACATACTAAACAAGGACAGAAAACACCCAACATTGACATCGAATGCGGGAGCGCGACACGGCTTAGACGTAGTCGATTCTGAGTAGTCCGGACAGAATGACGCTCCAATTGCTGCAACTCATTTCTAATAATACTTTTTCAAATAAAGTTAAATCTAGCATTCATATGGACGACTGACAGATCCGGAGACGCCGCTAGGCAGTGCGTATTGAACAGACTCCGAAACTTACCGTCCGATCGAGCCACCCAAGATAACCGGAGAATTTAGATGCCAAAGTTTAAGGTGCCAAATGCCAATCAGAACCGGACACGGTCTGTCCCTCTCAGCAGCATCCACTGGCCGCGGCAGCTGCCAGATGAAGTTGCCCGACTGTCCGCTGCCTGCCTAGCGACTCGCGACGGGCGGGTCGCCGCCACGCAGAGGAGGCGGACACGCAGAGGAGGCGGACACGCAGAGGGCAGCGTGGTGTCGGCCTTGGCTGCCGGCTTCCGTTCCCATCTGAGCCGACTGGCAACTGAAACAACAACAACAACAACAACAACAACAACAACAACAACAACAACAACAACAACAACAACAACGTGCCAAAGCCGAGCTCTCGACACCGGGGCCCAATCTTATAAAGGTTGTGCTACCAAATGGCGTACTATCATTCCACCCCACTCTATTTACGGCACCCTATTCACGCAATCTTATAAAGAGAATAGTATGGTAATTCTATTCACGCCATTTTGCCCACAGTACAAATCAACGCCAGCAGGAAACACGCAACGTGATTGGTCAATGCCTTGTCGCCGTCGCTATTGGAAATTATGCGTACTGTTTGCGAACAGCAAAAGTTATGTGTTTTAATTTTTATGGGGCATTTATTTCTTTTAGAGACACACATATGTGTAATGAATAAGTTATTTATGGAAAACGTGATAGCAAACTATGGAAAACACAAACATGCTTGAAGAATTCTCCTGAAAAGTGGATTGCCGACCAAATAAATTTCAGCGAGGGCATTCTCGCGCTCAGAAATTCGAGTGAATAAAGTGTTTCTTCTACTTATCATTTGCATTTATTTGCTGTTAAGGCATTGCAGTAAATTTGTTAAAGAATTATTTAAATAGTCATTTAATTATAGCTCGGCTACTGTTTCAGTAATTTAAGTAATGCCGTTGACAATGAAGCTCCTACAATTTGAGCATAAGGATACGTACATTAACTGGATCAATTCAAGATATAGCTTATTTTCCTTCTTGTCATAAGCTCTTGACATTTTCCTTCTTGAAGATAAACTACTAAAATTCGAAGACTACGTACATGAACTGAATTAGGTCAAGTTACAGCTTATTTTCCTTCTTATTCAAGCATAGGTACCTGTTACCTAACCTAAAGCTAAAAAGCAATTCCTCAAAAGATTGAAGAACCCAGTCTACATATCAAAGCATATCAAGAAAAATACTCGGCTCAGAAGTCAGATCGAGATGCAGGAAGAGAAGAAACAACACATTGATCCGTAACTGTGCCAGACAGAAAGTGAGGAGATACGAATAGTGAGTAGGAATTAACAATTTTTTGACAAACTAAGGTATATCATCATTAATTTAAATATCTAATCAGAAGCCATGAAGTGCCCGTTATTTGTGTCATACGTGAGACGTGAGAATAGGCTAAAGACCCATACCGATTCTATAATGCAGTGGCTGCCGAAAATCTATGATGGTTACTGGTGCTAAAATCCTCTTAAAAATCCCCTTTTAATTTGAAAAATAAATCCATATAACGATGAACACTCGTTTTTATGTGTTTTAGTGTGCATTTAGTTCCTGAAAATACGTATTTTGAAATTGATCGTTGTCTGTATAATAAGCATCATTATAATGAACCTGAGTCAATATGTGGAGGATGTTTTAATCTTAAAAATATCATAACGTAAAATATTGCATACTTATATCATAAAAACATTGAATTTATCTTAAATGAATTAAACTGTCTGAGAAGCTCGTCAAAGTACGCCACAAATTCTGGCGTGAAATAGGTGCCGACGATGCCGCAATCAGCTGATTATTGTTTGTGTTTTGAGATGTGCACAGCTGCTCACGGCTGAAATCATTCTACGGCACATCCAAAACTGGCGGTTACCAAAACCGTAAAGAGCGTGCCGTGTTTTCGATTTCACAGAGCTTTATAAGATTGCGTACTATATATCCAGCCTTAGAGTGCTGCCATATCCATTTCACGGCGTTTATAAGATTGGGCCCTGGTGTCCAAAGCTTTGCCTTATTCCAAGGAAAGTGACGGGCCATAAGCATCTGTTCTCAGTCCACACCAGATCTCTTTCCCTGTTCCAGAGCTGAGAGCACCTTCCAGAAGAGCAGGGTTTACAGCCCTTATCTTTTACCTGTCTCTTCGATCCTCCCGGCTATATCAAAGCACTCTGTCCAGTGCATGAGGAACAAAGAAGTGATAACGGGAATGGTTGGTGGCTACTGACACTTTTCTGATAACCTCATCTTCTTGTTCACTCCATTGACGTTGAAGGATCTGGACGTGAAGAGCTGTTGGTGGTGACGTGCACCTCAGCGAATACTGCATTGGGCCAGGGGATTGCAGGCTACAGTGGTATCACCGTGACATCCTGCTGCTGCTGCTGCTGCTGCCACTGCTGGGCATCCTCCTCCTCCTGCTCCTGCCGTCCTTCTTGTTGTTCCTGCTGCTCCTGCTGTCCCTGTTGTTCCTGCTGCTGCTGCTGCTGTCCTTGTTGTTCCTGCTGCTGCTGCTGCTGCTCCTGTTCCCGCTGTCCCTGTTGTTCCTGCTGTTCCTCCTCCTCCTGCTGCTCCTGCTGTCCTTCCTGCTGTTCCTGCTGCTCCTGCTGCTGCTGTTACTGCTGTTCCTGCTGTTCCCGCTGTCCCTGTTGTTCCTGCTGTCCCTGTTGTTCCTCCTGCTGCTGCTGCTGCTGCTCCTGCTCCCGCTGTCCCCGCTGTCCCTGTGGTTCCTGCTGCTGTATTTCCCCGCTGGCAGTCGTGGCAGCCGGCCACACTTTGTTGCTGGCGCAGCCGCACAGCAGGGTTCTCCTGTAGGCGGCCCGCAGCTTCCCGTTCAGCAGTCCGTAAGCCCACCCCTCGAAGGTGAATCCCAACAGGCGCAGCAGGTGCAGAATGCCGGAGAGCTGCGGCGCCGTGTGCCAGTAGGAGGCCAGCCGCAGGATCGGGCTCACCACGTCCAGCGTCACCGTCAGAGAAAACACCAGCGCCACCCGCTTGAAGACGCGGTAGCTGTGCAGGAAGTGGCGGCCCTGCTGCTGCCGCTCCTCGCTCTGCGGCTCGGGTCCGCGCCGGGAGAGCTGGCGGCTGGTGCGGTACCCCACCCAGAAGGTGTACGAGAAGAGGGCGATGGTAGCCAGTGAGAAGGACACTAGCTCCATCTCGACGATCATGGCGAACACCACCGAGTAGTGTGTCTCCCAGCGGCAGTCGGGGTAGACGACCGAGCCGTTTCCGCGGCCGTGCACGCTGTCGGCGACCGTCACCAGGTCCAGAGCTCCGGTCAGCGACGACAGGACGAACTGGACGGCCCAGGTGGCCCAGGTGGCCGCCACCAGCCAGCAGCGCGCGCGGACCATCAGCGACAGGTGCTGCAGCGGCCGCGAGATGGCCACAAACTGGTCTACGGCCATACAGAGCTGGGCCATCTTGGAGGCGACTCCAAACCCTATACCGGTGTACTGCAGGGTCCGACACAGAGCTACCGTGTCCAGCTGCAGGAGGTCGTAGGCGCCGATCAGGGACAGGTTGACACCCATAAAGAGGCAGACGAAGGACATGTTGCCGGCCAGGACGGCCACCGGCTCTTCCCAGAGACGACGGTCACTGAGGATGGTGTACAGCGGAAGGACGTAGTTGATGGTGAGCAGCAGCCCCACCACGGTCTTCAACCAGTTGTACAACATGACGACGTTGAGGGAACCGGGGCACAGCGTCACGACGCCTGAACTATCTCCTGAACCGGGGTGCCAGGTCACGGCAGTGAGGTATCTCCGGAACCGGGGTGCCAGGTCACGACACTACCATAGGAATATCTTTGGGTCACCGGTGCCTGGCTCCACGTCATGGTTATCTCCGGAATGACAGAGCTACCACGGTACAACAGTGTTCTTAGTCTCCCGGAGCGGCGGCGCGTTTGCACCCTCGGCACGATTTCGCCCGGTATTTAATGCTTCCTGTGCAGTGGTTGCCATGGTTCCGGCGCCGCACAACGTCGGTCGCGTCGACCCGACAGCGTGAAACTGATTGACTGCACCGAAAAACGATAAGGTCATAATAATGCTTGATGGAGCCGGAGCAGGAGATTGCAGATAATGTGGGGAAGGAGTCAGCGGACCGGACCATGTCACAGACTGTGATACAACTGACGTCAGTTACACCAAACAGCTGTGAAGTATTGGAAGTATTTATTTACACTCATCCCCGAAATGGACAAAACTTTGCTTAAAATAATAATCTTAGAATGGTCGGTGATGGAGTCAAGTCGACCATACATGAACAGGGGAGCATTCATTCTGCCCAGGGCTCATAATGTCCAGGATACGATATGCCCAGTGTCGAAATGGCCAGTGCCTTGAATGGGCCAGAGTTCATAATGTCCAGGGATTACATAGTCACTGAAAGTGACGTTATTATGTAAAAACACACGGAACCAGCTCAATGCAAAGCAGTGCAGTGCCGAAGGCAATACCTTAGGAGATATTACAGGCAATAGTAAATCAAATATTTTAAGGTTAAGTGGTTAGGTATCTGGCTTCAGGCCGAAGGCCTGAAGCCTGATGCATAACCATTTAACCTAAAAATATTTGATTTACTATTGCTTGCAATCTATTCATGCGAGAAGCGATTTCCTTATCCCCGGTAGGCAAATATCAATATCTTAGGTTAGGTTAGGTTAGGTTAGGTTAAGTTAGGCTAGGTTAGGTTAGGTTTGGCTGACTATGTAATCCCTGGACACTATGAACTCTGGCCCATTCAAGGCACTGGCCATTTTGAACTCTGGACACATCGTGCCCTGGACATTATGAACCCTGGTCTAAATAATACGCACACCATGAATATGATTTTCGGTGGAAAAGTCCTTCATCATTCCCTGACCTGATGAGATCTGGGCAACCGAAAATAAAAACCTCTACGGCCGTTCTATTTGAGCCTGGCCGGCCAAGGGGGTGGGTGCCCCCCCCCCCCCCCCCCTAGGGTTTTCTCGCGATAGATCCGAACACGCTGGCGATAGAGAGCTGAAACTTAACCCAGATCTGCCCAGAACAAAAATGTTTTCGGATTTTTTTGTTACGCTGGTTTTGGGGTACTTTTGAATCACATTGCTTACCAGCATGTGTCATTTGTTGTTGGCTGTACTCGTTTTGTCGGAAATTGCCGTATCATATATGATACGCTGGGCATTTTCGCACTTTTATGGCACCTTAACGAGCCTTTGCATTTGCCTATAATTTTACTTGTGAAAACGTCTCAGAATTGCCAGCTTTGAGTTTATTTGTAATAATGACACCAAGGAAACGGTAAATCGTAATTGATCAGACCCATAGATACCTATAGGTGAGTATGTCAACAAGTGCTTTCTGACATAATGCTTACTTTTGGGGCTGGAAGGTATCAAATACAAATTCCGTGGCCAGTTCTTCACTAGTAGACAGTAACTTACCAATTAACGTCTGTCTTCAAGTCACTGGGACTTACCTTGGCAGAGAATCTAGGCATTCCAGTGGTGGATGACCATGTTGATGGAGATGATGTCTTCGTAAAAACCACCGGAGGCGTCCTAAGACACGTACGAATACTCTGGTGATGGCAAGGAAGTCACAAGAAAACGTGATATCAACCGTCATCCTGCCCGGCAGCTGAACTTGCTCGGGCCGAAATGCGAGGAAGAGAAAACTTTCCGGGGCACTATTCCGACGGAAAAAGTCTCGGAGACCTTCAGAGATGCGAGGTAAAGCGGAAACGTTGCTGGCCCAGCGTCAGAGCTCGGGAAGGTCCTTGAAGCAAAGAGACGAAAGGTCTGAAATGGAAGCAAGGGCACTGCCCCTGTCTTCACCGGTACGCATCTTTCAGGCTTCGAGTCACATAAATACCGCGATTCCTCTCTAAATGAGACATCCCTTCCTTTATACATGACGAAGTCCTCGAGCACGTCCGGAAGGTCATGGTGTTTCACGCTTTTGACATCGTCGAAGTCTGACCTCGAGTTCCCTGACACTATAAACAAGAAGGACACTGATATCCTCCTTCGTGAACACTGCACTCGACATCAGACTTCAGGCACGTGCTCCATCTCCTATGGATGTGTTCCCTTTTGTCCACTTTTCATGTCGCTTCAAGGACCTTCTCTACTTATGTTGCTGGGATGCAACAACGTCGCTGCTGAACCTTACATCTCTGAAGGTCTCCGAGACGTCTTCTTTCTCGGAATCGCGTTTCGGAAAGTATATTCTTCCTTGCACATTGGCCATAACACACAGCTGCCGAGCAGGATGCCGGTTGAGGTCATGTTCTTCCTTGACATCCTCATCATCACCAGAGTACTCATCCGTGTCGTAGGACGCCTCCGATGGTTTTACCAAGACGTCACCTCCATCAACATCGTCATCCACCACTAGAATGCCTAGAATTTGCGCCAAGGTGACCGGAAAACATACGGTTTAGGGGCAAGTAATTGTGTAGGCTAATGTGAGAAACTGCCCACCGTATCATATATGATACGAATATGTTGTTATCATTCCTGACACGCCAGCTTTGGCGCAAGAATGAATTCAACCACCTGGTGTGTGAGCTTGAACATTTGGTACTATGCTGCCACAAAATTGAGCAGTTTGGCAGAAAGCACTAGTTAGCATACTAACGTCGGCATTATTGGGTTTGGTAAATTACGACTTCTGTGGGCAGCTGTTTTTGTTTAATCATGCTACACGGAAAATATATGAAATATAGAAAAGGTTACCCACTCTAGAAATAGTACACACGACTGACAACACAACATCACAAAATAAAGTTTCGGCGTCTTTCGGATGGAAGTCGGTTGCCTAGCAACGGTCGAGCGACTCATCGTATCATAAATGATACGATGGGCAGATCTGGGTTAACCCGCGCCGTGCTGGGGGGGGGCGTTTTTACGCCCCCCCCTCAGGTTTTCGCGAATATCTCAAAAACGGCTGCGCGCAGCGCCGCCGTTTTTGGTACACGTGTTTCTACATCATTTCCGCACATGTTGTGAAAATTTCAGACCTAGGCCGTTCAAGGTCAGGTCACCAGGTCACGTCAAGTGACCTTACCTCAGAAAAAGTTCAAAGGCTCGCTATAGCTACACCGACTGAACGATCACTTTGAAACTTTCAGCGATTGATATGAGTAACAGTATGTATAAAATGTATATCTCGGATTTTTGATATCTGTGACCTAAGGTCAGGTCAATTTTGCGACCTCTCCATTATAAGTCAATGGGAGAAAATTGAAATGCGCCTCTTTTGGACGAATATCGTTCAAAACGCTCTCAAACATCGGTTCATAGGTAAACATGACACACTGAATAGGAAAAATGCACCTGTGACCCCTCTGTGTGCCCCTGAGGTCATCTCAGGTCATGAACGGTCGCCAGCAGTTTTTTGGCTATAACTTTTGATAGAGACGTGCTAGAGCGGTGAAAACACGTCAGATGTGTTCAGCTCGACGATACGGATCGACTGATATGCAACATGACCCTTTTCGGTCAGGTCATGACCTTGACCTGAGGTCAAATTTTCAAAATGACCTTTCAAGGTCAACAAATAGTTCATTCGACGCGTCTCGACGAGAGGAACACGATGCTGGCAAAAGTAATGTCATGGCGCTTATGAGTCAAAAGTTATTGACGAAAAAACGTTTTTCGTAAAAACGGCTATTTTTGGAGTTTTTGCCCTCTGGAGGCTAAACCGTTGACCTGAGGTCAAATCTGAGAACATTATTCAGAAAGGTCTGTAAAAGGGCTATCGAATGCGCTTTTCTGCGGCGCTGTAGCTCTATCGGTTCCCGAGATAGCCGTTGGCAGTTTCCAAAATGTTGAAATAGTCAACATTTTACCTTTGGTGACCTCTGGTGACCTGACCTTTGACCTGACCCAAAAAATGACCGAAGTGTTTTCGTCCTTATTTTTGACGCTCTTTCGATTGCCGCTTACCGCGTGTCGCTACGTGGCCCAGGAGCCGAGTTAGACGGGGGGGGCGTGAAAACGCCCCCCCCCCCCCCAGCACTCGGCGGAAAGTTCAGGCCACCAGCACGGCGCGGGTTAACATACCTGGCGCTTGATTCAAGCCAGGTCTTTCGACACCAACTGCATTTTCGGGTCAGGTCAGGTCACTGACCTTTGACTTCATAAGTCAACCTCTGCACGGTCTTCAGATGTCGCAACTTCGCAACGCCCTCACTGCCAGAGGAGCTTTCACAGGGAAATGAAAGTTGCAGGATCTAGTATCCATTACGAGTCTCACAACTTGTATATCTCGGTTTTTTCCTTTTGGGTCATACGAGGTCAGGTCATTTTCGTGACCTCACCATTATAAGTCAATGGGGAAAAATAAAAAAAAACTGTTATTCCTGCGCCGAGAACGATCTCCAGCTATCACAAGCACACAGAATCGTAATTTAATGCACTCCTTGCAAGGTTAGATGCGTCACTTTTGCAATTCTAACCTTGCGTGACGTCATTAATGACGTCATTAGGGTCATATTAGTTTTTCGTCAATAACTCCCAATCAAATTGAGCTAGCGAGTCGGGAAAGCCACCAATGGACTCAGGCAGACCTGCCAAATCAAATGATATGCAACATGACCTCCTCCGACGAATTTCGTGACCTGGGGCGCTGACCTGACCGTGACCTAAGGTCAACACCCTAAGTTGATCTCACCCAAATTCAACTCTTAGAGAGGGTCCGTCATTAAAACAAAGGGTAAATACCGCCCAGTTTTCGGCCCTAAGCAGACCCTATCAGCTCGCCCTATCTCTGAACTCATGCATAGTTTCGCCTCAACCGGTAAAACGTCAGAAAAAGGTATAATGTACGCACAGGGCATGTATACTTAGCCACCTGTGCTTCGAGGTCCTGAGGACGACAGCGGGAATCGGGTGACAATAAATCAAGAGAGGTGGCCGAGAGTCCTCCCAGTGGTTCTTCCGCTCGTCGCAACGCAGCTGTGCCGACACCATCAGCCAGCAGTGGTTTCAGCAGGATGGAGACTATGCTTGCACCGTCCTGAAGATCATGCATTGTCTCCGAGAGTGGATGTGAGATCCCGTAATTTTCAGTCAGGGCAACGCCATTGAATGGCCTCCGCGGTCACCTGACGTTACACCTTCATATTTTTATTCTCTGGATACACAACAGAAAGATTGTCTTTTAGGACAACCCAACGAGCCGGGAAGAACTAAAGGATGATCCCTTCGAGCAAACCTAGGCGGCATCTCACCAGAGAATCGCTCCAGAATAGTGGAGGAAGTCAAACGTAGTCTATTCATGCACGCGGCCCGAAATGGTAGCCATGTAGAAAAGCAGCAAATGTGGGGCTACGAGCCAATGTATTGACTCATATATGTCAGAATAAAATTTTATAAAATGCTCTTTCATATGATGTCCTATTTATATCTATCCATCGCGTATTTTTGGCAGTGTGGCCAAAACAAATGATGACCTTACTTTTGGGACACCCTGTATATATATGTTTCGATGCGGATCGACGAGATCGACAACGAGATCACGATGGTGCTATTAGTTTGTCCCTAGCTTGGCTACTTCGAAATTTATTCGAGAAAAACTCTATTTATCTAGTGCCGCTATTTTGACTTTTGGTCCATTTTTGACCTGAACTGAAAATGACCTCAGTGAAAAGTGTAGACCTTGTCCGTGTGTGCCCTATGTCGTTTACCGCTTGTCGCTATCTTACTTCGTTCTCAAGGTCGCGGGGGCGGATATCCACCCCCCGGCCCTCCCGTCGGTGCTAAGTTGGCGCGGACCCACGTCGGTGCGCGGGAAAGGGTCCTATAACCTATCTAATGTTAATTCAATCACGGGGTACACGGTAACCCCTCAGATATTTACGAAAACAACTGGTTAGAGAGATTTCACGGTCCTGATTACGAATACCGGCTGGGCTGAGCCCTAAAATATAAAGGATCGAGAAGGATCGATGGGCTGTGGATGAGCTGGGCCAAGGACTGTAAAGTAGAGTCAGGGGTTCGCGGCTGAGACAAAGCTGGGGCATAAACTTCTCTGTCGGTGGGGATAGAGGGTAGCGGGGAGGGGGGAAGAAAGGGTTACGTCGGCGCCGACGATTGGCTGTTTTGCCACGGGCTTTCCGTGCGCAGCCGCCAGCCGGCGCCACCGTCGGAAGGCCGGCCATGCTGACCGACAGAGGCGTCGCCAGGTGAGAAGCAGTGGAGAGTCGTTCAGCCGACGCTGGACCTGAGGGTGTAACGCTCTTATGGTAGGTGAATACCACCGCTGAAAGTTTTGCAGCATGTTGCAAGGGCTCAGAAAGTCGTATTCTAATGAAGAAACGAATGAGCCTATGTTTTGAGCCTAACATAGTTACAGGTAACGCAGATTAATGAAACTTTGGTCACATATTTTGCCAGTATTTAATGTGACAAGTTTGAATGTGTTATCGTCAGTATGTAATAACACAGAAGCTATGCCCAACTAATCATTACTTATTGAACGACCTAATAATAAAGATCTCAACGTAACTGAATAGACCTCACCCGACCCATGTTGCAAATACAGGGCCCGGCGAAAGTTTAGTCCTCTTCCTATGACAACAGTTAAAAACCATAACTTGACATCGCTTACTACTGTGCAAGACTCAAAAACGAGTAAAGCACGTTTGCAATGTCCATTGTGCATGCTGATCGCGAAAGATTGTTTCTTTGCCACCTTTGGATACCTGTGTGGTGTCAATAATTTCTGTGGAGTGGTGTGGTATCAACCATTCATTTTTGACCGGCTGGGCCAGACTGGGCTTTGACGCTAATACCATGAATGGGCTCGGGCTGGGCCGGGCTGTGAACCCATGGGCCTGGGCTGGGCTGGACTGGGATATTGCGGCCCGTGGCAGACACTGCTCTGCACCACAAGTCATAAGTTTTATGCCAATTCATTAACTTTTTGAAGGTGGGAGGGCCCCTTTCAGTCTTGAAATTATTCTGTGAATGAGAGAGTACGTTACAATTTGAACTATTGCAGTTTAGCACACCTTTTATTTTATTTTATTTTTTTTTTTTGACAATAAGATATATGAAATCTACATTTTTGCTAACCACATACCGTCGAGAAAACAATGGGTACCGCACATAATCATACTCGGAGGCGCCGAAGTGACAGGCACATGAGCGGCGCCGGGCGCTACCAAGTCCGAACAGAGCCGTTGGAGAGAGAAGGGGGGGGGGGTAATTGCCCGTGACCAAGCTGACATACAGGCAACGCTAATTAAGACGGCTGGTAATGTGTAGGTATGGGTTTTACGTCACACCACCCGGACTGGTGGCCGGACCAGTATTTGTATCGTCCACGCCTCTGGTGTGCCGGTGGCACTGTCCGGACCGGTGGGAAAGTGACCCCGCGCCAGACATCGCCGCCGGTCACCACCCAGCCGGGAGACCGGTATAAATAGGCAACGCCACAGCTGCACGGCACAGTGACACTCAAACAGCCTCAGCCATGAACAAGGTGAGCCTAGCCTACCTTGGTGGCAGTTCGACAATGTCAGCCACCTTTGCAGTAGAGTGCACATGGGGTTTTCAATTCAACGTAATAGAATATGTTTGGCAGTAATAAGTGCATAGTGCACAATTCTTTATTGAAACATCACTCATTCAAAACTCGGTAACGAAAACGTATATTCGGACGCGATTGTTTAGTGGTCAGAAAATATGTTTGTGACCACTGTGCATGCATTAGCCCTAATTATTCAGAGATTGCTTTAACGCCCACTTCAATCGCTCAATAAATGAAATAAATGCCTAGCAGTTTTGTAGACTTCTTTTCTAACACAGCTTTGTCTGCTTTTTCTCGCAGTGGATCGCTCTGGCGCTGCTGGCCTGTGTGGCCGCCGTCTGTGCCGAGGAGACCCCGGCCGCCGAGAACCAGGACCTCGAGCAGGAGGAGTCCATCGTTCACGGGTAAGACACTCAAGGCCACCGCACACTATCCATTCGGCCGGTTCATTCGGTCGTTACAGCGGCGATTTTCTCGCGCAAGTGTCTATATTGGCCGAATGGCCGAATCGCTTAGAGCAGAAATATCGTCGTTGAAATATCGCCTAAACTGTTGTAACCGAATTCCAAGAGCGCAAGTAATGAATGTTTTATAATGAATATTGGAAAAGACCAAATAGAATCCAGCTTCATATATTTAGTGCATCGTTCAAAAAAGAAACAAAATTATAGGTTAATTGCAGTTTGAGTAGGTAGCTTGCTTGATAATGAAAACAAATTGGCTGTTAACCCGCGCCCCACTGGGGGGGGGCTATTTATAGCCCCCCCTCCCGTTTTTCTGCAATAACTTCCAAACCGCTTGACGTATCGACGCCAAACTTTCAGTACCTTCGGCTGCATCAATTTGACACCTTGTGTCAAAATTTGAACTTCGTAGCTACCATAGGTCGGCCGGAAATGACGTCAGAGTGACGTCATGTTCGTCCGATTTCGACGCAAAACATTGAACCACGGCAATCGCTCCCAAGAGCTCAGTTTTTAAGCCAGATCCAATTTCTTTGCATGAAAGGACTCAGAATTGACCGCGCTATCAAACTGCTATCTCGGATTTTCAAAATTTTGAAAATTTCGAAAATTGTATATAATAATATTCAAAATTTATATTTTTATATTTTTTTTCAAAAAGTTTTTGACTTTTCGAAAAAACCGGAATATATGTGACAGAACGCATGATTATGACTAACTCTAGCAAGTTTTAGCTAAATATCTTCAAAAATGGCCAAGTTATACGCATTATTGCAAAAAAATTCACAATTATTAATTTTTCAAATCACCTTTTCAGTACGTATTTGACATCGTACACCAATAATCACATATGCAATTGACAAAATACACAACACAGATATTCATTCGAATACTTACTTCATTTCCATCGCAAACAACTCCACACCACACGAGCCCCTCACATCGAAAATGATTGGAATGTAAACAACACTTGTCAAGGTTGTATGAAAACAATATGGCGGCTGTTGATTTTCGGCCGCTAAATGACTGCTTCGGCGAGAAAAGTTCAACCGGTCGAACTTTTTTTCGGTCGTCGCGTGAACATCGCTTGGGCCGAATGCCTGAATAATATGGGCCGAATGCACCGTCGTTGGTTCGTTGTTTCGGCCGATATAAAGACTCGCGCGAGAAAATCGCTGCTGTAACGGCCGAATGAACCGGCCGAATGGCTAGTGTGCGGAGGCCTTCAGACAGCTTCAGCGTGAAATCATGTAAAACGGAAAATGAGCTGAAAAAAATGTCTCAGAAAATCTAGTAGAGCATTAGCAAGGAAGTGCTTACTCCTCGATGGATCGATCAGATGTTTATCTTCTGATTGTACTCAGATGGCGCTCTCACTCTGTTCTCACTCTCTATTACACACAGTAACCTATGATTCATATGGTATTGAAAAATGACGATTAAAATAACATGAGCTTCTTTAGTGAAATGCTATTGTGGTAAAAGCGCTTGCGTATAGGTAATATAGCGACGTAATTGAAGTTTTATGCATATATTAGAACTGTAAATAGCTATTCAATCGTCTATGATGAAAGCTGTAAGTAAGGGGGGTCGTCTTAGCATGTCAAACAGTCAAAAGGAAACCATTTCCTACATGCATGCATGCATGCTTGTAACATTCTCTGACTTTGATGCTATTGTGCTTCGCTAACATGTCGGCATTATTGCTCAAATCGGGATCAAATAGAAAGCAAATGCAAAAACAAATATAATTTAATGCATTTCAATGACTTTCTTTTTTGACCATTTCAGATACGGCCTTGGAGGCTACGGCGGCTACGGCTATGGCCTCGGAGGCTACGGAGGTTATGGCTATGGCCGTGGTCTGATCGGCTATGGCGGCTACGGCCTCGGAGGCTATGGCGGATACGGCTATGGCCGCGGTCTGGGAGGCTACGGTCTGGTTGGCATTGGCGGAGGATACGGCGGCTACGGACTCGGATATGGGTAAGATATAGAAGGGAGAGAGAGAGAGAGAGAGAGAGAGAGAGAGAGAGAGAGAGAGAGAGAGAGAGAGAGAGAGAGAGAGAGAGAGAGAGAGAGGGAGAGAGAGGGAGGGAGGGAGGGAGGGAAGGAGGGAGGGAGAGAGGGGAAGGAGGGAAAAGGAGGGAAAAGGAGATAGGGAGAGAAACAGAGCTAAAACAATGCAGTGGCATGTTTCGTGCTATGGTCATAAAAGTGACTCTTATTTCCTACAACAGAATTTCACTTTGTATTGTTACTTTCGATCTATGCCTTTGGAAAGGGTTATTTTACCTAGCTAAGCGGGCCGCCACCCCGTGTGACTTACGCCACGCTGCCTGTGTTTCAGTTACGGCGGCCTGCACTAAGGGGCTGCGGCCGTGCTGCAGCTGTCCATCCCGCTGGCCTCAACCTCCAGCAGAGGCTCCTCTCAGGTTTCTCAGGAATGGGTGTGGTGTTTCGATGTGTCACGAAACACCCGACATCAAATGATGCTTTTGGTGACATTTACAACTTGTGTTCCTGCGATAGGTTGTTCATGTGAATCGTTTGGCGGATGTAAATGTTAAATTACCGGCCGATATCTCGCATACCTGTTCTGGGGAATGAATTGAATGCACCACCCATGCAATGTTAGTTACGAATTTACCGTTTAGTGTTCCTCTGGTATTAAGTGTTTTAAATAAACCAGAAGTGGTGTTATCTGTTATGTTTCTCTTGTGAGTGAAGTTATTATTGGTACACTGTACAGTGTACAGATCCCAGCACTTGCTACCAGTCACCTCGTTTTCGGTCACGATTTTGAAGACTGGTCCATTCTCGCATCAATTTTACAGCTTGTGTTAAAACTTCAACTTTCTAGTTTCCATAGTTTGGCCAGAAATGACGTCAGAGTGACGTCATGTCGGCCGATTTTGATGCAAATTATTGAAATACGGCAAACGCTCTCAAGAGCTTAGTTTTAAAGCCAGATCCAATTTCTTTACATCAATGGACAATGCATACACGTAGCTATCATACTGCAATCTCGAATTTTCGAAATAATGAAAATTTTGAAAAAAAAAATTGTTTTTACAATTTAAAAAAATATATTAATTGATTTTTTCAAAAGAATTTGGATTTTTTGCAAAAACCGGAATATATATGATAGAGCACACACTGATGAACTACTCTAGCAAGTTTTAGCGCAAGATCTTCAAAAATAGCCAAGTTATTTGCATTATTGTCAAAATTTTACAATTATATAATTTTCCAAACCATTTTTTAGTACGTTTTTGACATCAAACAGCAATATACATGGCACCATCGTGTTGCTGAGCTTAAACTGCATCTGATACGCACCTTATTCGTCGAAAAAAAAATCATTTTCAAAATTTGACCTTTTCTGACCTGAAATTGACCTAACCTCCGGTACATTCAGCTGAAAATGACCTCAAATGACACAGACGACATTATTTTCGAAATCTACGTGTAAAATTGACCATAAAATATGCGTCACGTGACCGATACATGGTATACAAATTTCGTGACCTAGGATGACCTGGCCTTGACCTGACAAATTTGAAGTAAGAGTTCGGTGCCATCAGGATATCTAAGGCATATATCAAGCAGTGCGTACACCAAAAATGAGCTTGATCGGACTTGTCAGCCGGCGGCCAGAGCCTAAATTGTAAACAAGCAAAATGCCAATAATTTTTATTTTGACCTGACCTGTGACGTCATCGGTAACCTCGAGGTCAGTGAAAGTAGGTTTCGCTCGACAGTTTTTCTAGGGCTATTAGACACCGTTTTAATTTTGACGATCGGCCCAGTAGTTTCGGAGATAAGAGGGGGGAGCCCCCCCCCCCTCAGTCACTCGCGTTATGGAAAATACCCCAGTCATGCGCGGGTTAACGCTCTTTCCAAAATGTGCCCTCAGAATTGACCTAAGATCGCAGTTTAGAAGTTTAGCTTCCAGATTGCAATAACTGTATAAAAAGCTGTTGTTACGAAAATATTTTTCGATGATAACTTTTGACCCAAATAAAGCACGACATCTATTTTGCCGGCAACGTGTTCCTCTCGTTGGGACTAGTCGAATGAACTATAATTTGACCTTTTGGTTGGGCGGTTGGGCCGTGCGTGCTGGGGTCGGCGGAATGGGGTGTGCCTGGTCCTGTCTGGAAGCAAGCCCTGGAAGCCCTCTACAACGCTTCGCTTGTTGCGAAAGTTGGGAGGGTGGAAAGAGGAAGAAAAAAAAGAGAGATGGAAAGACATGGAGAAAGAGGGAAAAGGGGGGCGAGAATAACCCGGTTTACATAGCATTTTTGACGAGGCTCTAGCTTGTTAATTTGGCGATAATTTCGATGCAGTGGTCTTCAAATATTTAGAGGGGACCATTTTGTAAATTGTTAAGCACCATTGGCATCTTTTGCAACATCACGGACAGAGATATAAGCTTGCAACAAACCCTATGTAAACCGGGTTAACGAGAGAAAAAAAGGGGGAGAAGGGAGAATAGGAATGAGAGAGAGAAAAAAAAAGCCGGAGGGAAAAGTGATAGAGATAGTGAAACAGAAGTAAAAGAGCAGAAAAAGGGCAGGACTAAGGCGAAGCGAGAGACAAGAGAGAGAGAGAGAGAGAGAGAGAGAGAGAGAGAGAGAGAGAGAGAGAGAGAGAGAGGAGAGAGAGAGAGAGAGAGAGAGAGAGAGAGGGAGAGAGAGAGAGAGAGAGAGAGAGGAGAGAGAGAGAGAGAGAGAGAGAGAGAGAGAGAGAGAGAGAGAGAGAGAGAGAGAAAAAAAAGGGGTGTTGGTGTATGCATGACAGGGCACAAAAGGAAAGTAAGGGAGGTACATATAAGGACGGTGTGATGGACAGGAAGAGAAACCGGAAAAGAAAAAACAGCGGTAAAGAAGGATTTGAAAGGTAGCGAGATGAAACCCAAAAGAGGAAAAGCGAAATGGAATATAACGCAAACATTTAAACATCCTGGGCTTCCCAAACCAAATGATTCTAAGACGAAAAGAGCCGAGGCGTAATGCTATTTTGTGCTGCTATAACTTGCAATTAAACTCAACAAGTTATCACGGATAGCCCACGTCTTCTTTTCTACCGTTATAGTATCTCAATAGATATTATTAATTGCATCGTTCTCCCGTATTTGTTAACACTCATCGATGCTTCCTCAGCGTAAAGTACAGGTCTCGCGAGATTAAGCGGTAGGTTTTGCACTTTTACGTTTCCGGTTATATCTCAGAAACTAATCGATCTACGATGAAGCTATTTTACACGATCATGGCCGGCTTGTTACCCAACAAGTTGATCGCATCTTCAACACTTAGAAGCTTAAGACGACGAAGATATAGCCTAAAGTACACTAAATTTTCTAGGTGCAAAACCTACCGTTAAAACCCGCGAGACCTGCCTACATATCTGAAACCCAATAACCACTACATCAACTCATTCTTTGTCGACGATGAATGAGACATGCCGGCTTTCAAACGCCGCCTCGCGGGGCGGCTCGACACGTCTCGATACGATATTGGTTCCCAAGATGACAAAGGGGTGGATCCGTACCCCCCCCCCCCCGCTGTCGTGGGTAGAGGAATAGCTTATAGCCCAGGCGGTGCCGGGTTAAGTCTCACAGCCGCTTAGCTCCGTCTTAGGAGATGAATCGGTGAGTGGTAAGGCACTGCGTTCTAACAGGTTTGAAAAAGTTGCAGCGAAGCTCCCGTACTAGTTAGCCAGCTCCTGACAACTAGCGCATGTCTAGATCCAAGACCGTGTGGCTGCTACCGTTGCGCCGCGGTAACACTTGCTGACCTGAGCGGCCGAAACGCACACCTTGACCTGTGCCAGTAGGTAGCTATTGCAAGCAGAGCAGCACCATAGCAGGATGAACCCAATAAAAGTTACGCTGCACCATTTGTTGTGCAGGGTTTAGACTCTAAACCCTGCACAGCAAATGGTGCAGGGTTTAAAAAAAAACTCCGGAACCTGGCAAAGAGCCTCTAAACTTTAGAGGCTCTTTGCCAGGTTCCGGAGTCCCTCCAAGCAACAAAGAAAGCTCCTTTCCTTCCTACTATATCCCTCGCATGTGTGCGGCGTTTTCCAGCTTCTAATGTTTAGGGGGGGGGGGGGTCGGTTGGACCCCCCCTTGCCGTTTGGCCCCTGATCGAGCTAGAGCTTCGCGGAAAAAACGAGCGTGTTGCCCGTGACGAGAGGAAGCCGATGATACCCAATTTTAACCCTCGCCCGCACATGGGGGGGGGGTGGTTGCCACCCCCCCCAGGTAGTCTTTTTGCTCTGCACTCAACATTTTTAGAGCTAGAAGGCTGATTTTTCGTATAGCTGCTCCTCTATCCTTTCTTGATGTCCACTGAAAATTTCAAGTTTCTGTGATTTTTGGTTTCGGAGATATGACCTTGTTTTTCAGGTCATGTCATGACCCAAATGGCCAATTCTCAACATCTTGCGCTGGCTATGGGCCTTGTGAGCTTTTGACACCTTGATTTCGGCCTTTTTTGCCAGTCTTACCTCCCAACTATCATGGAACATGTTGTTCGACGATGTACAGATGTCAAGGTCAAGGTCAAGGTCAACCTAGGTCATCTAAGATAATTGCGTTTTAGGCAAGCTGAATTTACTTTTTGTGAAGTTTTTTTACTGCATTTTTCGTAATAGCTTCTCAGATCATGATTTCATGTAATATGGACACAAAAACAATCGGTGCACACATCAGTATACACACAGACACACACAGACATACAAACACACATAATTGACCTTGACCTAACTTGACCTGACATGACCTCAGCAGCAAAAATCTGGTCGGGTAGTGTGACAAAGAGGTTCTAGCTGGCTTGGCACCAGAAAACAGCATCGTCATCGGTATATGGTAAGCAGCGCACTTGATATCCAACGGTGACCCAAAACAGCAACATTTTTTAGTTTGACCTGACCTGGAAGGTCAATGACTGACCTGAGAAGGTAAAACTGGGTATCATTGGATTCGTCTCTTCCCAAAGAATCTTTTTGGTCTTTACCGCTAAGCTCTATCTCCAACAGGAACGAAATGGCGCGGGGGGGGGGTGGCAACCACCCCCCCCCCCCCATGTGCGTTCTAGGATGGGAAAATGGCATGTGCGGGCGAGGGTTAAGGTCCTAGGTCATTAGTTGACCTTCCAGGTCAGGTCAATGACTCAAGGTCGGGAAAATCGGGACCTGTTAGAAAGTCGTAAAGTGTGGCTGCTAAGGGGTTTTTCGGGGTGCTGATCACGAATATCGTGTTAGTTTTGATCACAGATGATGTCTTTAAGCATTTAGACCAGGTCGGGTCAGGTCAGGTCAGGTCAACCAGTAGGCGTCGTGACGGGTATTAGTATTACGTGTCAACCGCCTCTGACAGCTTCGTAACATGTTACGAAGTCACCAAAACTACTTCGTAAATGTTCAAATGGTTGCTAAATTCGAATTCAGCTCCAAAAACTAGCCTAGAAACATGTAAAACTCGAAAAAGTGAACCGAGGTCACCAAAGGTCAATGACCTGACCTTACCTTCAGGTGACCTTGACACCCACCCTAATGCATGGGAGCAACATCAAATCACATGTTTGAACGTTTGAAACCACGAAAAGCTTGCAAACGCGCGGCTAATGCGAGCCGACATACGCGGAATCGCGATTCCGGCCAAACATGGTCTCGGAAAAGAGGTCACAGGTCAAAGGTCATTGGGGTCAGGGTCATGAAATTTTCAGGGTAGGTGTACAATTGATAAATGCGAGGGTACTGAAAGTTTCGTGGCGATCGGCCGCTTTTTACGCGAGTTATTCGCGAAAAACCATGGGGGGTCCATCCGACCCCCCCCCCCCCTCCCCTACACATGCGAGGGATATAAACATGTTGTGTGTTGCTTTGACCAAGGTACTAGTAGAAGGTAAGAAAAAGGCTGAGTCGGTGTTTACGTCACAAAGTCTAAAGGGGCATTCAAATGCATCAGTCCCTCAGAATTTGAGCGCTGCAGACTTTGAAATACAATTATTTCCGAATTAAGGATTTTCTCGATGTTGCGAGTGCTCAAACCAGTATTTGGGAGTCAGGGACCCCAACTTGACTGTCTCAGCTCAAAACTAATTCTAAGGCAGGATGGCCACTTTAACCATCGCCAGCACAGGGGGGGGGAGACACACACCCCCCCCCCCCTGTTTTTCGCGCATAACTCGCGCAAAAAGCGGCTGATTGCCACGAAACTTTTCGTACCCTCGCGATGACTAATTTTACACCTACCCTAAAAATTTCATTATCCTGACCCAAATGACCTTTGACCTGTGGGCTGTGACCTAATTTTCGAGACCATGTTTGGCCGAAATCGTGATTCGGTGTACCTATGTCAGCGCGCATTAGCCGCGCGTTTGCAGTCTTTTCGTGGTTTCAAGCCTTCAAACATGTCAGTTGATGTTGCTCCCATGCATTAGGATGGATGTCAAGGTCACCTGAAGGCTGAAGGTCTAGTCAGGTCATTGACCTTTGATGACCTTGGGACGCTTTTTTCGAGTTTTTTATGTTTCTAGGCTAGTTTTTGGAGCTGAATTCGAATTTAGCAACCATTTTATCATTTAGGAAGTAGTTTTCGGTGCGTTCGTATACCATGCTACGAAGCTGTCAGAGGCGGTTGACACGTACTACGAATACCCGGCAAGACCCGTACTGACTACTGGTTGACCTGACCTGACCTGACCCGACCTGGTCTACATGCACAAAGAAATCATCTTTGATCAAAACGAACATGATATTCGTGATCATCACCCCGAAAAACCCCATAGCAGCCACACTTTACGACGTTCTAACAGGTCCCGATTTTCCCGACTTTTGGGTCATTGACCTGACCTGGAAGGTCAACCGATGACCTAGGAGCTTAAATCATCGGCATCCTCTCGTCACGGGCAACAAGCTCGTTTTTTCCGCGAAGCTCTAGCTCATTCAGGGGCCTAAGGCGAGGGGGTCGTATACCCCCCCCCCCCTCCTTGTGCCGTCGAAGGACGCAAAATGGCCTCTGCCGGCGAGGGTTTAGTTTGTACTGAAGATGGTGTAACTTGATCTCAAGGATGAAACTTGTTTTGTTTGTTTTTTTCGCTGCTGAGATCATTTGATATCATCGGCATCGTCGGTCAATGATTTTCGACGACAATGGGATTATGCGTCGGGAAAGTTCCAAAAAACGTATTCACTCTGACGCGTTCAGCTCTTTAGTCAAATAGCCTACATTCGCTACTATCTCGTGTGCAAGAACGAACATTGTAAAGTTGAAGGTCAATTGTCATTCAGGTAGGCATACTCGATAATTCGCACCCATATTGTTCTCCATATTCCATGAAGAAAGAAGTTGTCTTTCAGGTAATAGGTATTTATTTACAGCTTAACACATTCAAATAACGCTGGTCGACGCGGCGGCCACAGGAAGCTCGCCTCAATGCTCGATGTTTCCGAACACCCGTTGGGGTTACTGACAATACCACTATTGGAATTACCAGTTCAAAACCAAATATGCTTGTGCAGACACATTTTGTGGACCCACTGGTGGGGTGGATCTTCTGGTTGAAAGACTGGCCCTTAGTGTTCTTATCGCGCCACATTCTGTTTGTCAGCGAGGCAGTTCCAGCGACGCCGGCGGTCGCCATCAGAGCATTTAGTGATATCCGTAACCACCATATCTGAAACAAAAACAGAAATAACTTATTTGGTACACATTTCTGCAGATGCCATTAGCGATACCGGAAAAGGCGTCAGAATAGGGCAAATCTTACCGACAAATTAAAACAAAACGTCACGACATATGTAAATGGACCTGAGTCTTACAACAAAATCCACCAGCATCACATCTACTAACAACTGATTGAAAATCTCTGATGACATACATATATGCCAATATTGCGATTATCTTGTCAAAATGTCAGCTACACGAAAGTGTCGCGACAAAGATTCGGTAGACGGAAGTAATGCAAGCATTAGGGGCGTAACCTAGGGGTACACTAAGTCATTGTGAATTTGTAGTTAAAATAATTTCTGAGTTGCTTACCCGTAGCCACCATAGCCGTAGCCGAGTCCATAGCCTCCGTAGCCACGGCCATAGCCGTAGCCGCGGCCATAGCCGTATCCGCCATAGCCTCCGAGGCCGTAGCCACCATAGCCGATCAGACCACGGCCGTAGCCATAGCCTCCGTAGCCCCGGCCGTAGCCGTAGCCGCCGTAGCCTCCGAGACCATAGCCGTAGCCTCCGTAGCCTCCTAGGCGGTAGCCCCTGTAGCCAGCGTAGCCGCGGCCGTATCCGTAGCCTCCGTAGCCTCCGTAGCCTCCGTAGCCCAGACCGTATCTGAAGTGACGAAAAGCACGGCATTAGCTTTGTCGGGTAATGACTCCAACGACTATACAACGTGCTGAGTATACGTGGAGCATCCACGCCGAAATGCAAGGAGGTCAGCCCACTTCAGTGTTTGCGGAATTTCTTTGAATCTTTTGGGTGAATGAACTGATATCAGTTTCATTGCTTTGTTACTGGTGGGCACTAGAAATAGCACATGTGTGATTGCATTCAAGGACCATGGTCAATGATCATTGTAATTTTTTATTGTTGACTTTCAAAGGCTCCTAAGAGGTGATCGTTGAAAACGATTCTTTTAAAAATTTACAAGCATAGGCATTATATTTGTAAAGAGGTTTGAGCGAACTGTTGTCACCCGTGAACGATGGACTCCTCCTGCTCGAGGTCCTGGTTTTCGGCGGCCGGGGTCTCCTCGGCACAGACGGCGGCCACACAGGCCAGCAGCGCCAGAGCGATCCACTGTGAGAAAAAGGAATAGAATGGGTCATTGCAAAGAACCAGATGGCACATGTCTTTACGAAGTCATTAACTTGTATAGCTAAAACAATTATAAATAACATGTAATGCACAACGTAAAATCACTCCATCAATTAAAATGGAATAAAGAATTGCCTAGAGGGCTGTGTTTGAATAGAAAACTTTATTCACAGATCGACAAAGCAATGATGACAATGGAAGGGCTACACCCTCGTCATGCTACCTTGTTCATGGTTGAGGCTGTTGGTAGCACTGTATGACCAGTCAGTGTCCGGTCGGTATTTATACGCGCCTTACGCATGTGACTGACCGTGACAGTGACACGCCACTTTCACACACTCCCTGTGACACCCCCCCCCCCCCCGTGGGGTCAGACCCCCCCCCCCTACCGGTCACCGGACGGTGATAAGGCTAGCGTGAACCGGAGGCGTGGCTGACTGGTCTGCCTCTCTGGTAACCGGCTCAGCGGCGGCTTCGCAAACTTTAACGCAATCACGGGGAGCTACGTAAGGGTGCAAAGAAAATTCGCTGGCAAATAATTCAGATTTTGCTGTTGAAGGAAATGCTGTTCACAGCTCAATTAGAGACCAAACGGCAGAATCCCCCCCCCCCCAAAAAAAAAAAACGTTAGGCGCCGTGGAAAGGCCAATACGAGCGATGGTTATGTAATATTTTCTAGAGAAAAGATCATTTTCACATTTTTCATGTGACTCGTCGAATTGTTTCCACCCAAGGATGATAGCTCCAATGTCATATTGGTGGTGTAGCGCTTTGGCGCAAGCCGGCCTCATAACGCGTCCGTTTTCCGTAATCTTCATAAAGAGCATCATGATTTAACCTCGCCGGACCTATTGGTTTTCTACATACGCGCCGGCCGAGGGGGGGGGGGGGGCGGTACGACCCCACTCGCCGTTTCGCCTCTGGTAGGGCTAGCGCGTCGCGAAAAAAACGAGCGTGTGCGCCGTTATGAGAGGCAGAGATTGGTACCCGATTTTAAGGTCCTAGGTCAACCGGTGACCTCTAAGGTCAGGTCAAGTGCCCCAAGGTACGGCTCAGTTTTTGGTGAATAGCTTCGCAAAAAACGGCCGCAGAGCGCCGATTTTGGCAGCATTGTGTTCGCCTTGCTCAGGCGCGTCGAATGATATACTATTTAATTAGGTCAGTTCAACTTGGGGTGTTGACCTCAGGTCAAGGTCAGGTCAGCGCCCCCAGATCACGAAGCTGGTCTAAAGAGGTCATGCCGCATTTCATTCGATTCGGCAGGTCTTCTTGAGTCTATTGGTGGCTTTCCCGACTCGCTAGCTCAATTTGATCGGGAGTTACTGACGAAAAACTAATATGACCTTGATGACGTCATAAATGACGTCACGCAAGGTCAACATTGCAAAAGTGACGCATCTAACCTTGCAAGGAGTGCATCAAATCACGATTCTGTGTGCTTGAGATAGTTGGAGATCGTTCCCGGCGCCAGAATAGCAGTTTTCATTTTTCCCCATTAACTTATAATGGGGAGGTCACGAAAATTACCTGACCTCATATGACCTTTAGGAAAAATCCGAGATAAGCAACTTGTGAGACTCGTAATGGATACTAGATCCTGCAAGTTTCATGTCCCTGTGAAAGCTCCTCTGGCAGTGAGGGCGTTGCGAAGTTGCGACATCTGAAGACCGTGCAGAGGTTCATTTATGACGTCATAGGTCAGTGACCTGACCTGACCCAAAAATGCGGTTCGTGTCAAAAGATCCGGCTTGAATCAAAGGTCAGGTATGCAAAGTTTCAGCTCTCTATCGCCAGCGTGTTTGGAGCTATCGCGAAAAAAAACTATGAGGGGGCGGCACCCGCCCCCCCTCGGCCGGCGAGGGTTAAGATAACAAAATGGATGATTTGACCAACGTTTTTTTTTCAGGCAGGACTTGCAAAAGCAAGTCCGGATCGGTCAGATTCAATCGCTAAGCTGAAAATAAGGTAACTGCGATATCCGTGTAGCTACGGGGTACCGCATAATAATGTAACACATCGCTTTTTAACATATAGGGTAGTTAGCTCAGGCATTTCCCGCAACCATGAGAAAAATAGGTGTCAAATGAAGCATCGCTTTCTGAAGATAGGTGTATTGGCAAGCAGTTTTGGCCTCATAAGTCATCGTCTTATACAAGTACAATTTCCGAGAGTATCCATTATCGGTTAATGGACGTGGCTTCGCACCGTGTAGTCTCCATTACTTTGAGAGCACATAATTCTCAGATGCTTTTTTTTTGCCGATCTGACATTATCATAACCTTCAGGCTGTGATAACTTCTGGATTGGACCACTGCAGTTTCTGGTTTGATCTAGCCTAGTATCTCAGCCCCTTTAGGTATCCCAGCATACACAAAATAACAGGGGTTTGCCCTCACCGGACCTATCGGTTTTTACATACGCCTCAGCCGAGGTGGGTACGTACCCCCTCGCCGTTTCACCCCTAAATGAGCTGCGGAAAAAACGAGCGTATGTGCTGCTAGGAGACGCAGCTATTGGTACCCGATTTGAAGGTCACATGTCAACCGGTGACCTCTGAGGTCAGATCAAGCTCCCCAGGGTGGGGATTCGGTTTTTAGCGAATAATTTCGCCAAAAATGGTCGCAGAGCCGTTAGTTTTGCCAAACTATTTATCATGCTCAGACGCGTTGAATGATATAATTCGTCTTTGGGCGAGAACACCTCAAGGTGTTCCGTGTTGAGCTCAGGTCATGGCCAGGTCAGAGCTACTAAGGTCACGAAGTTGATGGGAGAACGTCATGCCGCGTATCATTCGATACAGCATGTCTTCTTGGGCCCATTGGTGGCTGTCTCGACTCGTTGATCGAGAGTTATTGCCGATAAACTTCGATGACCTTAATGACGTAATTAATGACGTCACGCTAGGTCAACAGTGCAAATCTTAAACATCGGGGCCTGCAAGGAGTGCATGAAATCAAGCGTATGCGATTGAGGTAGTCTTATATCCTTTTCTACGGCAGTTCCAGTTTCATTTAACAGTTTCTATACATTTCCCACATTGACATATACCTACTGGTGAGGTGAGACCATGTGACCGACCTGACCTCAGATGACTCTTGGAGCAAATCCGAGTTTTAAGAACAACTGGTGAAGCATTGGGAAGTTACTAGGCTTTTCAGTTCCGTGCAAAAGTTGTCTGGCACTGAGAGCGTTGCACAAAGTTGCAACCGTGCCGTACCGTGCAGTAGGTACGTATGGCATAGGTAGGTCAGTGACCTGACTCTCCTGGAAATACGGTTGGTGTGACAAGATTGTGCTTGAATAAAAAGTCAGGTGTACTTACATTCAGCTCTCTGTCGCCATGGTGTTCCGAGCCATCGCGAAAAAAAAAATACTCTTGAGTATCAACTTCGGCTAGCGAGGGTTAGCTAGCGGAGAATGAGCCTACCTACCTACCTACGTACGGGCGGCGACCGGCCTTCACTAGCAGGTAAAGACGGCAGATGCTCTTCGTCGCGCTTAAGAAGCTAAACTTATGTTTTCGAACGCTTTGATAGCTGTTAAGCCGTTTATTGCGGGTATTTCTAGTTTCGTTGTCTTGGAACAGCTGGTGATTTCATGTCTCTCTTAGTTGCACATGCACATGCTACGTGTCATATCTAATAAGCACCGGACCCTTTGGCTTTACGTGGTGTGCTAAGTGTCCGCTTCCTGCTGGCCGAAATGATATTTTATTCTGAGCCTTTTTCCCTTCCGCGATTCTATACATAGTATTGAGGTAGAAACTATCGGGTCCCTGGTTCTTGCTCTTCATCAAGAAAGCTACCTCTAAATCTACATATTACTTGATTAAATATTCAAATTGGTGCAGAGAAAAATAACATTTGTTGTCATTTTTAATGTTGCTCTGCTTCCCCATAAATTAGGTAAAGCAATATATTATTGTATTTAATTTTTTTCTTTTTTGCCACGCCATGTCAGTCTTCCCACAAAACGCTGAGAAACTAATGCTCGTCAGATAAAAATTTAGCATTATCAAACTCACAAAAGTGCAATGTTTCGGAGGTATTTGTGCGCTCAAAACGTTCTCACAAATTTTGCTTCGTCAAGCCATATACCTAAAGCCGCTATTAGATTTGGCCTAAGAAACTACCAGATATCATGAAACATGATAAAGATTAAAACATGGGGAAAATTAACTTCATATAATATTTTGACCGAATCAATGAGAGGTTTAGCTTTGTAGAGAAATGCTTTTAATTGCGCTTTAACCCGGCCGGGCCCGGGGGGTAATCCCAACCACCGCAGCCCGGGGGGGGGGGCGTTTTTCGCCCCCCCCCCCCCCTGTGTAACTCCGTAAATAAGGGAGCTACGGAAACAAAAGCGATACCAAACGAAATGTCCTTACGAGACGATTCTAATGCACCTAAAATTTTTGACCTCAGGTCAATTTTCAAGGTCAGAGGTCAAGGTCAAAGGCCAAAACCGGCACATGTGTAGTGATCTCAAAGTAAGCTTTCTAGAGGACGGCAGGCTGCATCAAACCGGCAAAATTGGGTGTCAAACAAAAGAAGAGAATCTGAGAATTCTGAAAATGTGCTCCAAATCAAAGGTCAAGGTCAAGGTCACGCTCAAAATTGACCTCAAACTTGGCACTTTTTCGCACATCTTGCGTGCTAACTTCCAAGATGTTTTAAAATGTTTTGAGGCTTATCAGTTCCCTATTTGTGGTTCATCTTACGATACAAGGCTGCTCAAAGGTCAAGGTCACAGAAGAGTATCCCTGCTAGAGGCTATTTCACTGATTCAAGTTAGTAATAATAAATAAGACAATTTTGCCATCCGGAAGCTCTAAATGAAGGCTTAGAGGAGAATAGATGCCAGATTCGTGATCAGCGGGTACAAATCCATCATAAACGACCTTTCATGTGTCAAGGTCAACCAGAGGTCATTCGAGGTCACATGAGGTCAACATGAAACTTGACCTTTTCCGAACAAAATATATCATTCGACGCGGCTTGACAAAGCGAATGCGATGGTACCACTGCCGTAGCTCTAGGACCATTTTTGTCGAAGTTATTTGCGAAAAACTAAAACCACATTTCGGGGTCGTTGACCTGACCTCTGACCTCAGGTCACCAAAACTATTTTTCTATTTTTCTCTAGGTCAAACGCTACACAGCCGTGCTCGTAATTTGTCTTTATCTCTAAAACTCTATTTTTAGCAGCTATTTGAAGTTTGCGTCTGTGACGCCGAAGTTTGCCGTGCAGGGGTCTAGAAAAATGGATCTTGTGACGTCATCAAGGGGGCTAGGTCCAAATTTTTTACTTCAGAAGATGTCAAATTGATGGGAGAAAAGGTACCGAAAGTTTCGCCTTCCTATCCCTAAGCGTTCGGGAGTTATCGCAAATATTCGCCAGGGGGGGGGGGGCGAAAAACGCCCCCCCCGGGCCCGCGAGGGTTAAAGAGCAAATTTTGGGGGAGAATGTTGACAACTATATACTGTCGTCCTTATTAACTTCTTTCCGGGTTGCATTGCCTGAGAGTGGAAAGTATTTCGCTGTCATATTAAGCACGTCGTCTCCGTTACCGAATGTAATTGCTGTGGCGCTTCTTCCCGGATCCAGTTATGATACACAGTGGTTTTTTAGTAGTTCATTTATTTACGATGAGCTGTGCTGGTAATACTGTCAAATCATCACTAACGATGATTAAGCCCGTTTTCACGTAATAACAATCATCAAAACCTTGCATTGAATAGCTAACTCTAATTAAAGCTGTATAATCGATATAGCGAAAGCAGCACTCTGGCGTTGTGCAGGGTTCCTCCGTGTCGCAAATAATGTTCCTGAGGTCGGATCCTTGAACAGCATATGTGCGCCGCCGCCATCAGCCAACTTCAGATTTAGTGATATCCGTAGCCGCCATAGCTGAAAAAGTGTGCCATAAGTTAATAAAATTGGTCTGATGGTTTTACAGTGACGCTGAACGCCAAGAGGTGGTGACACAGGAAAATAAATTGATATGATTGAGCAAGAAATACGGAGCCGATGGCAAGGACAACTTCAGAATAAATACAAAGTATACGTTCTATTCTATGATATTATTATAATATTTGTGTGCGCTTTTTATTGAAATTATTCTGCTTGCTACTAATCATAAATTGTTTCGTCTTCTCTATTAATTATCTGATAGAAAAGCATGCAAAACAAATGTAAATTAAGCGAAGCTATCATAAAAGATATTAGAGCAGCAATTTCGGAATTGAAAACCCACGAGTCAATGTATTCCACTTTGTGCATTAACTTACCCATAGCCACCATAGCCGTAGCCACGACCATAGCCGTATCCGCCATAGCCTCCATAACCACGGCCGTAGCCGTATCCGCCATAGCCTCCAAGGCCGTAGCCGCCATAGCCGTAACCGCGGCCATATCCGTAACCGCCATAGCCTCCGTAACCACGGCCGTATCCGTAGCCTACAAGGCCGTAGCCGCCGTAGCCTCCGTAGCCGCGACCATAGCCGTACCCTCCGTAGCCACGACCATAGCCGTACCCTCCGTAACCACGGCCGTAGCCATAGCCTCCGTAGCCTCCAAGGCCGTAGCTGAAATGAAAATGAAGCGATGCCGTCATTTAGGCAGAAAAAAGCAGTGCAGCCGTAAGGGTAACAGAAAGTAGCAGGATTCATAGTTTAACTATTAAATACCCAGAAGTCACGTTATATCTTGCTGGTGCATTGTTCAAAAAGCGTCCTGTTTAAAGCTCTAATTTGCTTCAGCGTTCACGTGATCGGAGGAGTGATTCAATTTTTCATAAAAGTAAAAGCATACGAATGCATTACATTCAACTATATTTTAATTGCATAGGAAGTGATATCTCAACCTAGTGAAGATGGTGATGCAGCGTTGAATGCTATCATCGCAACACTGTTGTCTTACCCGTGAACGATGGACTCCTCCTGCTCGAGGTCCTGGTTTTCGGCGGCCGGGGTCTCCTCGGCACAGACGGCGGCCACACAGGCCAGCAGCGCCAGAGCGATCCACTGCAAGAAAAAGGAAAATGGTGCTATCTTTATAAACAAGTAGGATGACGTTCTTGGCACCAGCTGTATTATTAGCATTACTTCTCCGAATTAGAAAGAGTCAATACACCAGATGCTAAGAATTTTAGCTCCCTAATATATATCTCAAGAAAAAAGTTACATTACGGCAAAGTAACATCAGAATACCTCGGCAGTACCTAAATAGTAAACTGTATAAAATTGCACATACAGTGCATTTTATTAGTATACATTCCTTCAGCTTCATCTTGCTGCCTAGAATATATATCACACCACAACAACACTAGAAAATAAAATATTGGTTACAACTCCCCGTAAAGCCCATGAATGGACCGAAGCTGCCTTAGAAATGCTGCCAAGTGCCTACCTTGTTCATGGTTGAGGCTGTCTGTTCGACTGTATGCCCTAACAGGGTTCGGTGGGTATTTATACCAGTCTTGCGACGGTGACTGGCCCTGATGGTGACACGTCACATTCACAATCCCATGTGGGGGCGCACAGGGCGAGTGCAGGTTCCAGGCTCCAGGCTCGGCAAAGGCTCCAGATTAGTGTATACCTACGCTTGCGTGCATTCACACACCTAATAGAAGCTTCCGATGTGCTCATATTTATTCGGATGTTATGCGTAAATGACAAAGGCAGTTTGGTACCTATATACCCCTCTTAAATTAAATATACGCACTGACGTTCCTCCACCGCTAGGAATACAATAGCATATCGAAAGCATCGTAATTTATAACAGTTAAGCATTTGCCATTAACCCGCGCACCGACGGGGGTCTGCGCCAACTTCGCACCGGATGGAGAGAGTTTTTCTCGAATAACTTTCGAATTAGTCAAGATAAGAACAAACTAAGGGCAGCATCGTGATCCTCTCGTCAATCCGCATCGAATGATATATATGTTGACCTCGAAAGGTCAAGGTCAAAGGTTGACCTCAGGTCACGTGACCTCGAGGTCATCATGTATATCATTCGATGCGTCTTGACGAGCTGAACACAATGAGACCATCCACGCGTCTGTATCTTGTTCCTGTACGGAGTTATTGGCCAAAAACCTTTGGTGACCTTTGATGACGTCACATGACCTCACAGCTGCCCAACAGCAAAACAGACCTCAAGGTAGTGAAGGTTGATCGTATATGAAGTCATGTATGGTATATGGGGCCATTCCGACCCGTTTTAGTGGTAAAAACAGGGAGTTGATTTTTCCCCCATTGACTTATAATGGGGAGGTCGCGAAATTGACCTGACCTTAGGTCACCGATATCAAAATTCCGAGATATACAAATTGTAGCTACTAATGACCTAATAACATCCTGCGACTTTCAAAGGCCTCCGACATCTACTGTAGCTCTGGCACGGTGACAAAGTTGCAAAAAAGTGACTTGAGGTTGGGTCATTCAAAGTGACCTGGTGACCTGACCTTGAAAGGTAGGAGGTTCAAACTTGCACACCATGTGTAAAATTGATGAGGGAATAGTCATACCGAATTTCGCGGCGCTACGCGCCGTGGTTTTCCCGCTATTTGCGAAAAACCTCAGGGGGGCGGATATCCGCCCCCCCCCGTCGGTGCGCGGGTTAAGTGTACACTGTACAACAATGACTGATAATGATAATGATTATGATAATATTTTTTAATATAAGCGACTTTTACCCCGAGCGGGTTATGATATCACGTATTTTTTGCCATGAGCCTCACCATCCGTGTAAAATGAAAACAACGACTTTTGATGTTTGACTACTTCTGCGCACTGGACCATTTGGTCATAAATTTGCGATGTTTCCACTAGCTTTACCAGGGCACTGTAGCACTTGGAGCACGAAACGCAAGATATTTTTTTTTTCATTCGAGCAGCACATGCTAGCAAAGCTCACTCACTCTTTCAAAGCGCAATATGGTATACAAAATAAAGTAACAGAAAATACTTTGGCTAAAATTTCAGACAGCTGTTAGCTCTGGTCCATATTGTAGTTTTTTGGGAGGTCAACCGGAACCCCTCCCCGCCGTTCGACCCCTGAATAAGCTGGAGTTTCGAGGAAAAATAAGTGTATCGCTCGTGATGAGAGGAAGCGATGAGTGTCAATTCTAAGGTCATAGGCCACTGGCTGACCTTCCATCTCAGATCAATGGGCCAAATAACGGGAAAATCAGAGTCTTTTAATTCACGTGTTTCGTCACAGAATAAATGTTCCACTAGTTTACGTCCTCTCAACTTGTTGTCTAAAAAAAGACAAGTGGGAAGACTTTCCGCTCCCTAGCTCAGTTGATGTAGAATTGTAGAGCGTTGACTCCCGGTAGTGAGAGCCCAACTCATCCACTCCGGTGTTCCGATACTTGTTACTCCTGACGGGGATGGTCTGCGGTTGGTGGGAGCATCAGCAGCCAGTTGAGGTTGGCTGAGTGGGACAGGCCGTGTCCGGCTTTGATGAGCACGCTAAACTTCAGCACCCAAAAACTTCCGATGCCCGTAATTACTCGATCGGGCGATAGGAATCAGGGCCTGCCTAATAAGCTCAGTGCCTATCGTAGTATCGTGTGCTCCAACTCTGTCAGTCCATCCATTTATGCATTCAGCTAAATTGACAAAGAAAAATGAGGCTCCCCGGATAAACGCGGTGCTTTCAAAAACGACTTTTTGATGGTCATTCGAACACCGCTTTTTGCTTGTCGCTACGTCTCCCAGGAGCAAAAAAAAAAATGTCTTCTCATATTGAGGTATTAACTGCGATTGGACTACTCAGCCAGCACAGAGCGTGACAGTTCTTAAGTTTAAGTGGCTAACTTTCACTGTATATGTCAAGCTGCCCAACTATTTCTACTCTACCTGAACAGATAAAGCCATTGTCATGGTTCCAAAGTCAGCAGGATGTCAATGTGGTCCTCGATATTTCCCTTTCAAGTCTTATCCGCAGCTTATTTTCGCGCTAAAGAATAGACTGGCGCTCCCTAAACAAAACGTCAGCCATAAAGCACAGACGCAGTTTCCGACGGCCTTGTGATTTATCCACTGATATCACTCACAAATCCACCCGGTCTAGGGCTGACAGCGTCGGGCGTTACTCCTGTGTAAAAACTGCCAGCCAGTTACTCCAGGTGACCCGTTTGGTCAGCTGATTGGACCCGTTTGCTCGGCCGCCAATCACCAGACCTGACACACCCCCACCTGAGGTCAGCGGAGCCGGTTTGGTCGCGTACGGCTCGCAGGTGCCCGCCTGCGCCGGCCTCTGACCCTTGTTAGCAGAGGGTGTGTCACGCAAGGGGGTGTGACCACTGACCGCTGATCATTCGGGGGGGACACGCACGTCGGCTATATTTGACGCCCTATATTTCAGTCGCAGTTCTTTGCAGTAGCAAATTAACCGCTAGAGAGAATGGTGTGCCAGCATGACAGCGCACTGATATGCGATCGATGCGGACCGACATTTCCCAATGAGGCGGGAACAATGACCACTGTCACTTTACTGCCGCCAATGTCACTGGGCTGAGGCTTGGCATGTTTTGTTTAATGAGCAAAACATAGCTCTTATTACGAGCGAGCGAGCGCAGCGATCGAAGTGAGTCTTTTCAATATAACGGAAAAATCTCAGTATGAGCGGCCCGGCCCGGCCCGGCCCGGCCCGGCCCGGCCTGTAACGCTTTTGAGAGGCTTATGTATATCTCAGCAACCGCTGGACCGATTGGCCTGCGGTCTTTTTTGTTGGGTAGCCCCATCCCTTCTACCCCGTAATTGACTACTTTTGATGCATCTCAGTGACCGTCGTGGCACGTACCACGTGAAAAGTCAAGGGTGTTCAAGCTGTTTTGCAAAAGTAGTGATTTTGAGAGGCTCATATCTCAGCAGCCGCTTGGGCGATTGACTTGCGGTAATTTTTGTAGGGTAGCAGCATCCCTTCTACCCAAAATAGGATACTCTCGATGCATGTGGGTCACCCCCAGTGCACGTGCAAAATACAACAATAAGAGGTGTCAAATTTGTTCCCATTTCAGTAACTCGGTAATTACTGGGGTGATTTCGCTGAAACTTGGCATACAGGTAGGCACCCACCAGGCAATGCATTCCCATGTGTTGCGGTTAGGGTGCTACTGCACGTGCGCACGTGCAGGGGGCGTTTCCAGATCTCGAGAACGGCTGGGCCGATTGCGCTCAAATTTGGTACACGGTTGGGGACCAGTTAGTAGGGTGCCGTGCAAAAGCCATTTTGGACCCCGTTTGCACGTGCGCACGTGCAGAATGCCGCTTCCAGATCTCAGGAACGGCTGGGCCGATTGCGTTCAAATTTGGCACACCGCTAGCGACCAGTTAGAAGGGTGCTTTGCGCAAGCCCGTTGGAAGCACCCTCTTGCCCTTCCGCACGTGCAGGGCTCACTATCTCGCTCGCTCGTTCTTCGCCCAAAAGGCGTTTTACTGGTGGTAACACTGCCAATTACAGGATTGAACGCTAAGAGTATCCTTATCCAGCTTGTAGCTTTTTCTCTGGATGAGAGCATTGGCACAGATATTGAAGGTTGAAATGACGTTTGATTGGGGTTATTTGGCTACTTGTCCATGTGCACCTCATTTGTCCGTTGCCCGCTAAATGCTCTTTTTCTTCATTTTTTTGTTTGCCATGCTGCTACTTCTTTCTGTTTCTATTTTCCTACTGTCCTATGCAATAAATATTTACATGAGCAGTAAATCTTCTGACGTTTTGATCTTTTGAAATTGGTACAATAAACCTCTGAGCATAGGGTTTGTGTTTTACTTAGGTATTCTATGCGCGAAGAAAAAGACGAAGGATCCGCTCTTCTCTTCCTTTTTAAAAAGAACATTGTGTTGACCCAGTACGTCGACCAATCGGGCTTTGTTGTCCTAATCTGAGTAGCGCTCGGATAAACAGTTCCACTGATTGCCTCCTCCCCCCCCCCTCCCGACGCTCCCAACGCAGGAGTCCAAAGTGACTCACGTAGATATGACATCACGTCTTCATGAGCGTGTAAGTCGCGGCAAGAGACATAGGAGAGAGCAGAGACGTGGTACAGGGCATTACGCTCAGGTTTTCTTAAAAACCAAACATCCCCAGTGGTCATTCAAAGGTAAATACTAAGATATTGCATGCTATGTGTAGTTTTATGATATGCCTGCGAAACTAAACGAGCCTTCGTCCGCCTGACATAGGTACCGCCCATGCGTCGCGATTACCTTCTGCTATCAAGATCCGCGGTGAGGTGCCGCTATCTCACATACAGGGATTTGTGATAGTTTGTTCAGTTGGCGCTGTGATGCCGGCGCTCCCAGGCCTGCGGGGGCCGCCCACTCCACAGAGCTCTCTCTCGGAGGAGGGGGCACACAGAGCCGCCACTGGACAAGATGACGGGCACCGCGGACACCCCGTCCGGTCGACCAGGTACGTGATGACGTCAGAGGGGTCAGTTAAATATTGGTCTTTGTGGGGATGGATATGAGTGGGAGCATTCATATTGAGGCACGCAAGGGCGAAGAACTGCTTTCAGGCTGGGGGCACACCATAATAGAGATCAACCTAGGGTAGGTACCCCCAAATCTAATTTTGTCACCGGTTTTAGGCCACTTGTTTTTAATTCCATTGCTTTTTTCGACAAAAAAGAAAACATTTGCAAAAAAGTGCGGCATTCCGTCTCAAAGTTGTGGGGGGCACCGCCCCCACGGCCTCAGAGTTGGGGGGGGGGGGCAAGCTGCCGCCAATGCCCCCCCCCCCCCCGGTTCCCGCGCCTATGGAGACACGATTCCAATGTTTGGAGGACATACCTAGATACCTATACCTATGTGTGTGTGATTTTTGCAAGACCCTCCCTTTCGTGCTTCTTTTCCCTGTCACGCTGCGTGGGAGGGAGAGTTTTATTCCACAGCCCCTACCCCATTACCGTATACCGCAAAAATAATATTACGTGATACGAAGCACTGATGCATGTTACCTAATTGGCCCAAGTTAGACTTATAATGAAAAATAGTCAGAAGTAGCTAATTGCATCAGAAAAATTTGGACCCTACGCTGGGAGTCGCAGTAAAAAAAAAAAAAATACTTCGTAGGTATTACTCGCTGCACATGAACTCTGCATTCTGCAAATATGAATTTACGGTGGCAGATTATTTATTGCTGAATCACAAGGGTTGCATCCAATCTATGATTGTGGCAACGGGAAATCCATATAGGTATAGGTACAGATGGTGACGTTAGATAGAAAATACGTCAAAGTAGTTACAATGCATCGTAACCGTATTGTCATTTGTCATTTTAAGACGTGACGTGTTTCCCCCTGATTGTGGTCCACCTTGTGAGAGATTTGTCAGATAAGACGGGTGACATGCTTGAGGCAGGTAAGTAGGTACCTATTTGAAAATCTGCGACTTAAAGGGACCCTCCCACCTTAACATTAGATTTGAGTTGAGATAGCCAAAATGGGGTCCCTGGCTCACAATTACCGGTTTCGGCACTCACAACATCGAGAAATGCCTTAAATCGGAAATATTGAATTTCAAAATTGCAGCATTTTGATTCAGAGGGGCTAATGCTTAGGAATACCCCTCTGAATGTGTGACGTCAGCGCAGATATTTAACGATTTTTAAATGTTTGACTAAAACGTTTTGTAGCATGCGGTGGTATATGCTATTTGCGCGCAACATCTGCCGCAAACGCCGCACTTCTAAAATAAAGTCGCTAGAAACAGCGGAGATCCCAAAAAAGTAAACAAAAGTAAAAGTCTAATATCTTGAAAACCGGTGAATATTTTACGGTGAAATTTGGTAGATATTCGTTTTCGCTCTTTCTGAACCGAGCGACATCACTTTCATGCCAATTCATAAACTTTTTTGAAGGTGGGAGGGTCCCTTTAAGGTGACTGCCGACTGGGCTGCCCCAAACAGCAATTGAGCTGTCTCAAACGCTGCTTCGTTGAGCTATCATAATGAGTAGGTAGACCTACCTAGTGTTTGAAGGAGCAGAAGGCTCTCCTCCCATCCACCCAATGCTCTCGTCATACAGACGACATACTTCGTATATCAACGTCACAGTGCACGCATGCAAAAGGCTTCAGACTATCAAAGAACTTATTCTGTTTGCACACCAAGCACACTCCCATGTCTAAAAACAGAAATTTATAACTGACCATTTGCTTGCCGTTTCCATTTTCAGGACTGGCGGCCGGCATCGCATCCATCCAGCGGAGTGCAAACTCAGTTCTGACCCGCGTCTCACTGGGAAACATACACTCCAGCGCTACTGAACGAAAGACCGCGAATGTCGGCGGAGCCGCAGCCAGCACAATAGCAAAAACAGTGCTGGGCAGCTCGTTAGATTCAGACGTCAGTGATCCGCAAAATGCACCGTCCAGCGACACCATATCGCCGGGACATCCTCCTCCAGACGAAAACGATGACCAAGAGGACGGCCATGTCACCGTGATGTCCCCCTCCGTGCAGACGCAGTGCTGGAGTCCGATCTCTCTGCAACAGGCGTTGAAGACTGGCGACATCCAGCTGATCGTCAATATCCTGCAGAGTTCGTCGCTGACCGAGCTGAACGTTCACGACGCTGCTGGCCGGTCGCCACTGATGCTGGCCATCCATCACGACTCCCCTGAGGTGGTGACCCTGCTGTTGGAGCGAGGTGCGGACCCGAACGAGGACGGCCACGTGGGCGGCGCCTCGCCGCTGTACGCCGCTGTCGTCTGGCGCAGACTCGGCTGTGCGGAACGGCTCCTGCGCGGTGGAGCTCACGTCAACGCCTCGGGTGTTACGCGCACCGCGCTACACTACGCGTGCACTGCAGGAGACGAGCCGATGGTGGAGGTACTGCTGCGCTTCGGAGCAGACGCCAACCTCCTCGACGACAAGCGTCGTTCAGCACTGCATGCGGCGGCCGAGGCAGGTGCTGCCGGCTGTGTGCGTCTTCTGGTGCAGCATGGTGCGCGTGTGAACGTCACCGACCTCGAGGGCGTCACACCGCTGGACCTGGCGCACTGCACCGCATGTCAGCGCGACCTCGTCGACGTGGAGGCAGCGCTGAGTGCGGTGGGCTTTCGCCGCCTGGTGCGCCACAGTCCTGCAACGCTGATGCACATGCTCGATCTGGGCGTGCATCGCGCTGAGGGTGGCGGTGTTCAGGTGAGCTATAAGCCGTTCCGGGAGATCGGTGTCGAGTGTCCCTTCGAGGCCGCCCTGGTCAGCGAGGTACAGCGAATCGGTCGCTGGGAGCTAGTGCAACATCCCGCCGTGGAAGTGCTGCTGGAGCTCACCCGACAGGACAGCTACTTCAGGACCATCAGCTTCTCGCAGCTGTTCACCTGTATGCTGTTTGTGGTGACGCTCTTCACTGCAATGGTGGTCGAGGTGTACCATGAGGACGAGTGGGAGGTGTTCACCATTGTGCTGAAGGTGGTGTTGATTCTCTTTAATGTGCTGCGATTCTTCAAACACTTAGTAGAGCTGGCCTTCACCGGAAGGCAGTATTTTCGAGCGCTGAGAATCTGGCCAGGGGTAATGACGACCATGCTGACATTTGTAGCCGTGTTCCTGAAGGATGACTTGTCAAGGCGGATCACGTTTTCTGTCACGATCCTGATGGCCTTCGTCGAGCTGACCCTCGCTATTGAAGCGATTTCAGTGTGGAAAACGACCAGGGCGATCTCTTCGCTGCTTCACGTCACGCGCAGCATTGTTGAGTATTTGTTCATGTACTCTCCTCTTCTCATCGGGTTCTCCGTAGCTTTTTACGTGATATTCGGAAGCGAAGATCATAGTCAGGACAACATCTTCGGTGGTAAGCTGTTGGTGATGAATATGGCTGCTATGGCGCTGGGACAGGTGGACCCGGTCGAGGCTGAGCGCTTAGCTCCAAACTCATCCGTGGGGTTTGCAGTTGCGACGATCCTGTTCACTATCTTTGTCGTGATCGTGCCGATTGTGATGCTAAACCTGCTGCTCGCTTTGACAATCAGCGACACCGCAAAATTTCTCTCGAAGGGTGGCATAGAGTTCCTGAAGAACCTTGCAAGCACAATTGCGTGGAACCAGCACGCCATCTTTACGTTTGACATCTGGGTGCGGCGACTGAGTGGCCACCTTCCCCAGAGACTCTACGTCAGACTGGCTACGCTCTCCATGCGGCTGAAGTGGCGCAGCACGCTGCCGAGGCCCTCCTTCACCGAAAAGGACACTCCAGTGATCACCGTCGACACTGTCGCGCACGACGCGAGAACGATGCGAGCGCACGTCTCCGGCAGCAAGCGTCGCTTTAGCGTCAAGCGGCGCTTGCAACAGGGCCTCGGCAAGATCGTCGAGGCGACGGCGGAGGTCGACAGAAGTGGTAGCGTCGACACGCCATCACCACACCGACGTCGGCGTCACGCGGGCGGAGGCTACACCGACCTGAGCACCCAGCTGCGTGACCTCAGGGACGCGCTGGCCGAACAGCGTACCGCGCAGGAGGCCCTGAGTGAGGAACATCGCGCGCTTCACCTGCACCACTCTGAGCAGCGCCGGTGGATCCAGCAGGCGCTGGCCGAGCAGCAGCGCTGGACGCGGGAGGCGCTGGACGAGCTGCGCGGGGCGCTGGACGAGCTGCGGGAGGTCGCCGTCAACGCGGCCAGGGAGAGACAGGTCGGTGGGGAGGGCGGCGACCAGCAGCAGTCAGTGCGGGATGTCCTTGTGGAGCTGCCCAACACGCTGGAGAGGGTGGTGGCGGAACTCAGGCGGACAGTGGCGAACGCTAAGGCCGACGGCACAGTAACGCGGTTGTGATGTGTGCTTGATAGTTTTAGTGAATTTGTACGTATCGTACTTATCTGACTTCCTCACGGGCTAGAGGCGCCACTCCATTGCATATAGACTTTTAGCTTGAAAAGAAATGGCTAACATTTCATCTACTCACGGTGCTTGGACATGTTCATAGATTTTTCGTTCGTATAACTGCTCATAACGAAAACGTCTCTAATGAATTTAATTTTCCCTATCTCTACGTTTTTTTTTCTTCGCCTTCTCTTCGTGCGAAGACTAATTTTTAGATAACAACGTTTTGGCTAAGTTCATCTTTCACTCACGCTTTTTACATGTTGTGTTTAAGTATGTGTAAGGATGTTCATATTTTGACGTCCTGTTTTGAGATTGCCTGTATTAAAGTCATTACAATATATGCAATGTTTTCGCTCACTAAGGGTCAATGACGTAGTCATGAACAATTTTTGAAGAAATCGCTTAAAGAAATACAATGTGATTAACAAATAATGATAAAAAGTTAGCCCCACGGGAGGCTTATAATCTAAATCTTGATACACAAACAGCACCGTTAGAATGAAAAGTCTTGGACATTTGATATCACACAAGCGGAAATCACCTCGTTCGTCCACAGGAGGTGCTCGAAGTGCCCTCCCTTTCCCGCGAGACAGAGCTCGGCGATGACCTTCGCTCCGTGCACCTTCTGACATAGAATCAGCTTCTGTGGATTCGCCGGTGACCGGAGACTGCATTCTTCCTGTAGGTGCTTTCTGAAGCACAAACCACATCTCCTCACTCCAGCTCACTTGTTCGAAAAATCCTTCCGCAAAACTGGACCAGGAGGTGTACGTTTTCATCCTTGACTCACGCCAGGCTGTCAGCGGAGAGGACGGTCGTTAGGATCGGACGGTATGGTTTCCAGTACAGTTTCTTGCGAATATTTGTCCATACATTTCAAAAGGACATTCCCAGGTCTTCTGGGCCCTTGCGAAAGTGAATATTGGGCTGATTTTTTAAGAACTGTTTGACTCCAGCTTTAACCTGCGCCCTAGTGGGCCCCTCAGCCAACTTCGCCATGGCGGTCGTATTTAGCCACCCCAGGTTAGCTCGGAAAGCGTGAGGGCTCGAAAGACGCAAAAAATGCCTAGATAGCTCGCTATAAGACATTTCAGAATAACGCAAAGGTCATTTTCTATCAGGTCATCGCTGAGGTCACTGCAGGAAGTAAGTATCACGGGACTGGGCCGGGGCGGGGCGCTTATCCTGACATTTTTTTCTAAACCACAGATAAACTCGCCCACTCGCTGCCCTCGATCGATCGTTAAACATTCTTTATGTTTCTCTGTACCTACTCTATCCCACTCACAAATGGGTGTCGTGTGGGCAATAATGATGGTTCAAGCCGGTGTGCAGCACACAACGGAGCGCTTGGGCAGCAGCGGTGACATTTACACCGTGGAGTTACACCGGGTCTATAGATCATGGCATGCAGCGATTTGTTATGTTGATGAGCATTTCGGCACAGAAAAGCACCTCGCGAGGACCAAACATCCGCATGGTTGCTGCCAACACATCTGTGATATTGACTGTCTGGAACTAAACTCGCGTGTTGGGTTGAACTTTTCGTGGCGTCGAAAATACAGAACGAGGTGCCCTGGAGGAGACCCTCGTGATGATGCGTCATTTGCTGGGGTAATAACCGGGGTTGTCAGGTCATTGGAGAACCGGCCGAGCCCTTTGTAAGAATTTGGTACCAAGTTCTCTGTTGCGAGTATGTGAAGCGCACGCCGGACGTTGATATATTACTTTTATCATCACAAAAAGTTATATGGTAGTTCACTTTAAGGATATGCATTATGCATGTTGTATGTTTGTATGTAAGTAAATAATTTGTAAGTAAACGCATTTACATTCTGCAATCCGTGCAACTTGCAAATTAGGGAGGCATGTCCGACAACTTCTGCTACTCAGGGGTCCTAGCTATTCGTCAGTTGTCAAAGACCCAAAGATAATCTGGCTGTTGTCTTACTTGAATAGTTTCGTGTTTGCCAACACATTTTGTTCATTTCCTGTAATTACTCAGCAGCCTATGAAACGCAGTCAGTCGTGCTGTACCAAAACGTCTGAGTACCGTAAATACCAGTAGGTCACGAGAGGGTCATAAACTCTGTGCACCTTCCGGCGGGATATGACCACCGGAATGCCGTCTTTTCCGGCACACATTCGGACAGCTCCACAACAAACACAACCTCCAAAGAATGTGGTGTCTTACCTGACGTGCTTTCGACATCAGCATTAAAAGCAAAACGGCTAGTTTATTTCCACTAGCCATGAAGTATAGGAACATAGGCATGTTTTACTCTTTTACAGAGGATGATTTCATTGAGGAATCTAATGGCTATCTCTGATTTTGTACAGATCAGTAAAATATTCAGGGTTTTGTGTTTGTTTAAATTTTCAAATAAACAGACGACAACAAACTTCACGAACAAATCTGTTCGCGAACAAGTGATGTCATCGGCCAACTTTTGCTAAACAAACAACGAACAGTTCGTGAACGTTCATGAACTGTTCGCGAACACGGCAAAGAGGGGGTAGATAAGACCCTCTCTTAAGCCCTTTCGCTCCTAATTGAGATAGTAGTAACCTCGCGGAAAAAGCGAGCGCGTGCGTCATTACGAGGCACAGCGACTGGTATCCGATTTTAAGGTCTTCGACCAACCGGTGAACCCTGAGGTCAGGTCAAGTGTCATAGAGTAGGGGTTTGTTTTGGTAAATAACTTCGCCACAAATGGGGCAGAGCCGCGAATATGGCACCATCGTGCTCGCCTTGGCCAGATGAGTCGAATGATATACTTTTTGCTTGGGTTAGGTCACCTTAGGACGTTAACCTCAGGTCAAGGTCAGGACTCAGGTCAAAACAACTCGGGTCACAAGCCGCTTGGATGATGTCATGTTGCACATCATTCGATGTGGCGGTTCTTTCTGAGTAAATTGATGGATCAACCGACTCACTAGCTCAATTTGATCGGGAGTTAGTTTTCTGAATTCTCGAATATTTTTGGAAAAGCTGGGATCATAAGACAGGTGGCATCTTTTAACTTGGTAATACCTACCTACCAACTAAGAAGCCATTTTCATTTACCTACTGATCATTGATAAGGGGCAAAGGCGATTTTCATTTGAAACTGTTGACATCTCAGGGACGAATAGACGTAGCAAAACACAAAGAAACGTAACGGCTGCATCCCCTTACAACCACAGAATAGGTATATATTTATTTCATGGCCTAGAAATGCACGCGCTGATGGCGCACCCCTGGACCATAGGCGGCGGAACGGGGAGGGCACCGGGGCACCGTGCCCTCCTTTGATTTTGGCATTTTAACATTAGCCCTATGGGCGTTGCATGGAAAGAATGGGACCAAAAGTCGGCAGTGCCCCCCCCCCCCCTTATTTGAAGGTGTTCCGCCGCTACTGCCCTGGGGCTGGACCAATCAAATCACTCCCAAATTTTAATACAGAGGTCGCTTCAACCCACAGATTCGACATGGCAAATTTCACGCCGATAAGCGGCGACGTTCCGGCGCATTGAGACACATGAGGCATGACAGTCGGACGGACAACTTATAAATCATAATTCCAGCGCCGTGTGGATGGGCTGCACCCAGCCAGTGCAGCCGCGTCCATAGCCAGTCGTCAAGGTAACCGCCGTGTACTGCCCCCCGGGCAGCAGTCGTACACCGTCTGAGTCGGGTGCACTCGACCGTCGACTCGGGCCCGAGCTGCAGCAGTCTGTGCCATCTCAACTCCCTGTGCAGACTTCCGTCCGGGACGGTGGGTATTGATGAAGTGCGACTTGACACAGTACCAGGTGGAGGGATATCAAGGGATATAGGGATATGTATTGCTCTCAGCAGTTGTCAGTGGTCACTGCTGCTGCAACTGACTCGGGGATGGGATTTTTTTTTAGTCACAAACGCTCTCCCTCTCTCTCTCTCTCTCTCTCTCTCTCTCTCTCTCTCTCTCTCTCTCTCTCGCTTATTTCTTTATTTCTTTTTTAGTATTTCATTTTCATTTGTTCATTGATATTTTTATTTTCATTTCAATATTTAAATGTTAAGTTATTAATTTCCTTGCCGGCAAGAGCGGTTATTACACCGATAGAGTTCATTCTGCAGTTTGTTATTGCTGGCCCGTCGCTACCGTTTTTTTTTTTTAGGTTGTCTTGGAAACAGACCACCTAACGAAAAGTATTGTTGAAACGTCCCACTAGCATGGTGCGGTTGGAATAACCGAATCCAAAATAAGTCAACTGGGTTTATCTATCTGCATAGTTGCAAATATTCCACTCCGGATCAAAAACCGCAAACCAATGGGGGGGGGGGGCTGCTTAAACGGCCACCCGTTGTGGTTTTTCTCAGCTATCTAAAAAACGGCCGCGAAGTTTGACTCGCCGTTTTCAATACCTTTCTAGACAGCGCATCTCCTGCAAAAATTAGTTCCAAGGCTGTCTAAGGTCGTGAACCTGAGCAACTAGCAGCCCTGTTCGTCGCTAATAGCGCTATCCGCGAGAGACCATCCAGACAAGATCACTTCTTCCATCTTCCCCGTCCACGGCTGGAAACGGGCAAGCGGCGGTTTGGCTATCGAGCTGCAGCTCTGCTGAACAGCCTGCCACCTCACCTGTCGCAGCTGCCTCCCGCCCGCTTCGCCCGCGCTGTTAAAGCCGCAATCGTGGACGATGAATCAGCACATCGTCGCTGACCAATAGGATAGGGGTGGGTAAAAGCGATGAGGCTGTCCTGAGAGTGTTTTGTCCTAGTTTTGACGTGAGTGAATGTGCAACTGTTTTGAATGATTAGATTAGCAACCGCGGATACGGATTCTGAGCAGTAATCGCCACGCACTTTGTATGTGGATCGCTCTTAAATGTAAATACAAATACAAATACAAATACAAATACAAATGAGTTGTAGAGGTCAAACTGAGTCAAACTTTCGTCCATTTACGGTCTAAAAGCCTGTCCACGGAAAAGAAAATAGTAGAAAATCAGCTTATCAATCTTGAAACTCCAAATCGAACCATGTCTATAAATGCATGGAAAAGAAAAGCTGACTCGATACTTCCAAATTATAAGAATATCAAAATATTTTTAGAGACCAATTTAATGTCCCATATTCACCTGTATCCCGACGTTCGAGAGTGTCAAGTAGCTCAAACGAAAGGATAGTTCAATGTTCTCCGACATTTTTTACGTTCTTTGAAACAATTACCCCAACAAAAAAAAAACACCTAAAAATCACAATTTTGTGTTTCAAGTCTCAAGACATAAATTTTATCATATTTTAGAAACATCGAGTTACGGGGCCGTATTCACGTCGACTTCGTAAGTCGATTTTCTTTCGTAAGTATAATTTGGTATTCACGTCGACACTTAAGTGTCGACGTGAATACCAAATTATACTTACGAAAGAAAATCGACTTACGAAGTCGACGTGAATACGGCCCCGTAACTCGATGTTTCTAAAATATGATAAAATTTATGTCTTGAGACTTGAAACACAAAATTGTGATTTTTAGGTGTTTTTTTTTTTGTTGGGGTAATTGTTTCAAAGAACGTAAAAAATGTCGGAGAACATTGAACTATCCTTTCGTTTGAGCTACTTGACACTCTCGAACGTCGGGATACAGGTGAATATGGGACATTAAATTGGTCTCTAAAAATATTTTGATATTCTTATAATTTGGAAGTATCGAGTCAGCTTTTCTTTTCCATGCATTTATAGACATGGTTCGATTTGGAGTTTCAAGATTGATAAGCTGATTTTCTACGATTTTCTTTTCCGTGAACTGAACCTGAGCTTTTTTCGACCGTAACTCGACGAAAACGGCCTCAGTTTAATCGCTACAACCCATTACCTCAGACAACCTTGGACCTAATTTTTGCAGGAGATGCGCGGCATTGCCGTCCAGAAAGGTATTGAAAACGGTAAGTCAAAGTTCGCAGCCGTTTTTTTTAGATACGAGTACCTGCGAAAAACCACAGGGTCTCTAACAGCTTTTTTACGATAAATTTAGCTAGAAACCTGTCAGAACGACAAAAACGCCTTAGTTGCGTTCAGCTCAACGACGCAAGTTGGCTGACATGCAGCATGACCTTTTCCGTGACCTTGAACTGAGGTCAAATTTTGAAGCTGACCTTTTCATGTCAAGCTATAGGTTTCATTTCATTTAAACTCCCCCCCCCCCAAAAAAAAACTTCACTTACCCTGTATCTATGTTCTCGGTTCAGGCAGCGCGACGAGTGGCGCATCCTGTCATCCGTGCCGCCTGGACCTAACTCCGTTCCAGGTGCGGCATGCCCAGTCTATGGGTGTACCTGCTGTTGCTGCTGCTGGTGACGGCAGTGGCGGTGCCGCCGACCCTGTCGTCGCCAGTACCGGCGGCACGCGTCTGGATGCTCGCCTGGTCCGACCACAAGATGACCGTGCTGGCCTCGGTGCCGGCCTCCTCGAGGACCGAGTGCGGCGTCCGCTGCGCCCGCCGCCAGGGCTGCGCGGCCGCCTCCTTCGACCCAAGCAGCGCGTCTCTGCCGTGTCGCCTGCTGGCCTGCCAGACCGGCTGGGTGCCCCTGGAGGCCAACTGCTACGCGCTGTTCTCCAACATCCTCTCATGGACGGACGCCAGTGTGGCGTGCGTCAACGCCGCCGGGGGTCACCTCGTCTCCATCCACTCCGAGGTGGAGAACCTGTTCGTGGACCTGCTGGCCGACCTGCACGGCGTGCCACGACTTCACCTGGGCCTCATCAACGACGGCAGCGGCCAGCATTGGGTGGACGGGTCTCCGCTCGATTTCACCAAGTGGTCCGCCGGGGAGGGATCCGACGTACCCGGCGCAGAGAATGGCTTCCTGCCGGTGACGGCATCCCTGCTGGCGGCGGAAGGCACTGCCTGGGCCGACAACAGTGCCGGTGACGCCTACCACTTCATGTGCAAGCGGGAGAGGGTGCTGCCGGCCGCCTAAACAGGCTGAACACGCTCCCGCTGCTGCAGAAGAAGGGTGTGCTCATTGCTCGTGGGATGCCGTCCGTGGGGATTTCATGGGAGCGTTTTTTCCCCATAGCAGAAGGGACTGGTGGAAGGAAGAGTTGAAGCATCAAGACACCGTCGAGCAGTGTGTGATGGTTAGATATATCAGGCAGCGACATGAATTGATACTGATAGGTGATTGTGCTGTTTTCAAGTGATCTGAATAATGAGCTATCCAAAGGAAATGAGTCTTATACGAACCGCGCTAGGTCGCACTGGCATGTTCCATGTGCCAGGCGGGCGAGTGAAATCCTTGCGTAACGGCTTCCTATCGCGGTTACCGGAAACATGCAACGCGCTTCTAAAAAAAGCGTCAGGGACTGATTTCTTTTACTCACCATCTTCTTTTAGATCTCAGGTTTTACATAACCCTATTCCTGGCGGGGGGGCCTCAGGAGCCCCCCCCCCCTGAGGTTTTTTGGTTATATCTCCCAAACGCGTTGAGCTAGGAAGCTCAAATTTTCTGACTTTTCCTAAAAGGCTTCTACGCAACATGTCTGAAAAATTTTGAGTTGATCTGACCTCAGGTCAGGTCACCAGAGGCGGTTTGGTGACCCTACCTCAGAAAAGTTTGCAATCACGCCAGAGCTAGAGTTTTTGACCGATCAATTTCTTCTCTTCAGGGTTTAGTTAGGGTACCAGTATGTGCAATTTGTATATCTCGGAATTTTGATATCGGTGACCTAAGGTCAGGTCAATTTCGCGACCTCCCCATTATAAGTCAATGGGGGAAAAATCAACTCCCTGTTTTTACCACTAAAACGGGTCGGAATGGCCCCATATACCATAAATGACTTCATATACGATCAACCTTCACTACCTTGAGGTCTGTTTTGCTGTTGGGCAGCTGTGAGGTCATGTGACGTCATCAAAGGTCACCAAAGGTTTTTGGCCAATAACTCCGTACAGGAACAAGATACAGACGCGTGGATGGTCTCATTGTGTTCAGCTCGTCAAGACGCATCGAATGATATACATGATGACCTCGAGGTCACGTGACCTGAGGTCAACCTTTGACCTTGACCTTTCGAGGTCAACATATATATCATTCGATGCGGATTGACGAGAGGATCACGATGATGCCCTTAGTTTGTTCCTATCTTGACTAATTCGAAAGTTATTCGAGAAAAAACTCTCTCCATATCTAGTGCCGCTATTTTGACTTTTTCGACCCCTGTGACGTCATCTTTGACCTGACCTGAAAATGACCTTCGTAAAAATTGTAGATCTTGGCCGTGCGTATCCGATGCCGTTTACCGCTTGTCGCTATCTTGCTTCGTTCTCGAGATCTCAGGGGGGGGGGCCGAATCGGCCCCCCCCCCGCCAGTTTCTTGTCCCGGCGGAGCCCGCCAGGAATAGGGTTAAGCTCGCAAACAGTGAGGGTTCCTACTGATGTCCATGGTTGGGGCAGCGGTGCTATCTACCATATTCTTAAAGGGACTATCCCACCTTTAACATGGGGTTTGAGTTGAGATAGCCAAGTTTGCGGCGAGGTTCAGAAACCACTATCTATCTAGGTTGCAACCCCCGCGGCCTCTTGGTGTTGAAGAAATTCGTTCCCTTCATTTGAAAATGGGCCTTGTACATTTAGTACAAGGCCCTATCTTCAACATGGAGCGACCGTTAGTGTGACGTCACCTCGTTTAGTCATTCTGGTTTAAATGGGTTTGTTCGTTGAAAAATCGCTTAAAACTTGGTCTGAACTTTGTTGTGGTGCCTACAGAGTAAAAATAATCAGCTTTATGACAGTAATGTGGCCTGGGGAAGGAGGTAATTTTGGGCTGTGACGTCACATATTTGAAAGTTTGTGTTTGGAATATGGGAAGTCTAAGATGTTTAATGAAAAATAAATGCCAGAACCGTGTTCCTGGTCATCCAATCTATAAAGTTGGGCACAATTTAACTGGTTTTAACAACATTTTAGAAGGTGGGATAGTCCCTTTGCGCCCCACTGGGGTCTGCGTATAACACGCCCTACTGGGGGGGGGGCTATTCATAGCCCCCCTCCTAACTCCGAAACTACTGGGCCGATCGTCAAAATTCAAACGGCGTCTAATAGCCCCGGAAAAAAACTGTCGAGCGAAACCTAATTTCATTGACCTCGAGGTCACCGATGACGTCACAGGTCAGGTCAAAGTAAAGATTATTAGCATTTTGGCTTCTTCACGTTTTGGGCTCTGGCCGCCGTCTTACAAGTCAGATCAGGCTCATTTTTGGTTCAAACACTCGTGAACAGATGCTCTAGATACTCTGAGGGTACCAAACTTGTACTTTGATTTTCAGGTCAAGGTCAGGTCATCACAGGTCACGAAAATATTATATCATCCGTCGGTCACGTGACACATGTTTTATGGTCCATTTAGGCCAAAAATTTCGAATTTGATGTCGTCTGTGTCATTTGAGGTCATTTTGAGTCAAGTTTAGCTTAGGTCAGGTCACTTTCAGGTCCAAAAAGGTCAAATGCCGATTTCAGCGAGTTGGAGGCGCAGTATCAGCGTGTCTCTATGACCTACCCGGGCTCGAAGGTGTTCATCTGCGGCGATTTAAACTGTTGTTGGCTCAAACCGGACTCCACCCCATCGAAACGCGCTCTGTGTGAGTTTATCTCTGACAATGTCCTAACTCAATGTGTCAGTTCACCGACATATTTTACCGGCTCCTCACTCGATGTTTTTATTACCAACTGTCCTAACGTCGTAAAAGCTTGTTTTACTAAGGCGTGCCATTTTAGTACTCATAAGATCGTTCGCACAATAGTTGACATGCCTCGCTTTAAATTGCCGAGTAGGGGAAGGTGGGGTAAGACGGCCCAGCGGGGCAAGACGGACCACCAGCCCTCCCGGCTGAACCGCTGCTGGTATCTACTGCTTTATGCTCTCACTATGTTTGTTTTCCTTCGTAACAATGGCCACCTTGAGCTCATGCTGCTAGGATGCATAGCTTTTGAGTTATTGAGAAAAATGTTGTTTTTCGTCAAACCGATCTAATATAAGAGGTCTACGGGTGATTCAATTACGGCGCCTTTCTTGCATGATTAGTTTCTATTTTGCACTTAACTGTGAAGAACAAAGTTATAAACTTAGTTATAGTCACACTTTAGGAAAGGCAAGGTTTTGCAATGTTGGGCTATTTGGCATATACGTCATGATAATGACAGAATTTAGATTTGGGGCAAGACGGACCACTGTGGTCCATCTTACCCTGCTGTGGTCCATTGTACCCTGCATATGGAAAGCTCTTTTCCAAAACATTGACACAAGTTTAAGTAAGCTAATTTTTCAGGAAGGAGTCTTTGTTGCATGTGAGCCATGCATGCAAGTGCTCAGTTAGCATGTATTCATGTTAAACGACAAGCAACACACATGTTCCCAGCTTTTAGCTGCACTTCCATCACACATGAGTAAAGAATAAAGGCTCATTTTGTTATTTTACCATTCTGGTTACTTTTTCTTACAAGAGTACAGAACAGAAGTGTAACACACATGAACGGATAGCAGGCACTGCTGGGTGGTCCGTCTTACCCCACGTTTTTTCTTGTCTGAGTTTTTGACATGTCCCTCTTTAAGAGCATCCACCACCTAGATGTCTTTAATTTGAAATTTAGTCTTTACACATATCAACAGAGGAAGGATTGAGCATTCCGAAGACTATAAATAATATGAATTACGAGAGCAGTGTAGCAAGATATGCGGCCTCAAACCTTAGCTGGTCCGTCTTACCCCACCTTCCCCTACCAGGGTTCGTACGCGCTGCCTTCGTCGTGTGAATGTGGAACTTTTACACACTGATCTCGCTCAGGCCGACTGGAGTGCTGTTTTTAACGCCACTTCGGTATCAGAGAAGTGGGATAGCTTTCTTGCGGCGTTTCTACCTGTGGTGGATGCCCACGCCCCTATTAGGTCTGTTCGGGCCCGGAACCCTAATGCTCCCCCAGTGTCAGACTCAACTAAAGCTTTGATGAGTCGCCGTCGGGGGGCGCTGGCGGTGTACGGACACGGGTCCACCGAGTACCGTGACGCGAACCGAGCCGTGCGCGCTGCCATCAGGCGGGACAGCCGTAATGATGTTGAGCGACGCATCAAGGAGGCCGGGCGTAGCTCAATGTGGAAAGTGATCAGGTCTTTTGTTTCTGACAAGCGACAACAGGGAACGATGCCCACGATCTCAGCGGATGACTTGAACACCTATTTTGTTAGCGTCGGACCGCGCGTGACTGGGGAGATCGCCGGGCTCGGTGACGTGCCGGAAGTAGCCTGCCGCCTGCCGCGCGTCGGAGCCTGCGCGCTCCAGCTGTCCCCGCTCTCACTAGGCGAACTGCGAGCCATCGTTTTTGGCCTCAGCAGCTCGTCGGCCTGTGGAGATGATGGGATCAGCATCCACATGTTTCGCATGTCCTTCGACTCTATTGGTGAGGTGATTTTGCACTTGGTCAACTCCAGCATCACCCAATCCGACGTTCCTGCATCCTGGAAACACTCACTAGTACACCCAATCCTCAAATCCGGTGATCCATCCGATCCGTCCAACTTCCGTCCCATCTCAATTGTCCCAGTCATTTCTAAAATCCTCGAAAGAGCCGTCCACCAGCAGCTCTATGCGTATCTATCCGAAAACCACCTCCTTTCCCCAAACCAGCATGGTTTCCGTCCCCGTCACTCCACCGAAACCGCGCTAACATCCGTATCTGACCATATCCTCTCCTCGTTCGACCATGGAGAAGTGTCCCTTCTCTGCCTGCTGGACTTGACCAAGTGCTTTGATGTGATAGACCACTCAAGACTCCTTTCAAAATTACAGGCTCACGGCATTCATACGTCCTGGTTTTCAGCCTACCTTAGAGGTCATACTCAAAGCGTCAGCTTCACTGGCGCACGGGGGGAGGTTAAAACATCCCGTCCGCTGCCCAACAACATCGGCGTGTTTCAAGGTTCGGCCTTAGGGCCTCTTTTATACTGTGTGTTTGCCAACGATCTACCTCAATTTGCACAGGACGCATTTGTAGTTCAGTATGCGGACGACACTCAAATTTTAGTCAGTGGTAAAAAATCTCAACTTTACACAGTCGTCGCCCGTATGGAAAACGTTCTTAGCTCACTCGACATCTGGTTCCGCTCGAACGGGCTCAAAGTTAACGCCACTAAAACACAGCTGATGTTGTTGGGCAGCCCCCAAAATTTGCGATCTTTGCCTGACATTAACCCGCGCACCGACGGGGGTCTGCGCCAACTTAGTACCGACGGGGGGGGGGGGGCGGATGACCGCCCCCCCCCCTGAGATCTCGAGAACGAAGCAAGATAGCGACAAGCGGTAAACGGCATCGGATACGCACGGACAAGGTCTACAATTTTTACTAAGGTCATTTTCAGGTCAGGTCAAAGATGACGTCACAGGGGTCGAAAAAGTCAAAATGGCGGCGCTAGATATGGAGAGGGTTTTTCTCGAATAACTTTCGAAGTAGTCAAGATAGGAACAAACTAAGGGCATCATCGTGATCCTCTCGTCAATCCGCATCGAATGATATATATGTTGACCTCGAAAGGTCAAGGTCAAAGGTTGACCTCAGGTCACGTGACCTCGAGGTCATCATGTATATCATTCGATGCGTCTTGACGAGCTGAACACAATGAGACCATCCGCGCGGCTGTATCTTGTTCCTGTAAGGAGTTATTGGCAAAAAACCTTTGGTGACCTTTGATGACGTCACATGACCTTACAGCTGCCCAACAGCAAAACAGACCTCAAGGTAGTGAAGGTTGATCGTATGTGAAGTCATGTATGATATATGGGGCCATTCCGACCCGTTTTAGTGGTAAAAACAGGGAGTTGATTTTTCCCCCATTGACTTATAATGGGGAGGTCGCGAAATTGACCTGACCTTAGGTCACCGACATCAAAATTCCGAGATATGCGAATTGTAGCTACTAATGACCTAATAACATCCTGCGACTTTCAAAGGCCTCCGACATCTACTGTAGCTCTGGCACGGTGACAAAGTTGCAAAAAAGTGACTTGAGGTTGGGTCATTCAAAGTGACCTGGTGACCTGACCTTAAAATTTAGGAGGTTCAAACTTCCACACCATGTGTAAAATTGATGAGAGAATAGTCATACCAAATTTCGCGGCGCTACGCGCCGCGGTTTTCCCGCTATCCGCGAAAAACCTCAGGGGGGGCGGATATCCGCCCCCCCGTCGGTGCGCGGGTTAAAGTAGTATTTCGCGATCATCCTTTACTCCCCGTACCAGAAGCAAAAAATCTCGGCCTGGTATTTGATCGTTCGCTCAACTGGACAGCACACATTTCCGCCGTCACTAGACGCTGCTTCGGAGTCTTGAGTGGTCTGTCGCATCTGAGAGGACATCTACCACCCAGCGTTATCCTGACCAGGGGCGGATCTAGGATTTCGATAGGGTGGGGGCAGTCAAGCACAGGGGCGGCACATTTTCCGCCTAAGGGGGCGGCATTTATAGGGTCTGTTCCAGTCCAGTGGAAAAAAACGAGCTTGACGGCCGTCACGAGACGCAGCGATTGATATTCAAATTTAGGGTCTCAGGTCAACTGGTGACCTCTGGTCAGGTAAATTACCCTAAAGTCGGGTTTTTGTTTTTGGCAAATAATTTTGCAAACAAATGGCCATAGAGCAAAAATTTAGGTATAATCGTATTCCTCTCAAGCTGCGTCAAATGTTGTGGGTACTTTTTGTTCGGTAAAGGTCACAATCAAGATTGACACAAAGGTCGTCAGGTCAAGCCCCCTCAGGACACTGTTCGGAATAGGTCAGGTTACATATCAATCGATTTGGAAGCTCATTGCAATCACAATGGTGCCTTTCCCGACTCTAGCTTAATTTGGTCGAAAGTTATTAACGAAAAACGATTATGACCCAAAAGAACGTCCTCTGTGACGTTCTCTGTGGCGTCATACAAGTAGGTACAAAATGCCAAAATAAGGCACGGAATCCTTTGACGAGCGTATGAAAACACATTTATTTGCGTCTTCGGGCGGATTATATAACAACTATATGTTCCAAAAAGAGCAAGTTCAGTAGTTCCCCCATAGGTTTATAATGGGGGAGGTCAAGTGACTGACCTGACCCAAGATGAATTGTACGAACAATCCAAGATATACGAAGTATGAGTACCCGGGAGCTTGTTACTTTCTGAAAGTGTCATCATCCTCGCCGACACTTTGCCTGGCGTTGGCGGCGTTGCGAAGTTGCAACATTTTTTTGACAGTGCAGACTGCAGAGTGCAGAGGCTTACTTATAACCTTTAGAGGTTTATGCATCGGTCAGTGACCTGACCATAGTTGGAGAATTGTACTGAACTGTGGGTGCACGAGCTCTCCCAATTCCACGCCGGCTTGGCTTTGGAGCCGCAACAGACTGTGGAGGTCAAGGTCACCGCTAGGGCGGCGGCGGATTTGCTGCGCCCGAGCACCCACCGTTCGGCACAATTATCCACCTATGGACCTGAACTAACCAGGAAATGAATCAGGTGTCATAAGGTCTGGTTTGGATGGGGGCTCACGTAGGCCAAGTTTCAGCTCTCTATCGAAAACGGCTCCGGAGCAGTCACGAAAAAATCGTAAGGGGTGCCCCCCTCCTCCCTCGGCCCGCGAGGGTTAAAGGTAGTGTGCCACCTTTCAAAGATTTCCCATTTTATTTTTCCTAGGATAAGAAGCTTCTGTTTTTACCTAATATCGCAAAAAAAGGGCCTGGAATAGTGCTTTTTCGCCGAAAAGTTTATCGGTTTTTCGATATGTATAACAACTGTAGTGGGCTGACCTGCAAACAGGCGTCGGCAACAATCGCGAATGCGGCGCACATGTGACAATAAGCAAAGGTCATTATAGAGTTACGACGTACGGGAATGAGTTATCAGCTGTCTAATGTAGACAACACAATGTCGAATTTAAACTGTAAGCCTGTATTGGTATTGTTTCTTTAATTTGGCTGTCGAACATAAATTTATGGTTTGAAATATTATTTTATGTAAAATAATTGATATGAAACAGCCGTCACTAAAGTTATGACCCCATCTTACCACATGAAAGTGGCAGAAATGACAATGATAAGCTGACGCATTTTTCTTGGCCGAAGTCAGAGCGCGCGGCCACCACCACGGCACCACCGCACCACAAAGTATGAGCAGAAGCCATCTGCGGTAGACAGCGCCCAAAGCCAGGGCCCCGGTATAAACGTGAGGTAGCCGAGTCGAGGCAGCGTGCGCTGACCCAAGCCGGGGCTGCGACTTTGGGCGCGGTCTACCGCATCCCCGGGCAGCCCCGGGGCAATCACATGACACCGGGAGGACGCGCGGCCCCGGCTTGGGTCAGCGCACGCTGCCCCGACTCGGCAACCTCACGTTACCGGGGCCCTGGCTTTGGGCGCGGTCTACCGCACCACCTAACAGGCGTGTTCGAAACCGCAGGAGATGATGATGAACGGGTTTATCGAAACTTGATTGGATGAGCCTATCGGTAATAGCGATTTCAGTGTGTGCATTTATTGTTCATAGTGGTGTGAAATGTGGTTGGGGTACGACCGACAACCCATCGGGGCGAATTTCGCACTGGGGTACTCAAAACTTGAAGAATTTAAGACGTTTCCATGAGTTTTGAAGGTATGGATAAGTTCTAAAAATCCGGTTCTCCTTATCTGGGCCATTAACTCCATACGGTCCAGGAAAGCTGGCACACTACCTTTAAGAAGGGGGTAAACTGGCTTCAGGGACGTCGCTACGAGTTCAGAGGGAGCTACTTTCATTTTAGAGGGCGGCACTGTATCTCAGGGTCTTGGCTAATGAATTTCGACTAAGGGGCAAACCAGACGAACCAGACCTCAGAAGCCAGAATGACACCACGTAACATACATATACCGTATACACCGCATGTAACATGCACAGGCTAGGATACAAAATTTCTGCCCAAACATAAGTATTCGTACACCTACTTCTACCGAGGGGTTAAGACTTAAGAGGCCAGCGTAAGGCGCTCGAAGGCCCAGGACGAGCCGTCGGAGGATAGCATGGGGCACTCAGAGGCCGCTTTGGGGACCCTAAAAGGCCAAATGTGAGGGGGGCGTGTGGCGTTAAAAAGCCCGCACGTAGGCCTTGTAAGACCAACGGGGTAGGGCCTTCTGAGGCCATATAGGGCCCTATGATGACAATTTGGGCCCTCTTAGGCCATGGGCCTGGTGCCTTCTTTGGTCGGTGTTCTGTGGACAGCGTTGGACACTCTGAGGCCAGCGTGGGGCCCTCTGTCTTCTGAAAACTGAGATTGGTGCTGACTGCTGAGTCCTCAGAAGCCAGCGCGGGGTCTTCATAGACTGGTGCTGGGCCATCAGACGCCACATTGAAGGCCTCGAAGGCAGAATTCAGCACTTATGCATGATTGGGCCTTAGAGGTCGGACTGAGGCCCTGGAGGGCGACATGGAGCCATCAGAGGAATTCATAGCCCGAGTTGGACCCTCCTAAAGCTTAAGGTATCAGCCCTCAACCAGCGCAAGACTCTATGCAGATCGATATCTGCTCTTTGAGGCTGACGTGGGGCTCTCGGGGACCATCTTGAGCCCTCAAGGATCTAAGACCGGAGATAGGATATACAGGGTCCGATGTGGAGCCTCCAAAGCATGTGCAGGGTCCTCAGAGGTCGACGACATGGAGCTCTTAGAGACCGACCTATGACAAGGGTGACCTCTCAGTGACCAGCGTGGCCTCTACCGGTCTGTGCAGGAGCCTGTAGAAGTCACAAGAAAGGTCACCAAAGGCACCAAGAAATTCAACAATAACTTTAAAAGAAGACATAGTAGAGTGATTAAAGAGTGTATTATGTAATGCCTTCAGCCCAACAACACAGATCAGTTTATGTACAGCATGACCTTTTTCGGTTAGAGCATGCAACTGACTATAGGTCATACTATAGATAATTTAACGCCTCTCGATACGAGAGACACAATTACGGTAAAAACTGTGCCTACCATACGTGGAGTGAGTAGATATATGTATAATTGTATAGTACGTAAAGAAATGGAACAAATGCTTCTGCAAGATCCGTCTATTTTGGCAGTTTTTGCTCTCAGTGTGGGCCAAATTGTCGAACTGAGCTCGAATCTAAGGACAACGCAGTGGAAGCTTCCAAGGATCTATCAAATGCATTGTTCCGTGACGCTGTAACACTTACGGTTCACGAGCTATGCGCCCGGATGCGAGGGGAAAAATTGGCAAAGTTGGCTAGGAACCGCACCCGGTCTCGGGTAAAGTAGGTTACCACTGGGGCCCCTAAAGTTAAGATAGGACCCCTTCTTAATTCCCATGTTTGGCCTCCTCCCCTTTCCAACATATTAATACGCCACTTGATGACCTGCCCTACTATAGGTATTAGACGAATGGCTATTGGCCGTGTAAACACTGGCGCCAAAATGAGAAAGTGAAACAGTAAATTTGTCAGGCACCGGGTTCAACAACTAATTTTATGCTGGATAATATTTGAAGTGCCTTATTTACTCCGACTGGGTGGGAAATACGAGGGGGTATCGAAAAGTTCTGATCATCACCATGAATTAGATGTGATAGAAATTTGATTTTTTTACATGATGTTCATTACTCCTTTACAAGTCACCACACACGACCGCAAACTTATTGCATCGTTTCTTGAGCTGCCTCAGGCGGTCATTGTAGGACCTTCGCACTGTCCCGTAAATCACTGCTCCACCTCATCAATGACGTCATTTCTGTCCTTAAATCACCGGCCATACTGTGGATTCTTCATCTCCCGTAACAATCAAAAGTCAGTTAATACCCGGTCAGGTGAATTTCTTAGATGCGGTAGGATTTAATGTCCACATCATGTTGTTTCTTCAATCGCAGCTCAGGACGAATGGGCGGGGGCGCTGTCGGTGCGGATAAAACATCTTTCTTGCGCTTTTTGGCGGCGATTCTGCTTGAGGCCATCTCGCAACTTCTTCAAAAGTGTGCAGTAGTGCTTGCTTATCATTATCCGACCATCATCAAGACAGTTGGTAATGACTATCCTACGCCAGATCCAGAACACTGATAGCATTGACCTTCCATATCGGCTTCTGCATCTTCGCCTTTTAAGGACAGATGTGCCGTGCTTAAACTTCTTAAGATCGTCTTTTTGTCTCTGAATCATACACATAGACCCAGCATTCGTTACAAGTCATCAAATGATCGAAGATGTCTTCAATTTTCTTAAAAAAAGCCTAAATTTCATTTCGAAAGGCCAAGACGCATTTTTCTCTTGAACAAAGTAGGCACACGAACTTCTAAGCGGCCTGACTCTTTTATCGTCCGTAGTTCTTCGCTGATAATATTTTCAGGCACTGCCAGCATTGCGACCTTTCTGTTGCACAATCATCTGAAAGGTCAGACGACGATCTGTAAGGATGAGGTCCTCCACTTCCTTCACAGTCACCACCTTGTCAGTCACTGGTAGTCACCCACTTCTTGACTCCCCTACAAGTGCCATGCAACCAAGTTGAAAATTATTTCTTCATTTTCGGTAAGTGCATGAGATGGGCTTTCCTCGACATAAACTAATTTCACGTTTTTGATGTATTGTGTCAGTGTGATACCGTTTCAAATGCGTTAGTTGGATGACGATTCGGTCCTCAATGGGCCCAATACTCATCTTTTTTACTTCTAAGTCTCTCCTACATAAGATAAAACCACTTCTCAGGACTCTCTTTGCGGGAGCATTGTTCTTAAGAACCAAATATAATACCAACCAAAAATCATCAAAATTGGTCTATATCTTCTATGTGATGATCAGGACTTTTCGATACCCCCTCGTATCTCGTCACTTCGGGACAACCGGAGGGCGGCACTATGACTTCAGAGGCGGCACTTGACTTCAGAGGGCGGCACTATGTCTTCAGAGGGCGGCATTATGACTTCAGAGGGCGGCGCAATGACTTCAAGGACCTTCACGAAGACTGGAGGGCGGCGCTATGACTTCAGAGGGCGGCACTATGACTTCAGAGGGCGGCGCTATGACTTCAGAGGGCGTCGCAATGACTTCAAGGAGCTTTACGAAGACTGCGGAGGGCGGCACTATGACTTCAGAGGGCGGCACTATGACTTCAGAGGGCAGCACTATGCTTCAGAGGGCGGCACTATGACTTCAGAGGGCGGCACTATGACTTCAGAGGGCGGCGCTATGACTTTAGAGGGTGGCACTATGACTCCAGAGAGCGGCGCTATGACTTCAGAGGGCGGCGCAATGACCTCAAGGAGCTTCACGAAGACTGCGGAGGGCGGCACTATGACTTCAGAGGGCGGCACTACGAGTACAGAGGGCGGCACTACGACTTCCGAGGGCGGCATTTCGACTTCCGAGAGCGGCACTACTACTTCAAAGGGTAGCAATATGACTTTAAGTAGCGGTACTTCGAATTAAGGGGCGGCACTCTGACTTCAGGGAGAGAAGCGACATACTCTGAGGGTGAAATATAAATTCAGATAGTTACTACCAGAGATTATTATGAAATGAGCTTCAAAGAAATGCGGGTCATTTCCGTAAAATGCACTTCATCACGTATGGAAAAATGCCGCCCTCCGCCGCCTTCGGCGGCGGAGGGGCGGCATTTTTCGATAGGCTAGGGGCATCGGCCCCCAGATGCCCCCCCCTGGATCCGCCCCTGATCCTGACGCTTGTGAACGCCCTGGTCATATCACAGGTCAGATACTGTTTATCGGTGTACGGCGGCACTAGTAAGGAGAACTTATGTCGTGTTCAAAAGGTGCTGAACTACGCTGCCAAGGTTGTATTCGGTCGCAGGAAGTATGACCACGCATCTGACCTGCTGCGGCGGCTGGAGTGGCTCAGCGCAGATCAGCTAGTGTCGTACCACACTCTCAGCCTGCTGCACAAGGTACGCCGCAGCGGGGAACCCGAGGAGCTGGCAGCCGGTCTCGCCACTGTGGCCGAGGCCCGCGGCCGCGACCGGGACGTGGTCACGCGACAGGACCACCTGCTCCACGTGCCGCGGTGCCGCACCGAGATGGGGAGGAGGCGGTTTCAGTGCCGCGGGCCGGCCGCTTATAACGCGCTGCCGCCCGACCTGCCGCGGCTACCTCCGCACCTGTTTGGCTGCCGCCTCAGGCTGCACCTCAGAGTTGGAACCGATTTAAGACGCGACTGAGTTTTTGTGTGTATGTGTGTGCGTGCGTGTGACAGTTGTATGTTTGATCGTTGTCATTTTGTGCCTACTCTCCCATTGCCGATTGACGTTCATTTGTTTTATCACGTGACGAAAGGCAGTAATAGCCGCAAGTATATTGCGGATGTCCTTAATACAGTATGAGATGAGATGAGAGAGATGAGAAATTTGTAAGTTAAAATTTTTAACAAAAAAGGTGTCTATTGGATGCAGTTTGAGCTCAGGAACACGATGGTGCTATTTATATTGGCGTACGATGTCAAATTCGTGCTGAAAATTGATTTGAAAAATTAATAATTGTTAATTTTTTGCAATAATGCGTATAATTTGGCCATTTTTGAAGATATTTAGCTAAAACTAGCCAGAGTTAGTCATAATAATGCGTTCTATCACATACAGGAACATACGGTTTTATATTCCGGTTCCGGTTTTTTATATTCCGGTTCCGGTTTTATATTCCGGTTCCGGTTTTCGGAATATTCCGGTTTTTTCGAAAAGTAAAAAAAAAAATTGAAACAATGTAAAAATATAAATTTTGAATTTTGTTATAATTTTTTCTCGAAATTTTCAAAATTTCGAAAATCCGAGATAGCAGTTGCTATTTTGCTACCGCGCAGGCTATTTTGAGTCCTCTCATGCAAAGAAATTGGATCTAGCGTAGCCAGGAGCCTGCCACCACCTAATAGGGTTAAAAACTGAGCTCTTGGGAGCGATTGCCGTGGTTCAATGTTTTGCGTCGAAATCGGCCGAACATGACGTCACTCTGACGTCATTTCTGGCCGACCTATGGTAGGTACGAAGTTCAAATTTTGACACAAGGTGTCAAATGGATGCAGCCGAAGGTACTGAAAGTTTGGCGTCGATACGTCAAGCGGTTTGGAAGTTATTGTAGAAAAACGGGAGGGGGCTATAAATAGCCCCCCCCCCCCCCCCCCAGTGGGGCGCGGGTAAATTAAACTACGCTGTCAAGTCATTCATCTTTTATGATCGTGTTTCTTTTATGTGCCCCATGTATGTTATATGACTGCAGCCGTAAGTGGTCCTGGAGCCTGTGGTTGTTTCGAGCGTACCTAATAAATAAACAATAAACATAAACTCTTCTTGAGCCGCTGTGTAAACTTAAATGCGCGGGCTTCTTGCCTTGTCATACTCTTAGTTGTCACCTGACAACATAAATTATGCATACCACCGATAACAGTAGGTAGTACCTAGTTACCTACTACTGTTATCTGTGTGCATTGACTACTTCTGTGTGCATGTAAATGCAGCTAGGCATTTGAATCGAATCGTAGTCAATGATTTACTGTAGTGCAAAAATCGCAGGAGTTGTCATCCGTGCCCAAATACCCGACCACGCAGCTACCTTACATTTGGAGGACAGCCGAGACTCGCCGCAGACCAGTCTAGGCTACCTCAGGGTCTGCTCACAGCCCATTAGGGTAAGGTGCCTAATTAGCGACCCCCTTAATTTGAACCGTCGTTGCTCACGCTCTGTGGGTGCCACTGTATTACTGGCTTGATTTTCGGAGAGATCGTTCATTTTTCTATTAAAATATAGTCATTTTCTGCCCCAATATTCACTACCTTATGATCTTATCTGTAGTGAGCATTCTGGCAAACCATTGCAAAAAACGCTAATAGGGAACTCTTCCCGATTAGCGACCGGGGAGGGTCGCTAATAAGTCTATGGGTTTCCCCATATAAAAAATGGCAAAAAATGCGACGCCTGAAAAGATGAAATATGATCTCAAAAAGGTAACCTATACGCAAAGCACTCAATCACTCGAACAGGAACGTCTATCCAACACATTTTCCGTAAGTAAAAACTGATCACGTGATGCACCGAAGGCGAAACGAAGGCGGAAACCCAAATTTTGCGGGCTATCTCGTATGATATTCGAGGTCCGCGCTGAATTCGGCACCCCTGCAGTCGGTGACGACATTTGGCATTCCCTGCCACACATTGCAAACTTCAGCAACACCTCATTTTCCTTTCTCTCTTTTCCCCTTTCTTTCCCTTCTTGAGCTATTTGCGACCATGTCAGGCGCAAATAGGAAATATGAGTTGCGACACATTTTTAACCGCCATGCTGTGCACAGTTGAGCGATTCACTATGGGAAAACAGCAATCAATTGAAAAAGGAATGTCGATTCAGAATAAAAAAGGTGCATCATCCTAATGTGCATCGCTTTTCATCAGAGAGGGTCCAAACAGACACGTTTTGGATAAGAAAATCGTCATTTTTATTTAAACTCACCTGAAACGTCCCACCAGAAACATCGACGATCGGAAAATAATTTAATTTGATAACCAAAGTATGGCTGACCTTTTGACGATGTTTTTACCCCGTTTTCTCCTGCCAGTTTTTCTGTAGGGAGGTAGGTCGCAAATCGGAAAGGGTCGCTAATTAGGCACCTTACCCTACTGAGACACATCATCAACGCCGAACCGATCATCCCGGGATCACCCTTCACAGCAGAACTGCTCCCGACCTGATACGTACCAATATTTCTACACAGCTACTTACCTACTGATGCGATTTTGATTTTATTAGATTGCCAACAGAAATGCGTCCATGCACAAGCATTCCACTAATAAAATCAATTAAATGCAGGTAGGTGTAATTTAATCACTTGTCGTCAAAATCATTATGGATACTTACAGATAACGTTTACCGAACAAATACGCCTTACAGAAATAGAGTACTTCGCAATCAGGCTAGTATATACCTACAACACATAAAACAACGGTTTCACACCTCAGCTAACTTTCCAGTGACGGAGACGGATTGAATGTTCCTTGAGAGAGTTGGGCATTCCCATGTTACGCGCCCAATGGATCGTTTAAAGTGTTAATGATTTAAAATGGACGGAGCCTTTTGTGTGAAAATTGTTTATACCTGTCGGCTATCGATTATTATGGACTAATAGGTAAGTGTGATGTAATAAAGGTTGCCAATCGTCACTCGCTTCTGTCACACACGTCATGCAAGCAGTAGAACTCATTTACATAAGCCACAGTTGACACTGCACTGCTGTTTCTACACGGATCAACTTTTTTAGAGTAACACTGCAGAAGAAAGACCCCTATGTCCCGGTGCGACCGACTTTAGCGAGCGGCATTTGAAGGAACGCCATTTGAGCGAACCATTTTCAGCGACTGCCATTTCCGCGATAATCAATTCGACCGATTATCAATCATAGTGGTAGTGGTTATCCATATGAGCGAAAGCTGTGTTTCAGCGACATTTATTTCGACGACTACTTTTTGTGGGACTGTCATGTTGATCGAAACAATTGCCTACATTTGCCCCCTATCACGAAGTTTTTAATGTGTGAGGTGTGCTTTAATATTCCACCTAGGCACCTGATAATGAAGTGGAATGCCGAATGGACTGCTGTATTCACGATCCGACGGATCCAAGTTCCAAATTTGATGCTATTTAGGAGTAGGTACATCCTTTAAAAAATTTAACAGTTCGAGTTCCCCCTGTTTTTATGCTTTTGTTGCCAATGACGAAACCATTTATTGATAGATTCATGCTGCTTGTTTTACATTTCGCGAAGTTCTCAGCATGTATTTGGGCAAGGCTCCATATCATAGGCAAGCCTTGTTCTCGCCCAATGCCCCAAATAACGTACAAATCTCCAAACATTGGGTGAGGTCCCTGGATAATTATCTGAAGACATATGTGTCACCCCCCAAATGTATAATTGGCCCTAGGCATCCCCTCCGCTTCATATCTCTGACGTTTCATATAGTTCGAGATAAAATTTAGTCCGCCTCCTACCCTCCCACCCCGTATTAGTCGCCGTAGGTACGTGTATTCAAATGATGGGAAAACTTCAAATTACTTTGTTATCTATTCTAAGTACATCAAGCAGAGATATTTTCAACCACATGATGAGACGAAATGAATGCAAAACAAGTTAGCCTTTATTATTTGGCGCATATTTCGAGGGAAAGAATTCCTGGAAAGTCGTAAAAAATGGTTTCGTTTAGTCTGGCTTCGCTTTAACTGCTGGCTATAACGCTCAAATGGAACTGCAATCGCTGTAAAGTGTAATGTAATATCCCATTTACCGCAATAGGTAGGTACCTATATTCGCTAAAAGTGACTTCCCTGATTATGGTTCTCGCTATGGTTTAAATAGCTGTAATTTAATTAGCTGAAATGGCAATCCCCTAAAAAGTCAATCGCTTTAATTGACAATTGCTGAAAATGTGTCGCTCAAATTCAAAGGTTGATCACCCAAACGACGCTAGCTCAGGTGTCGCAGAACCGCTATTTCTACCACGTACCCACCCTCCACATCACGTCAAGTAAAGTGGTAACATCTGAAGTATGTAGAGCCAGTCCCGTGCGGCAACTCAGTATGCGTATTGCCTTACGGTGTCGCCGGCAATACCCTGGCGCGCTTACACACGAACGGAAAGACGTCGGTCATAGGGTTATCGGCCCACATCCCTCCGACAGACGCCGCCATGGAGACCGTGATCGGCAGCACGGGTAGGTCGTTTCCCTCGCCCTCATTCCAGTTTGTGTAGCTAAAGGGACTCTGATCCACCCACACAAAGCCCCTGTCTGAGCGCTGAAGACCGATGTGAAGCCGAGAAGCTCCGTTAGCGTCGGCCAGAGTTTTGATGAAGTCGTTCTCCTCGGCAGAGTGTATGGACGTCAGTCTCGATGCCCGTTCAATGTTGCAGTGGATAACCTCTGCGGTGAGCCAGTCGGTGGCCGATGCTCCGTAGTAGTAGCAGTTGCTGTCGAACGGTTCCCATCCCTCCTCACAGGCCAGCAGGCGGCAGGGAAGCGGAGTGACGCTGGGGTCGAAGTTAACGGCCGCGCAGCCCTGGCGGCGCACTGTAGGCCGGCAGCCTGAAAAAGCGCTAGAAATTCCCCCAAACTGACTGTCCGCAATATGAACAAAATAGGTATCATTTAATCCCAAATTGATCGAAGAATACGATTCCGATGCTAGTTTTGCCCTAAGGTCAAAATTGAGGTCGTCAGTTGTCACCAAACACAAGACAATTTAGACTCTCTATAGGCCACCACATTTACCGATTTTAATGATGAACTTTAGTGGTAATTTATTAGTTGACCAATCGTCGTTTTGAACGAAATTTCCTGTCAGACTAGTTCAGGGCACTGTTGTTCACTGTGCCAACATCATTCTGACATATTGCATCGCTTTTCTGCAAGATAAGCTAGCTGTTTGCAAGCAGCTGCAAGACGTAATTTAAAATCATATCCAATTTTTCAATTAGACTTTTATAAAAACGTTATTTCGAGCGGCTAAAAATGAACATTTCATACTAGCCTCTGATTACTCATCTTTTGTTCCATATAGGTGCTTTGCTGCTTTTCCCTGCTACTTTTCGAGATATGCGCCAGTAAACCACATGATGTAGGGGCAATCGTCACCTCGCCGCTCTACTGAAGGCCCGGCGCTCTTTAAAACGCTGGAAGTTGTGAAAAACAAATGCTTATAATCTAAATGAAATATATGTCCCTGAGCTCAGAATTGATCAACGCACACAATGCTGTCAACATTTCTGGGCCAAACTAAAAAATTCAGTCATTATTAACCCCTAAACACAAGTCAGTGATAATCAACAACAACTTGCTCTTTATGTTAGACTTTTTGAGAAATGTTATTTCGAGCCGTTAAAAATGGCCATGCCATACAAACCACCAATCATCTTTCTGTCATGCCCTACTCGCAATTTTTGCTAATGCCTGCTGCTCTTCGAGGTCACGTGACCTCAATATTAAAAGTGAATGGGGAAATAAGGAAACTGTTGTTTTTGCGCATGGAATGATTTCAAACTATCTCAAGCACACGGAATCGTGATTTCGTGCATTCCTTGCAAGATCCGATGCTTTACTTTTGCATTTTTGACCTTACGTGACGTCATTTATGACGTCACACCGGTCATAGGAGTTTCTCGTCAATAACTCATGATCAAATTGAGCCAGCGACTCGGGAAAGCCACCAGTGGACTCGGGAAGACCTCCTAAATCGAATGATATGCGATACGACCTCCTTCGATTAAGTTCGTGGCCTGATGGGCTCTGAACTGACCTTGACTCGAGGTCAATACCTTAAGTTGACCTCACCCGAACAAAAAGTATACCATTCGACGCGCCTGAGCCAGACGAACACGATGGTGCCAAAATCGCTGCTCTGCGGCCATTTTTTGCGAAATTATTTGTCAAAAACCAAACCCTACCTTGGGCTTTTTGACTTCACCTCAGAGGTTACCGGTTGACCTGGAACCTTAAAATCGGGTATCAATCGTTCCGCCTTGAAACGGCGCACACGCTTGTTTTTTCCGCGAGGCTCTAGCTCCATTAGGGGCGAAGCGGCAAAAAGGGGTCGTACCAACCCTCCCCCCCTCGGCCGGCCGAGGGGGTGGGGGGTCCGACAATAGGTCCGGCGAGGGTTAAGAAGCCCCACTTCGTTTTTAGCATGTTTGCTTGTCACTGAGATCAACAACTCAATCACAAATAATTTCTAGCACTTTTCCGGACCCCCGGCCCAGTGTGCGGCGGGCGCAGCGGACGCCGCACTCGGTCCTCGAGGACGCCGGCACCGAGGCCAGCACGGTCATCTTGTGGTCGGACCAGGCGAGCATCCAGAAACGTGACGCCGGTACTGGCGACGACAGGGCCGGGGGCACCGCCACTGCCGTCACCAGCAGGAGCAACACCAGTGGCGGCTGCGGCAGCAGGCGCACCGACGGACGGGACATGGTGACCCTGCAGCAGGGCCAGCGTGGAACGACAGTCAAACGGAAAATAATGCCAATATTACAATAATAATAATACCTTAGCCTCGTTTTCTTCATCATGGCGATGAACAATTACCTCGAACGTTAATCTCATCAACTGGCAGGTCAATAAACGGATTGACAATTTAAGGTTTCCCTGGTTGATTACCTATTTGACTAAATATTAGCAAATTAAATGTCGGAAACAAAAAAGTCCTGATTTATATTGTCACAATTTCTAATTTGATTGAGACTGGAGATCAATCACAGCGGACACACGATGGTTGGTGCGGGATATCAAGTCAACGTGTCCAAAGTCTCTGTTCAGGTAAGACATTTGGGACCTTTCCCACTAAACTACGTTGCAGAAAAAAGAGCAAGTGGCATCTCCAGATATGCTTTTACACAACTACAATGCAGCTGCCTTCCTCTACGTTATGTCCAACTAAAAGGATAGGTACCTATTGGAGAGTAGGTTCGTTACGAACGTCACTAGACTCAATCTTTCGACTATGATAATTTCGACACTTTTGGCTTAAGGCCTGGCTACACTATGCGTTTTCTTCGTGCGTTTTTTGCGTGTTTGCGTGTTTTGCGTGATATCGTTCTAGAAAAAGGAACGATATTACGTTTTTGTGATGTTTTTCACCTTAAATTTTAGTTACATAAGAGCTATATGAGCTTTTGTATATAACCAAAGTAAAAATTATACCTATTGTTTATAACTTTTTTCCTAGAACGATATTACGCAAAACACGCAAACCTGCAAAAACGCACGCAGAAAACGCATAGTGTAGCCAGGCCTTTATAAAACAGGGAGTCTAAATCTATACCGCGCCGATCACTAAGCTCACCGTTTCAGTCCGCGTCTCACGTTCGTCTTCTCTGGGGACTCCGCGAGTCACCCGTCAGCAGCCGGGCGTCGCCGAACAACAGAGGCAGCCGGCGGCCAGAGAACCGTGTTGTTTACACAGCACACCCATGGAAACGATAACGTAGTCCTCCCGTGTCGACAAGCATTGGACCTCCCGGCGGCCGGCTCCCGCGGAAGTGACCATCATTACAGCGTGCCAAAGGCGATTCTATTTAGGGAGCATTCCAGGAGCCCAAACAAAGTGAACTTGAATGACGAGGTTGAACAATGAACATGGCTGTGACCTGGTCTGACATCAACAGCGGCGTATAGACGGCCGTCAGTCATGCAGCCTGTGAGGGTGATTAACGGTTCACTGCACATTAAATGACTTGACGAGCTCGCTCACTTTATCACACCTGAGCAGTGAGCTTGAAATGTGTTGCTAAAAGTCCTAGGCCATTGAGAATTGTCCTTAGTCGTTAGCAACGAGTAACGACTGCGAAACAGTGCGACCGGTAGCTACACAGTTTTTAGATATCAAAGGGGAACCGCGATGGTTGAAAAGCTCCCAGGTAGTCGGGTAAATAAATAACATAAAACCCAATTGTGCAACAAAACATTTTCAGCCAACTGACAAGTGAAGCGAAGGCGAAACCTGACCTGGAGGCCGCGAGGACTGATGTCGTTTGCGAAGGGCACATACAAGAGCAGGACTGTGTACAAGATGGGTACTCCCATTTTAACATACCGCTGCCTGATCCTGCACATTCCCTGCCTACGGCAGAACCCTCGAACGCTTACACAGGTACGGATACACATCGAGGCACAGATTATCCGCCCAGGTTCCGCCCTGCGAAGCAATCAACGTGGCTGCGAAGGGGAAGAACTGCAGGAAAAATACGGTCGAATCGCTGCCCTCGCCGGCTCCCCAGTTTAGGTAGTCGACAGGGGAGGCGTCCTCCCATTGGAACGGGTTGCTGTTGGCCCGGGATAGCCCCAGGTACAGACGATCGACTCCTTTGCTTTCGGCCAGACTCTTCACGAAGTCGTTCTCCGCACCAGAGTGGATCGAGGCCAGAACTGATTGTTGTTCTCCGGTGCAGATGATTCTTGCCTCCAGGAAATTCTTGCCGGCCGTGGCCAGCCAGTAACACTGTCCATCGAATCCTACCCAGCTGGTCTGGCAGGCCAGCAGGCGACACGGCAGAGACGCGCTGCTGGGGTCGAAGGAGGCGGCCGCACAGCCCTGGCGGCGGGCGCAGCGGACGCCGCACTCGGTCCTCGAGGAGGCCGGCACCGAGGCCAGCACGGTCATCTTGTGGTCGGACCAGGCGAGCAGCCAGAAACGTGACGCCGGTACCGGCGACGACAGGGTCGGGGGCAGCGCCACCAGTAGTAACACCAGCAACAGTAGCGGCAGGCGCACTGCCAGAAGGCGGTAAGTGGCCATGACAAACTGCCAATGAAGAAAGTGTTTGAACTTGCAGCTTCAGCGGACATGCTGACAAGTTTTGATGGTTGCTACATGTGTGTATTTCTCTTCATACGTTCGCTTATCGAAATGCGGCAGTGTGCACGTTCTTAGGAATGAAGGGCAAGTATATATTGAATAGTATAATCTCAACTCACCCCACTCACCGTTTTCTTGGAAATGGAAGCTGACCAGACTTCAGAGATCTCGCGACCCTATGTTGTTGCCCAGTTGGACGAAATGCTGTAGGACCTCTACCGTTGCTGCGGTGTTAGACAGATGCCCTCCGTCTTGCAGTACGTAGACTATGCGTCCGCCATGGGCGCAGCCTCAAACTGTTCGAGCGTGGCCACTCGTCGCCTCTAGCGGTTTGAAGAGCCAAGTGCGCTGGTGAGGTGAACGGGAACGCGGAGTACCGGGGTGTGTGGGTATCACCATGGCAACCCGCGCTTAATTAGAGGCTCCCATGACTCCTGCGTCGTAGTACCTACATACTACGGGTCAAGTGGCGTAATTTCGTTTCGCAAATTACGTGCTCAGCAGAGCTGGACAGAACCCGAGAAATCATACCGCAATTTAATTGCAAATGAAATGACAGTAGGGGTTACGAATCACGTATATTTTAGGCACAATGGTGATTTCACGCACGATAATCCGGCAGTTTACGTCACGACCGCGGCATACGGTTCACAAGGCACGAGCATTATGTTTCCACGGCAAAGGTCGCGCTTGCTCGCGAACTGTTTACCTTAAATCAAGGGCATTTTGGCGAGTTGGTGATGGTGATCGAGTGGCATCTTCTTGTATTTCCTTCTTCAGAGCAGCTAGCGCCCAGAGGCTTTCCGTGAGATGGCTAACAGAGGAAGTCAGACCCACGACAACCGACACAATGGAATTTCACTAGATCCTTTTACCCAGAATAAGAACCCGCCACAAGAAATCCACATAGAGCTGTGCTCCATAACGGCGGCATAGAGTGGTGCTTCATGACGGCTATAGCCTATACAGACACCGGCGTGTGGTGAGCAATGACGATAGCGACTATGACATTCTACCTAAGGCCCCAGCTTCTACCATGGCGATGGTGGAAGTACACCGCTGAACGGTCCCGTGACCCCGCTCCCTCCTGCGTCATTCGAAGTCACGTGCCAAACTCTCTTTGTACACCCGGAGTTAAGTTGGGCACAAAGGCCGCCGAATCGACCGGCGTCGAGCAGGGGGTTTACCTGCAGGGCAGGTGTCACGACAAGGGACCCAATAGACAACCAGGCAACCAGGACGTCACAACCCTGGTTGTGACGAACGTCGGTTAACTTGCAAGTTTCGCTTTTCGAGTATTGTTAGGTTCGGGATCCATACATCAGAGTCTTTGTTCGAATTCTATGCGTACCTATTCTTATAACAGGTGATGAGTTGAGTTATTTACTACCCATGAGGCGAAGACGTCATACAAATTGACAATGGTTAAAAATACGCATATATTACGCATAAACAAACCAGCCAATTGCTATACAATGCTGAGTTCACGCATCACAAAGTTGATCAAAATATTCACTAACACGAATGCATTTATAACGCATTGAAAGGCCATCGCAATGCAACAATATAATGTATAATGACTGAGGCGATGATGAGACCATTTCAAAACTCTACGGAAGCTACACACTATACATTCTACACCCTGCATCTATTATACAAAACAGAATGGCAACGGAACACCTTAAATTCACGAGGCTCATGTCGAGGGAATCTGTGGGACCTCCTTCAATTAGAAAATATACTCGTATTTCCAAAAACAATACCCATTCCAAAGTTCATATTTGAGACTGATATCTCGAACGCTAGCATACCGTAACTTACGTACAGTCACGTGTGCGTCACTGTGCTATGTGTACAAATCCACTGTAGCGGTAACTCCACCATTGTTACGATTCAAATGCTCCATCAATGCATTCTTTGGTTCAACATTAAAAACCTAAATTGAGAGCGGCATTCATCATGTCAGTGCTGATTTCGGCAGAACCATTTCAGCGAGGCAGTCGTTCAAAGAATGCATTTCGAAACCTGTGCCCGATGTGTCGACTTCGAACGATTTATACCGATTGTTTTTGATACTATGTGTTTTTAATTTAATCACTAGTGTCCACTGACGAAGGCACCCTGTGGCCGAAACGTCTGGTTTTAGGAATTTGACTTGTGTTGCCATCGATCGTGAATAAAACTCAATCATGTCTGATTATTTACAAACGTCTATTCGCAACGATGGCAGCGTTAACGTAATGAAATAATTCAACATAAGGAAAAAGATAGCAAGTAATCTAAACAGATACAAGTTTCTCAACGACTGCCTCGCTGAAATGGTTCTGCCGAAATCAGCACCGACATGATGAATGCCGTTCTCAATTTAGGTTTTTAATCATCATCATCATCATCACGTTTATTAAGAAACAAAAGAATACACAAAATCAAGATAAGTAAGAACTGGTGCAAAAGCACTCGAAAGTGCTTAATTCGAGGCACCAGCTCTGTTAAAGAACATACAAGCAAATAAACACATACACACATATACAAGAACTTAAAATGGATTCAAACAAACTAAATCGCCAGTCGCCGCCACCAAGCCGAACGCGTCGCGCATTAGAGGTTGTCCAGAGAGCCCCGTTGCCGACGCCACCCCACCGAGACACGCCCATCCCGCCTCGTAATTAAATAGTCAGAGTGTTGGGATTGTAAAGCGCCCAGAATTAAGTAAGAACTTAATGTTGAAACAAAGAATGCATTTCGAAACCTGTGCCCGCTCCACAAATGTTTCGTGTCTGATGAGACTACGAGTTCCATGATCCCCATCAGGCTTGCAGCGATCTGCCCCTGAATGGTACGTTACAGGTCGAAAGGACACTCCAACTCCAGCTAAGGCAGCGTAAATTACTGTGTACCCTCCCCCTATCACTGAAGCCGGGCGGGCCGCCTGACCACACGTACCGGTCGGCCGACCGCTCGTGTCACACGGGGGCTGCTGCGGGAGCCCCTACCGGTCCCCCGACCACTCTCCTGACTCGGAGAGGGGTCAGCCAGAGCCGTCTTTGGTTTCTTGGGCGTCAGCACTATGGCAACCTGAAACACAGACGCAAGCAGCTGATTAATGCATGAATGCGTGGGCGTTATGACTGGGTATATCTTCTATAAGAAACGTTTTATCACGGGCCATCTACAATTACACTTAACATACGATAAGTGCAAAGTATTCATATCCTATGTTCGAGCACACAAGTTCCCGCATGAAACTATTTTTCAGAGTTTTACACACCTGGAAATGGAATGAAACTCATTGGTTGGGCTGGGGCTTTATGTAAGCAGAAGTAGCAACAGTCACCGTCCTAAATTAGAACCACACCAGCTAGTCGCCAGGTCTGCCCAGGGTCCTTACCTCCCCTTGAAGAGGTCTTTTGCGGGTAGCTGCCCTCCGGCCTGCGCCGGCAGCTGCCGCGGCTCCGTTTTTCAATAAAACATACTCGGCTCCATCTTCTCCTACTGCATCTTCATCCGCACATCCAGCTTCTTCGTCTTCCTCTTGCACAGCCCCGTCTCCTTCTGCAGCTCCATTCGCACTTCCATCTTCTTCCAACTCTTCCCCATCCAGAGTTTCATCTCCCTCCATCCCTTCCTCGTCCGCAGTTCCATCTTCTTCCCTTTCACCACCGTCACATTCGTTCTTAACCTCCAACAGCCGACATACCCTCCCACTTGGCTCATTCTGACTACCCGGCTCCTCCGCTTCACCCGACGCGTTCCCATCGATATCGTCATCACAAACATCCATATCCATATTTGGCCTGGACATCCCAACCCCTCCGACGTCATCACACTCCTCTGACCCGTCACTCTCAGTCTCTACCTCTGCCGTGTCCTCAGTCTCCGTCACAGTCTCAGTCACCGCCGCTTCATCCTCACTATCACTCTCGGGACACTCTCTATCGTGTCCGTAATGATACGGATACAGGGTGATCCTCACTCGACCCGCTGACGACTCGGTCGCGCGCAGTGTCGACGTGCAGCGGAAGCCCCGGTTCTCGTAGAGGTGGAGTCGGGAGGCGGCCTCGGAGCCCCGACCGGAGCGGCAGCACACATAGGTGGCCGGCCGGTCCCATCGCAGCGGACGGGCCACCAGGCGGTAGCGGGTTTGGCTCTCCCGCTCGTAGGCTGCCTTCCACGTCATGAACTCTGTACGGGTGCGAGGGGATGGTGTTAGAGTGCCAGTGTCGATCTTTATCTATGCTTGAATAAATATAGAGGGATAGGCCTCGGTTAACATACATTTTCAGGCCGGGGCAGGACGACTAACATTGACATGAAAACAGTGGGCATGTCCTCAGAAAATGAGAATAAAATTACAGGGCATTTCATGGCAGTCGCCAGTCAGTATCCTTTCGCAAACCACCTGCATGGAATTTTGCAATCCCCGTAAAATCGAAAGCAGCAGTACAAGCTGAAACGAGTACATTCCATAATTCAGCACACACACATTCAACGACGCAGTAAACAGACCAAGTAACTCCTACCACGCCATGACACTTATCCTGAGTCCCTATAAGGTCGGCATATACCTTCGACCGTCTTGAAGCCGGTGGTGAGTTTGATTGCCGCAGGCCTGATGCCGTGCTGTTCGGTCAGATGACATCTGAGCTGCGACAGAAAGCCGAACCTAGCGGTGCATCTGACTCCGGCGGCGTCCTCTTCATGGCACACCTGTGTGCGCGGGGAGGGGCGAGTGAGAATGGGTCGACATGAGCAACATGTGATGGGTGCCAGGGTATGTCGGCCTAAACAAGTCCCAGTGAGGGTTAGGTTAGGGACAGCATCACGTCACCGTCAGGAGTTCGAGACATCACATATTTTACAGTTGAGGCATTTAAATGAAAATTCACGAGGTAAATATTTATAAAATAACATCTCATTACGGTTTATTTCTCAACTTGTCGACAACTATGTCATTTACGTACGAGATGTTTAACGTCCTGCGTTGCCAGGAAGTTGTGGGCAAGTCTCTGGTGTGTGAGCAGACGGGCTGCATTAACGCCGCGGTAGCCGCACTGGTCACAGCTCAGGTCCTGAAACCTCGGGCGGGGCGGGGGGGGGGGGGGTGAAGCGAGGGTCAGCGTACGGCATCTCCGCCACGGTAACCAGCTTTACATCATATTTACAACATTATGGCGTACTCTGCAAGCTCCCGACGTTAAAAAATAATACTGATATCTTCATCTTTTTGTTACAAAAGAGGCAGGTGTGCAAGCGTGAAGATCCAATTTCGCGAAGTAAATCGGTGTCTATAATCAGTGAGTGTATCAGTGTCTATTACAGTGTAGTGGAAGTCACACAATACGATTATAACCGAAGGTTTGTTGTCAATAGTTAAAACACTTTTCTTTAGCATTGTGTTTTTCTATTGAAAAACAAATCTGAGTTCCCTGACAATTTGGCAAAAGCTGCCTGAGATCGGTATAACGAGGTACTATAAAAGACAACGAGTTTACATGAACAGCGAGATGAACTTACGTTTTTCTTGGCGTGATATCGGTGTACGTGAATGACCAGCTCCTTCTGTGACGGTGCCAAATGATCGCAGAAACTGCATTTACGACTCTGTGGGAGAAAACGCGTCATTACCATCGAGTAACAACACACAGCAGTGCGAAACTGAAAACAAAAACCAAAAACCATGTGACAAAATTTAGCCTTCCTCCAACTAGTCTCTAGGGACTCGACAATGGAGATATGGCCGTAATCTCCGCCGGAACGATAGAAAACCCTGTCCTCCCGACTAGTGACTCGCCGAACAGCAGCTGAAGCCACAACAAAATCAAACTAGCCGCTTACCTCTGGATGCGCCTGGGTCTCGTGCTGCCTGATCTCCTTCTTGAACATCGATGCGTAGTTACAGCCTGGAAAACTGCATCGCTGAAAGGATGTGGTTTATCCATTACAGCCAGTGTATGACAAAATAATACGCAGGTCCCACCCTCCATGAATTCTGCTTCCTCGTTGAAAAATACCAGATATAGACAGCCCGAGGGAAACCAAGAATCACAATATCCTATGAGATGGCAGATGAAGTTAAAGAGGTTTATAGCAAAACTGGTGGCATTGCTGGCTTCGTCGTCATTGGTGACAGACCAAATCGGTTGCCACCTTGTGCTGTAACAGACGCTGGTTTGTGCCAAAAGTAATGGTGCCTAAAGTTGGGCTAAATGCGGATTATTTTGAGCGTCGTCGGCTATCAGATCACGTACCTTTACGCGCTCGCTCGTGTAGACCACATTACTGACTAGCGGTGGTTTGATACAGCCTTGCCCCGCGGGAGCAATGGGGACTGGTCGAGCTGAAATAAATGTTTTCCTTATTTTGTGTCCCAATCGCTACAAAAAAGACAAGGTAGGTAGAATTTTTCTTAATTAAAAATGTGTGATCCAGAACTAAAAATGAAAGTCCAGCATCAATACAATCTAATAAAATACGAGAGTCATACATTGTACGAAACATTCAGCTATAACCGTCCAAAACTTACATTGAAATGATAATTTTCGATAAGCAGTTATCGATTACGACTCTGTATCCAAACCACACACATAACAGCCCACTAAAAGCAGAGTACCACCTGAGTTTCATCTAATAAGCTAGCAATACGGACCGCTTGTGCCGTCAATGATCTGACCCGTCTGCAATAACGGCCGTAACCAGCATGGTACTGCATTGGCCACTGGGGAAGAGGAGCTGGAGGCCAGCCGATGTCCCTTTTCCCGTGAGCGACGTAGCACGAGATTTATCATGCATTGCCAGATGTCAGATAACATACTTTTCTGAATACAGACCAAAATAATTTAGTGGATGACCAGGACCACCAACCGGGCCAACATGCCATATCAAACAATTTTCTACGACACCATAGGCTGGTACGAACATACCATGCTGAAAATACCAATTCCCGTCCGATCACTGAAGTCAAGCCGCATCGCGCCCGGTTAGTACTTGGATGGGTGACGCCCTAGGCTGCAAGACGATCACATTCACAAAAAAAAAAAAAAAATAATAGAAGAAGGACGCCCAACGCCGAAACAGAATGTTACTCCCAAAGTACCCGAACAAACCAGCTTAAGACTAACATAATATTGGTTATGCTATCAACAGCATATGCACCTTATAACTGCCATGTAGCGAAGTCATGGCCAGCACAACCAATCTTACCCGTCATTTTCTGTCGTTTCTTAGGTGGCTTGTGGGATGGTTTAGAGTTACCCGTCTTCTGATCACCTTTTGCTGAGTTTGCCGGCCCACTGACATTTTTCAAACATCCCTTCTCTGTCTTGATCTGAAAATGAAATGGAACAAACTTAACCCGCGCCCTGCTGGGGGGGGGGGGGGGTGTTTGAACACCCCACCCTTGTGGTTTTTCGCGAATATCTCAAAAACGGCGGCGCGGAGCGCCGCCGTTTTTGGTACACCTTATCATACATCAATTCTACACTTGTGAAAATTTCAGACCAAGGTCATTCAAGGTCAGGTCACCAGGTCACTTTGAAGTGACCTCACCTCATAAAAAGTTTCAATGTCTGTCATAGCTACACCGAGTGACCGATCGCCTTGAAACTTTCAGCGATTGCTAAGAGCAATAGCATGTACAAAATGTATATCTCAGAATTTTGATATCGATGACCTAAGGTCAGGTCAATTTTGCGACCTCTCCATTATAAGTCAATGGGAGAAAATTGAAATGCGCCTCTTTTGGACGAAAGACATTATAAACACTCCCAAACACTGAATTACAAGTGGTTTAGACACACTGAACATGAAAATGGTGTCCGTGACCCCTGTTTATGCCCTGAGGTCATCTTAGGTCACGAATGGTATCTAACAGTTTTTCGCAAACAACTTTTGATAGAGGCATGCTAGAGCGATGAAAACGCCTTAGATGTGTTCAGCTCGACGATACGAATCGACTGATATGCAACATGACCCTTTCCGGTCAGGTCATGACCTTGACCTGAGGTCAAATTTTCAAGTTGACCTTTCAAGGTCAAGTTATAGTTCATTCGATGCGTCTTGACGAGAGGAACACGATGCCGGTAAAAGTAAGCTCGTACAAGGCTTGGGTCAAAAGTTATTGCAGAAAAACTGTTTCCGAAAAAATCGGCTATTTTTGCAGTTTTTGCCCCCTGCAGGCAAAACCGTTGACGTTAGGTCAAATCTGAGAGAATTACTCAGAAAGGGCGTTAATAGGGCTATCGAATGCGCTTTTCCGCGGCGCTGTAGCTCTATTGGTTCCCGAGTTATGCGTTGGCTTCTTGGAAATTGTCGACATTCGACCTGGAAATCGGCGAAATTTTGCCTTCAATGACCTCTGGTGACCTGACCTTTGACCTGACCAAAAAATTGACCGAAGTGATTTCGTCATTATTTTTGACGCTCTTTCGAACGCCGCCTTCCGCGTATCGCTACGTGACCCAGGAGCCGAGTTAGAAGGGGGGGGGGGTGTTCAAACACCCCCCCCCCCCAGCAGGGCGTGGAAATCCAGGACCCCCAGCCGGGCGCGGGTTAATACTCAAGTAATGCTCTCAGCTATTATCCCGAGTTATGTCCCACTAAGAACTCCATCAAAACCCAGTCTTCCCCCAGTGCAACACTAAGAACCTTAGGTATTTGCGCTGACATTACCTTCGGAGCTGGCTGTTTGTCCAAGACGCCCTTAATGGGCGTTTTAGGTTCCTTCTTAACCATTCCAAAGGCGTCAGTTTCATCAGCAGACATCATTCCTGCAAAAAAGGAACAAGTTAAAATCTGACAGAATACATGATATTTCAAATTCATTAAAAATACAGATACCGAAATATTGCACAGAAATAAAGCAATCTCGCCTTCACATGCAGGTGATAACCGGCTGTTCAATGGGGACTAGCCCATTGAGTCCCCATTGAGCGTCTCCATGAGCTACATGAGCGTCTCCACTAGGCGGCAGTTTTTTATTATAGGTAGACAGTCCGAGTCTTTTGAATGGAGGGACCCACAATGACAGTACCCCACGGCTAAGCAGAGCTTGTTGCATTGGCCGCACTTTTCGATTGTGCAATGCCTTGTATATGGCAGAACCAAGAGTCCGGAAGTTTAACGTACACACGTAACCGCGTACGGTCTGTCCCTCCCCCCCCCCCCCGTCACCGACTTCAGCTGGTTATGGCCTGCGGGCCCTGCTGCCACCATGGCCGACCGTAACCATACCCGATACATATGGTCACACCCGATGTCTATGCAGGAGTCTCAGACATCGGGCGCCAATGAATCGCGCCACAGTTTGTAACCAGTACACATGTTCCACCACACAGATTCCAGATTCCAACGCTCTACCGACTGAGCTAAGGGAACAGTTCTACCGATAGTTGAATCCAGAGCCAGTGAGTGAACCTACATCACCCGCGCCGCATTGGTGTGGGCTCCAGAAGTTCAGAGGGTGCTTATAGATACCAGTCCATCCAGAGTCCACTGAGGCAAAACACCGCTCTCTGCTCCAAGCTTTGCACAATTTGGACAAGAGTCGGTTGTCAAGTGCTCCGACATTAGTCGCATCGGTGCTCCACAACTGTCACCTCCGATGTAAGATGATTCAGGAAAGACGTCAATGCGCACTGAAGCGGAGCTGCTCAGCCTCAGTACTGGCTCTACTGCAGGATTACCTCACACCAGGGATAGCAAGCTGAGTGTCGAGGTCAACAACCATCAACATTACCTAATCACTGCATCAGCTGTGATGACTCCTGACTCCTAGAATCTTAGTGATGCCTTTGTTATACCAAACTGAAACATCAGCTACATCTCTTGACATCACCAGCCCCCATACCAGTGCAGTAGAGCTTGTCCTGGGCGCTGTTCGGTCGCTGTTTTTTTTATCAGCAGGCAGCGAGCATCCTGCTGTTTCTTGGCTCCTCACTGGTCGAATTCACGTGGGTTATTCATTTGACCAATGAGAGGCCAAGAAGCGCCAGCAATACCTAACTTAACCAGCAATAGGCACATACCACACCACTGTGCCGCCGGAGCACACACACAGAAGGTCCACCGGAGGATGTAGGCTACAGTATGACGATGCTTGGACATGACAAGAGGAGGTCCTCCACCACCAGCTCCGCGCCGACCGATGTCGGTTGCTCCAGGCCACACTACTCAGATGGCTGCGACCGGACACGGACGGCCTGTGCTCGGAGTGTGGAGCGGAGAACACAGAGCACGTCATCTGCGACTGCCCACGTTACCAGGCTGCGAGATCAAGGTACCTCGGCCACATGCCGACGCTGGAGGTGCTGCAGGAGAGACCGGATGCTGTCGTCCGGTTCATGCGACAGACTGGTCTCCTGCAGCAGAGGGAGACCCGATGATCGGCCTGCCTCACATCGCTGGACAGCAGAAGAAGAAGAAGCACTGACAAGAGCTCGGAGAAACCACTGGAGCGTCCGGGCGCTAAACGACTGGAACTCCCTGCTTCCCCACGTCGTGACGGCGACCTCTGCTAGTGAGTTCAAGAACCGGCTTGATAGTCACTGGTCTGATCATATTTATGACATACCTTCTTAAGCTAGAGCAATAACCGAGATTCAAAGAGCTTGATGAGAACGGGTTCAAAAGGCCTCTGGCCTCCCAAAGTCCTGCCAACAGTAAGATAAGGTAAGGTAAGGACTACTGAGAAGAGCGTTGATGGCTGGAGAAAAGTTCATGTTGTGCAGCAAATAAAAGAATTTACATTGCTTCACTTCACACTACAGTGTAGATGCCCTTTACCTGGACTGCCGCAAGGCCTTTGATACGGTTCCTCATGAGCATCTAATTGTCAAGATACAAGGAATGGGCATAGATGGTCTGGTAGCAAAATGGATCACTGGCTTTCTGAGCGGACGTGAGCAGAGGGTTGTGGTGAAGGGCTGCTGCTCGGGGTGGAGAGCTGTCAGGAGCGGAGTACCCCAGGGTAGTGTTTTAGGACCGACCCTCTTTCTGATATATATAGATGACCTCATGAAGAATTTGGACTCTCCGGGGAAACTCTTTGCAGATGACGCAAAAATCTACAGGATTGGAGGCCCCAGAGATGGAGTCATTCTGCAAGAGGACATTTGCAAACTGAAAGTGTGGAGTCGAAATTGGTTACTGGATTTCAACAAGGACAGATGCAAGGTGATGCATTTTGGTCCCAAGAATCCTGGCTATAACTACTCTCTCAGATCAGAGGAATGACTTTAATGGAGACTGACAAAGAAGAGAATCTGGGGGTGATTGTTACTCCTGATCTCAAAGCATCCGAGAAAGTGTCCAGGGCCGCGGCAGCAGCGAACTCCATGCTGGGTAGGATAAGAAAAACCTTTACCTACATGTATGGACATGGAAATGTTCCTGCCCATCTACAAGACCCTTGTACGACCTCGAATGGAGCATGCCATTCAGGTGTGGTCACCTTACCTCCAGAAGGATATTAACAAGTTGGAACAAGTTCAAAGGAGAGCCACAAAACTTATACCTGGACTAGCTGCCAAACCATACAAAGTCCGTCTGGTGGAACTGAACATGACAACTCTGGAAGAGAGGAGACAAAGAGGAGACATGATAGAAGTATTTAAGTTGATACATGGATTTGATATGGTCAATGCAGGAGAAGATTTCCTGAAACTTGAAACAGACGGCCACAGGGAAAGGACACGAGGGCACACTCTGAAACTCCGGAAGCCAAGGCATCGCACATTTAAACGTAATATGTTCTTTTCATCAAGAATTATTGAACAGTGGAATAAGTTGCCTGAAGAAGTTATAACGAGCAAGAATGTTAACATTTTCAAGAACAAGTACAACAAACACATCAAGAAGACTACGGAGAGAGGCACTCACCTGGTTCACTCACCTGGTGGGGTTCCCAATCTCACGTCTGCAGACAGGAAGGAGTAGGCAGGGATACAGTAGGAACCCGCAGACACAAGGCGCACCAGTAGTTGCTACTACCGGAGTGGAGCGCCTGCACATATGTTTGCGCGAAAACAGGCATGGTTCAAGATGCAAACAAGAGTAGTTATGTTGTACATAATTGATGCAGGAGAAAGACAAAGTCAATGCTACTTTAAATGTGTCCATGGTACAGTGCATTTCGCAAGACGGAGAACAAAACAAGGCGGTTAGTGAAAGTCATACAGAGCGTCGCCTAGGGCTTCCGCCAGCAAACCCTTAAAGGTTTTGTAGTTAGGTTCCATTACGACGTGCTCCGGGAGGGAGTTCCATAGTCTCACACCGCGCACCGAGAATGACCTACGCCTGACATCAGTCTGCGAGCGGGGATGGAAAATCTTAAAGCAATGTCCGCGCATGCCTAACTGAGGAGGTAGAGTGAACAAGTCAGCGGGGGACACCGCACATTTGTCATGGAACACCTTCCAGTACTGAATCATATCAGCCCTTAGCAGTCTGCCTTGAATTGAATACAAGTTCAGCGATGAGAGCCGGGACCGATAATCCAGACTCGACAGGCCAGCGATATGCTTGGTCCAGCGACGCTGGACCGACTCCAGAGCGCGCAGGTCCCCCAGGTACCCAGTGTGCCACACACACGAGCAGTACTCGATAACTGGTCTTATGTGAGTACGGAAAAGTGTCAGCATAAAGTCCGGAGATCGGCACACCGTGCTCCTCAGGAGGTTTTGAGAAAGACCTGCGGCCTTGTGGACAGTAGCGGATATGTGGTCGTGGAATTTGAGGCTCGAGTCCACCAGTACTCCGAGATCCGGATGGGAGGGGACAACTCGAATCGGGGAATTATCGATGTCATACGCTGGAGGTGGAAGAGATTGAGATTGAGCCTTGCTCTGAAAACGTATGACCACACATTTGTCACGGTTCAGGCGAAGGTCCCATGACGAAGAAATACGGTGCAGGGCAGTGATGTCCTGTTGACAAAGCGAGGAGGCATGGTCATATGCGTCTGCTGAGCTGTGGGCAACTTTCATGTAAAGCTTCAGATCGTCAGCGAAAATCTTGTGACTAGATGCGAGACTGCTACCAATATGGTTAATAAAAACTAAAAACAAAATCGGACCAAGGACCGAGCCCTGTGGGACCCCACTGGACACGGAGCGAGTTTTGCTCAGTACACCTTTCACTGACACAGACAGAGATCGACCAATCAGAAAATCTTCAATCCAGTAGATGAGGGGCTCAGCAATGCCGATCATGCGAAGCTTGCGAAGAAGGATAGAGTGAGAGACAACATCAAATGCTTTGGCAAAGTCAAACATCACGAGGTCAGTAACACAGCCATCATCAAGCCATTTAGACACCTCGTCATATACAAGGATCAGCTGATCCTGAGTGGATCTCCTGGCTCTGAAACCGAATTGGTTATTTGTCAGCATAGAGTTCTCTTCCAGGTAGGTTGTAAGCTGCTGGCAGATCAGGCGCTCTAGACATTTGCAAGACACTGAAGTCAAGCTGATGGGACGATAGTTCAGGGGGTTATACCTCGAGCCCTTCTTGAATAAAGGAATTACGACGGATATCTTCCAAGAAGCAGGTAAGCGACGTTCTCTGAGTGACTGTCTGAAAATAACAAACAAGGGAAATGCTAGGCTGTTTGCACAAGCTCGTAAGAGCGATCCTATGAGCATCCTGCTCCCTTTGCCTCTTACAGATCTACTTGGTAAGCATCTACTCTACTTGGTAAGCAACTTGTATTCAGTGTTATCATGCTAAAGGCTAAAAGGTGTCTGGTTGGTCAATGGTCAATTGCAGAATTGTTCAAAATGAGCTGTGAGCCTGAGTGCCTTTTGAGCCAACTGCCAATATCAAGATAAAGTTTAGTTTAGGCTATAGCCTATATCAATATTCAACCCTACCACAACGGAAGCACTGTTCAGAGGGGTTGAAATCGCATTCCACATACTCAAGGCCATAAAATAATAAATATTTGACTTTTGAGCCACAGGTTTTGAGCCATGTTTTGAGCCAGCAGCAGATTTTGAGCGAACCTGTGCTTCCATTCATGAGCTATAGATGGCAGCACTATATCCAACTGCTGTACGCAAACTTAGAGTTTGCACCGAACTTTTGTTTTTTATCAGTTTAATTTGAAAATTTAATTTTGAAACATAAAAAGAAAAGCCAAGTACCTGAAAAAGTGAAAAATTATCGAATAAGCATTTCAATCGAAAGCTGAAAGGTCTTCAACAGCTGACATAAAATATTCGCCTCATGATAGACTCGCGTGCATAATGGCTATGCAGAGTCCTTTGTCGACGCTCTGCTTTTCAATGGGTTTATATGCGCTGTAGTTGCCACTAATGGTCCAGGGTTTGAGACCTAATTGAGCCAGCTTGAGCCGCTGTTGAGCCGGGTTGAGCCGTTGCCGTTGGATTTGGAATTTGGACTTTGCAGCGTTTTATTGTTTTGTTTGAGGGGCGGCGTGCTACATCGCTGTTGAAGTGCATGGACCTTGGTAAAACTGGATCGTCATTCTTCAGCTTCTTCTGTACTGCTGATTGCAAAGTAAGTCACTTTATTTTATTTTCCCCTGGCGCACCCATGAAAGCAACAGGTGGGGTCAGGATTTGGTGCACTAGAATGAGCATTGCTGAGGTAAAATTCCTGTGGCCTGCTTTTTTTTGGTATGCGACATTTTTTATGGATTGGTTTCCATTTTTCTTGGCTTGTTCTTTTCTAAAGCCTTTTGTGAACACATGAAAGGCTTTTTCCAGCTCGCTTGTCACATGATGATAATGATATCGACAGCCATTCAGTATTGGAACTCGAGCCTTCCTTAAACAAGACCTATCTCATCAACCAGTGAGTCAATATGTCCTGGATTATGGGTGTCAGTCACACTCACATTTAAACTGGTTTTCCCAGTTATGAATTATTTTGTAAATGCTTATGTAAATAGCCAATCCTGATGTAGTATGTGGTCCAAGCCGGTATTTGCTCGCAGAATCTTTGTTGCCACTTTGAAGCATGACATATTTTGTAAAGGATGATCTGGTGGAAATAATTGTTATTAATCCTTTCTTCGGAGGCCTGTATTGATCGGGACAGTGAGGCGGCCAGCAGCAAGCGGCAGCCATCTTATTAAGAATTTTGCGGCACTGGCATTCACTGGCATTCAGTTTTGCTAATATCTGCTCAGCCAAAATGATGAATGAAAGTATTCAATAGACTTCCACTTCACATAACCACTTAATAATATTGGTTCCTAACATATAAAAATCTATCATTTTACTACCCACTATACTATTGATCGCCATGTCCCTTTGTTGGCTGCTCGTAGTGGGTTCGGCCGCAGAGTGTCTGGTGTGTGTCCAATGTGAGAATCTGGAGCTACATTCCAAAATCAATGAAGTGTTAAACTTTCAAAAATCAAAACTCATGGATCTTCATTCTTTTATAGGTGAGGGAATGTTTCATGGATAAGTCATCTTATATTTTTTTCTTTCTAAAGAAGCTGATATTTATGAGAGAGGCTCTTCATTGCTGCTGTCATTCCAAAGCTGCAAATTTCAAGAAACCAGTATTGGCATGCTGTTCTTCAGTATTTGATCAGTGACCAAATATATTCAAGTATGTCATGAATACATAATGAGCATGCATTACCTACATTACATTGTTTCCCAGTTTAAACAAGAGCTCAGCTCTTTCATTAGGGAATATTATGTACAATAACTGCCATGTTGTTCTCCACTTTTGGTTCCCTTGCCTATAAAGTTAAATTTTAATTGTATTGCATGTAGGCATAGGCTATACCTAACTATGCAATTTGACTTGAGGCATAACCTGCCAATGCTGTTGCTTTCCATTGTGTATTCCCATGTCTGTTGTGAGATATTGCATTGCAAGGAAAAAGTAACCTAGATAGATACTCAACAGTAATTTCATGGGTATTACATATTTCACAGTCATTTTTATTACTAGTAGACATGCAAGTCTGCAATCTTAATCATATGCATTAATGATCCAGTATAGAGTGGTCTATTTTACACTATTTATTTATTATAAAACACAGCTTGGTCATCTGTATACTTGTTGAAACATCATACTTATTCCAATTTGCAGAGTGAAACAAAACTGTCCAGGCATCTTTTTTTTTGTTCCACATCCAAAAGAACAGTTTTTCTAATGTTAGGACTGGGAACAGGAAAGTTCAACCTGTGCAGTGACTGAGGTCCGGGCCACCTTCACACCAATGGGGACCCCCCCCCCCCCGAATGAAAACGAAGCGAGCTATCAACATGCATTAAACGGCATAGGATACAGGCAGACAAGGACTACAATTTTAACTAATGAAGTTAGAGCAAAACATCGAGACCATCGTACCATCGAGATCCACTCATCAATGGTATGTGTTGTTGTGTGGATATTTTGGCTTTGAAAAATCGAGGTCAAAATTTTGACCTTAACCCTCGCCGGCACAGGGGGTGCAACCCCCTTAAGGTTTTTTTCGCGAATAACTCGCGTAAAAAGTGGCCGATCGCGACGAAACTTTCAGTACCCTCGCATTGATCAATTTTTCACCTACCCTGAAAATGTCATGACCCTGACCCAAATGACCTTTGACCTGTGGGCTGTGACCTCTTTTCCGAGACCATGTTTGGCCGGAATCGCGATTCGGCGCATGTCGGCTCGCATTAGCCGCGCGTTTGCAAGCTTTTCGTGGTTTCAAACGTTCAAACATGTGATTTGATGTTGCTCCCATGCAATAGGGTGGGTGTGAAGGTCACCTGAAGGTCAGGTCAGGTCATTGACTTTTGGTGACCCCGGTTCACTTTTTCGAGTTTTACATGTGTCTAGGCTAGTGTTTGGAGCTGAATTCGAATTTAGCAACCATTTGAAGTGGCGATTTTGAACATTTACGAAGTACATCCCACCGCTAAAGTAATGTAGGGTTTTACCAATCTCAACGGTTGGCTTTGACTGGCGATTGTTTAATGCTGAGTGATCGAAAAGAAGATGTCAATAGCTAAAGTTGCAGCTGCAAGGGTGACGATACATATAAGCTACATTCAAAGTTTCATTGTAGTCTGGCTTATCGTTCCTAAGCTTCAGAAGCAGAACATACCCATGACTGAAACCACACATTACTTCTGCTGTGGACTGTAGTTTTGGTGCCTTCGTAACATGTTACGAAGCTGTCAGAGGCGGATGTCAGGTACTACGAATACCCGTCACGACCCCTACCGGTTGACGTGACCTGGCGTGACCCGACCTGGTCTAAACTCTTAACGACATCATCTGTGATCAAAACTAACACGATATTCGTGAATCGTGATCAGCACCCCGGAGAACTCCTTAGCAGCCACACTTAACGATTTTCTAACAGGTCCCGATATTACCGATTTGGTCATTGATCTGACCTGGAAGGTCAACCGATGACCTAGGACCTTAAAATTGGGTATCATTGGCTTCCTCTGGTGACGGGCAACACGCTCGTTTTTTCCGTGAAGCTCTAGCTCCATCAGGGGCCAAACGCGAGGGGGAGGGTCTTACCAACCCCCCTTGTGCCGTCGAAGGACTGAAAATGGGCTGTGCCGGCGAGGGTTAAAGGGACCCTCCCACCTTAACATTAGATGTGAGTTGAGATAGCCAAAATGGGGTCCCTGGCTCACAATTACCGGTTTCGGCACTCACAACATCGAGAAATGCCTTAAATCGGAAATATTGAATTTCAAAATTGCAGCATTTTGATTCAGAGGGGCTAATGCTTAGGAATACCCCTCTGAATGTGTGACGTCAGCGCAAATATCTAACGATTTTTAAATGTTTGACTAAAACGTTTTGTAGCACGCGGTGGTATATGCTATTTGCGCGCAACATCTGCCGCAAACGCCGCACTTCTAAAATAAAGTCGCGCTAGAAACAGCGGAGATCCCAAAAAAGTAAACAAAAGTAAAAGTCTAATATCTTGAAAACCGGTGAATATTTTTCGGTGAAATTTGGTCGATATTCGTTTTCGCTCTTTCTGAACCGAGCGACATCACTTTCATGCCAATTCATAAACTTTTTTGAAGGTGGGAGGGTCCCTTTAAGGTCAAGTTTGGTCTTAAAAAAACGCCTATCATTTGATGTTTCTTGACTGGCTTAACATGGAACATGCGCGCGGCTGCGCCTCTTTCTTATAAGAGTTTGTTAGCAACCATGTTTTGGTGAATTAAAATTACTTTTCATGACCTTATAGTTGGCAAATATCAAACAGTGTGGTCTAGGCAGTCAAGATTGTTTATGAATTACCTACGTCATTCATGGTAGAATTGACCATTACGACGCATATCTGTGAAAATGAAGCATGCAACCCCCCCCCCTTCTTTGGGGAGTGGGGACTCAATAAATTGACCGGATCTTATGTCATCGATAAGAAATAATTGAACATACCTATGAACTTTTTACACCAGTATAACGCCTTTTGGGGCGACTAACGGAGCGAGCGAGAGGGTGGGCCTTGCACGTGCGAAATTGCGAGGGGGTACCTCCAACTGACTTGTGCACGACACCCTACTAACCGGTCTCTACCGACGTGCCAAATTTGGGCACAATCGGCCCAGCCGTTCCCGAGATCTGGAAGCGGCACCCTGCACGTGCGCACGTGCAAAATGGGTCCCAACTGACTTGTGCACGGCACCCTACTAACCGGTCCCTAACTGTGTACCAAATTTGAGCGCAATCGGTCGAGCCGTTCTCGAGATCTGGAAACGACCCCTGCACGTGCGCACCTGCAGCAGCACCCCAACTCTGGCACATGGATATGCAGTGCCTAGTGGGTGCCTACCTACATGCCAACTTTCAGCGCAATCGGTTAAGTAGTTACCGAGATATTGCAACAATTACAAAACGGACACCTCTTCGTCTTGCACGTGGCACGTGCATAAGGGGTCACCCACATGCATCAGGAATAGTCCAATACTTGGTAGAAGGAATGAAGCTACCCTACAAAAATTACCGCATGTAAATCGGTCAAGTGGTTGCTGAGATATAAGCCTCGCAAAAACGTCCGCACGGCCGGCCGGCCGGCCGCTCATACTCAGAAATTTCCGTTAATCTAAGCAAAGACTCCGCTCGCTTCGCTCTCTCCGTAATCATGCAAGTTTCAAAGGCCCGTAGCTCATTTGGTAGAGCGTTGGTTTCTCGGTGGTTTCCCCGGTGGTGAGAGCCCGGGTTCGAGTCGCTCCGGCGCTCGATATTTGATACTCCTGACGGATGGTCTGCGGTTGATGGATGGAAGCAGCCGCAGCCAGTTGAAGTCACTGGAGTGTGACAGGCCGTGTCCGGCTTTGAGGGGCATGCTAGTTTGACATATAAAATTATCTCGTTACCCAGAATTGCGCAATGCGCGATCGCACGGTAGCGGTTGGGGTCTATGCAACAATCTTGGCTTAGCGTGGGCTCCAGAGCTGTCAATGAAATTCTCTCGTTACCCAGATTGTCCGATCGGACGGAAGGGTTATGGCCTACGCAACAAGCCTAGCTTAGCGTGGGCTCTAGCTCTGTCAATTCGTCCGTTCAACCATTCAAGCCAAATGTATAAAAATGACTTGGTCATCTACTTTGGCTCTGACACGGTGACAAAGCTGCAAAAAAGTGATTTGAGGTTGTGTCAAAGTGGCCTGGTAACTTGAACTTAAAAATTAGGACTTGCTTGCAGGTGACTTGTTGACATTTTGTGGTTGAGACTGACTTGCATAATGCACATACTGTGTGAAATTGTTATGGAAATAGTCATGCAAAATTTTGCGGTGCTATGTTCCGCAGTTTGTCCGCTATTTGCAAAAAAAAAGAGCGAAAACTCCGGGCTTGCCGGCTTTCCCCACTCCCGTCAGCGTGCGAGTTAATGAAGAATACATGTTTATTTTCTGTATTTTCAACAACAGATGTATGCTAGAGCGATGACAGCGGGATGAGTTCAACCTTGCAGATCAACTGGTGCGAACTGAGAACTATGCATAATTTTTGTCGGGGTTGATTTATGTCTTCTACAAATTGAAACTTGCGGTCATCCTCTCTGGTATATCATGACAGTGTTGGGAGTAGCTGTTTGGCCTTGACTATAACCATGTCATGTTTGTCAGCGTCTAGAAAACGGAATCCTCTTTGTTCGTCAATAACCATTGTCGCCCGATCTGCGTCTACGCCTTATTTACTGCCAAACCTACCTTCCAAGATAAGGTCTCTAGGTCATATTGAATGATCTGACCTCAAATCACACTTTTGCAACTTTTCCTGCGTGTCAGAGCCACAGCAAATGACCGAGCGCTCTGAGAGCCGTAGGATGTTATAAGGAGCTATAGTTACCTACACAATATGTATATCTAGGGTTTTTTTCTTACGGATAACCTTGGGTCAGGTCAATTTATTGAGCTCGTCGTTAGGGGAATCGCACGCATCATTTTCACAAAGACGCGTCGTAATGGCTTTTTCTACTATCCATGAATGACATCATCCACATGAGACATGAGTCCATGACCAACCTCTACTGCCTGGTGCGCTTTTTTGCTATTTGACATCTGTTAGGTCATGCGACACCACCATAGGTCATCAAAACGTTTTTACTAATAACTTCTTACGTAAAAAGATGCAGACACGCACGGGCATAGTCTGATTTTGCTCAGGTCATCAAGTCGTTTCGAATGCTATGAATTCTTTACCGACCACATTTGATCTTAACCCGGAAGTTGCTGGGGTATTTCGCCAATCGCCACCCACCGTTTGCTGGGGGGGGGGGGGGCGTTAAACGCCCCCAGCCGATAACTCGAGAACCAATAGGCGCAGCGAAACGCACGAGGCGGCAAACGAAAGAACGCGACGAGACGCTTCAGATGAGTACTTTAAAGTTGAATTTTGAGGTCACAGGTCGGGTCAAGGTCAGGTCAAACACCTGAAATCGGGCTTTCAGTAGCATGGACTTCAGGACTTGGCAATGGGCGCCTCTCGTCATAAACTCTGTCAAAACGGTGCACAATCCATCATATGAGGCTTACAAGAGTGTCAGCTCCATGTAGGGGTCAGTCAAGCATAGGTCAGGGTCAGGGTCAGGTCAACCGGGTAGGCACATATCCCCGAAAATCAAAACTGATATTCGCAGCCTGTGACACATGTTTTATGTGTAATTTGGGGCGTAGAACACGATGGTGACATTCGTTTTTATCATATGTGTACGTGTTTGGCTCAAAAAGTTTAATTTAAGAAATGCATGTATCATGGTCGTGAGGTAGTCACGAGAAATTGCCAAGATTCAGTTCAAGATTTTGGAAAATGCGGAACGATAATCAATAATCGAAGATAGCCATTTGATTGTTCATGGTATTGGCAGTCTAATGGCGTTTACGGCATGTCTGTATGTCTATTCTGTGATTTTATATGATTTTTTGAACATATGCCGTTTTTGGTCGAAAACTCAGAAATCATGACGTCACTAAAACCTCGATGTCTCAAAAATTTTCCGACCGATTTTTTGAAACTTTGTTACAAAAAACTTCAATCAATTCCCTACAGGTACCCAAAATTTGGCGCGCCTGCGGCGCGCCGTTTTTTGCTATGGCCCGGCGAAAAAAGTGGGGGCGTTTAACGCCCCCCCCAGCAACTCGCGGGTTAAGGTCGTGTGACCTGAGGTCAGGTTGTGACTTGTGACCTTGGCACAACTTGACCTCTTGATGTCATTTTTACTGTGCCCGTAAAGGCCTGAGTAAAGATTGTAGCCCTCTTCCATCAGTATCCAATGCCGTTTACCGCTTGTCGCCAGCTCGTTTCGTTTTCGGCTCCCCTCTGTCGGACTGACTTTGGCCCAGACCCTGTCGGTGCGTGGGTTAAATATCCTCCTTCCCGTCTATCTAAATACCCCTCACCGTCCTGGATCACCGCCCGGCGGGGCGCCTGCAGCCGAGCGACCCTTCCTCGGGGCAGGGCCTCCAGCGGCATTGCTTATGTGAAACTCGATCTGTGTGTATCTCGGTCGAGCGGCCCGGCCTGGCGGCGCGGCCGGCGGCCATGGCGTTCCTAGAAACGGAGCCGCTGCGTCTCCCGGCGCTGCAGACGGTGCTGAAGGCGATGCTGGATCCTCAGATGGGTTTGATGAGGCTGGACGAGCTGGTTGCAGTAGCTGTTGCTCGGCGCTGGTGGTGTTCTGTCAGATGCGTGTCGCTCGTTTGGCAAATCGCGTCTTATAATTGTAGCAGTGGATGGGTGGTTTTGTAAACAATGACTATGCGAATTTCATATCCACGGATAGGATGTAGGCCCCAAGTTCATGACAGCATTAGGGCTGGTTCGGAACTTCTGTTTTGCCTAACCTTTTTCATTTTGAGTGGTTGCACATCACAATAGGCGAACTGCAAGTCCTTTTGAGCTTCCTACCTGCTCCTTCTGCCGATATTGTAGGACTTTCCGATCAGTTTTGATGTAGTTGAATAGTTGAAGCTCTGTCCTTTTGAACTAAACGTTTTTGGTCAGAGGCGGCAGGGCACAGACGGTATATGTGGCTCCATTTGAAACTAGTATTTGATCAATCAAACAACATTGATTTATTCGTTTCTTTATTTACTTGAGTGTCGAAATTGAAACGAAAATAATTTGATTTGAATGTTATGCATCCGAGAACAAATCCTTTTCATTCATTTCTACCTTTTTTTAAAGTTCGTTTTCAGTTGGGTCTGGTTTGAACAGTGGCCGTTTTGGGAGCGCTGGGACGGACTCACTGTGAGGCTTACAGAGCACGGTCGGCGCCTGGTGTGCGTCTGTGCCCGGCGCTGCACGTGCGGCCTGCAGCTCGACCTTGGTCGGCGGCCCGCCCGCGGCCGGCCCGACTGCGCCGCCTCTCTAACGACTCAACTGGCCGCCGCGTGCGCCAGCCAGCCCGGCGAGAAGCGATGCTACAAGACGGTGATGTCCCGTCCGGGGCGCCTCAGATCGGTATCCAATTTGTATCCGCGCGCTTTGATGTTTTATAGCCAGATGTGTTCAGAAATGAAGTTACACATCAGTCACGCCCGCCGAGGTGGTGCTGTTGTTCTCAATAGTGCTCCGTTTTTAGCTCTGACTCCCGACTGGCGACTCCCCGTTTCGCGGGAGGTCGTTGGTCAGAGGCGGCCCCACCCGTCTGGGGAGGGGTGAGGAGGAGGGGCTCGGCCTCCCCTTGGACGACCCCTGCCGTCCGGCTGTCGACTTTGATCCGACTATCCACCTTGATGTTGTATTTCATCTGAACGATATGAAAGAATGAGATTTGCCCGGCTTCAAAGGGCGGTGTATTTGCATGCAGGGCCGGCCGTCGGGCCGGACAGCGCTCGTCTGGGCCGGTGTCGGCGGCGACGCGACTCGGCTGCCGTCCCCACCGGCGCTCGGTCGGTCCTCTGCGGTGTGTGGCTGACCTCTGCCGGGCGCGCTGACCGCCTCCACCGCGGCGCACTCACCTGCCGCGGCGCGCCGTTCAAACCGGCCGGCCGCCTTTGATGTTGCCGCCGGTCGGCCTCTCAGATCCGCGCAGCCCCAGGCGCCAACGGCCGTCGCCGCACGAGCCACAGCGCGGTATTTCGGCTCGGATAAAAATCGCTCTGTGCCGGAGGGCCGGCGCGGTAGCGACCGCGCGCTAATTTGCGGCCCATAGTGACACGAGGCGCGGCTGGTCGGGGCCAACCGGCGCGGCGGCGCGCCAAGGCTGTTTGATCCAATGGATTATGATTGAGCAGCGATGTTTACAGCCGGGCGGGCGAGCCTCTTTCAGACGCTGTAATTGTTTGAGGGTGGTCGACGGAGCGCGACTGGCGCTTTGATTTTATGCCGCATGAGTGGCGTACTGACGGGTCGGTGACGATTATGACGCAGAACAGGTGTCACCGCGACGCATTGACCCCAGTTGGGCCGCCCTTTGGCCAATGGTGACGTCTGGGACACTTTTCGGTATAACGGTGTTCGGATGTTGGCTTGACTTTCTTCCGTTAGGTGCAAGGGTCTCGTATGGCTAATTCTCTACATTGGAGAAAGTTCGTTTCCAAGTCTGATGCGCTATTCTCATTAGTTACTTCACAGCAATGTTCTGGGCCCGAGAAAGCAGTATTCAGGCCTGACAACACTATAGCGCATCCGAAAAGAAGCGAAGTTAGCCAGTTTTGTCCTCACACTTTTGAAATTAGACGGGGAGTCTAAACATGCGGTCACAACTTTATTCATTGCTCGAAACCTCAACATTATTATGTCTCGGGGCAACATAGGCGCGGGAGCCGGGGGGGGGGGGGGGGCAGTGGGGGCAGCTTGCCCCCCCCCTCAACTCTGGGGCGGTGGGGGCAGTGCCCCCACAGCATTGAGACAGAATACCACACTTTTTTGCAAATGTTTTCTTTTTTTTGTTGAAAAAGCCGAGGGGTGAAAAATAAGTGGCCTAAAACCGGTGAGAAAACTAGATTTGGGGGTACCCTAGGTTAATCTCTAACTATTATGGTGTGCCCCCCCCCCAGTCGGAAAGTAGTTTCCGCGCCCCTGCGGGGCAATGACGATTTCTCCGTGCAGCATCCTCCTTATCTCAATGACATCCCCAAATAGAGCGGCGACACCGGAGGACGCGGCTTGTTGATGGTTGACGGACAGTTATGGCCGATGGGAACGGGTTCACGATTCTTTGAGAACATCTTTATTCGGGGTGCCAACCGGACGGGCTGTCCGATCCAACTGAGAGCAACAGTCTTGGGAACTGAGCTCCTTTCGAGCTGAAGGTAAACTGTATGGCCAGTAACAATGTGGGATATATGCCGTCCTGTTGATGATCGTATATGATGGATGGCTTTACTCGGTTTTGGGCTGTTTTCGTGTTTCTGAGCAAGAATGCTTATAGACTGATACGTTAGAAGAAGAAAGTACGTTTCATATGTTTGATGTGCTGGAAGGAAACTCGTTCGCTCATTTGCGTTCGATTGACAGTGTATAGGGTAATTCATTAATCAGTGGGAATTCGTGACAGATTTGAGGTTCCAAAGTGCGAAAAAATGACATTCAAAGCATTTAGATGCATTTGAAAGAAACTGATACCGAGTTAATCTGCATCGTAATGTTTGTCTCCAGTAGCGGCGGAACACCTTCAATTAAGGGGAGGGGGGGGGGGGCACTGCCGACTTTTGGTCACATTCTTTCCATGCAACGCCCTAGGGCTAATGTTAAAATGCCAAAATCAAAGGGGGGCACGGTGCCACGGTGCCCTCCCCGTTCCGCCACCTATGTTTGTCGCGATACAAAATGCACCTATAAATTAGGTAGTCCATTCATCTATCGCAAAATGCAGTGTAATATCGTCTGCACAAATTTTACTTCAATGCTTGTGAGATGCTATACAACGAACGAGTCAATGCTTACGGTCCTATGTACAGGACAATTTGGAGCAGTTTTTCCGTTATCAAATGCTCAAAGCGATCCCTGTGAGTGTGCCTTAGCTAGGGCTTCAACCAGTTTTTCATCCATTAGATGAATAGAAATAAATCTGATTTCAAATGCCCTCTAGGTTGATGTTTTGATTGTTGTTATGGTTCGGTGGTCTAGGTATATCACCTATCTCCATTTAAGCTGCACAGTGCTAATTCATATATAAATGCTACGAATTGTGGCAAAGCAGTTCTCTGAAGAAGTGGCAAGAATAAGCCACGAAGCTTCCCAATGAAATTGAGTGTTGGGAAACTTTGCGCTCTATGTATAGATGAGCTCTTGTGAAAATAAGAATTTAATCCTAGCCTTTGCAAAAAATCAAAGGGCCTTTTACTAGTGTAGTTTGTTTTGAGATGTTCCGGGTGATCAAAGGAAGCGAAGTGTTTTGAAGTAGTTCGAACTTGTCTCTATATTCGTGTTTGAAGTCGCTTGCCACACCTTTCATTATTTAGCAACAATGGTTTCCCGGAATTTGTGGGCAGATATCACTTAGGAGGGTCTAAGTGTTGTGTAAAATAATATCAGACAACCTCAGCGAACATATGTGAAGATTGGATAATGATGTAAATAATAAACCAATTAATACAAATCAAATATATTCAAAATTTGTATTAATTGGTTTATTATTTACATCATTATCCAATCTGTCATGGATACTCAATATGTGAAGATCTAATCCACTTTGTTCTGTACTAGTGATGTCAATTACGGAAAATCGGAATACCGATACCAAACCAAATACCAACCAAAACCACGGGAAAATACCGAAACCAAACCAACTTGGGAAACTGAGGGCAATACCAACTTTTTACCGATTTATTAGCCTCTTATACATTAGTGAGGGCTTATGATACCAACAAAATACCAAACACAATACGATTGAAATACCAAATACCAAGTTGGTATCGGTTTGGTATCGGTATGCCAAAACGTTGGTATCCGATTGACATCTCTATTCTGTACCGTCTGTAGCAAGCATGGCTGACATTGGATTGGTGAGCGAGCCGCCGGCTGATGGAAGTTCGACTATGACCTCTGGGTTACCGTCTCTCTCGAACACAAGCCAGTGTGTTGGCTGTGCTGCAGCTGGATCCATGGCTGACTCGCCCTGACGAGCGGGGCAGCTGGGCGGATCGCTCTAAAATGGCCTCCCGACCGCGGCGTGTTGTGCGCGCCGCCCGGCCGGCCGGCGGCGGCCGCTGTGTGAGGCCCGGCTGCAGAGCGCCGGTGCGGCGGCGGCGCTCCACCGCTCCGTCGGCCGCCGCCGCCGCTGTGTCGGTGGCCAGTTTTTGTCCCAGTGTCGGCATGTCGGACACCGGTTGCGCCGCTCCGCGGTCTCTTCAAGTCCGCCCCGGCCGCCGCCGCCGCCGGCAGCGCCACTTCGAGACTGTCCGCGGCCGGCGGCGCCGAGACTGTCCGCCCATGGTCACGTGGTGCGATCGCTGCCGTATCAGCCGGCACTACAAAGGCAGCCGCCGGCCGGCAGCGGTGTGCACAGGATGCCGTTTCGGCGCCGCATTCTTGGGCAGCCGGCGGCGGCCGGCGGGCCGGCTGATGCGCCTGCTCGTCCGCCCGGCCGACTGGCCTGGGCCGGCCGGCCGGTCGCGAGCCTTTGGTGGCGGTACTGGGCTATACGCTGGTACTGGGTGCAGTGGCACTGGCAAATTACATCGGCACAAACCGACCGTGGGTTGCGCTGAAATGAATCCGAGAATAGTCTACAAATCGCTACGGAATACATGACACACTTTTTTTTCTTGAAAGCCGAGGCGATTTTTCAGCAACTAAAACATGCTCACTTCAGGGGTATCATGTATCGCCGCTTTGTTCAAAGTTGTCATGTCCTGTTGTTCGATATCCTGATGGTTATCGGTCTCGTTTAGGTAACTCGGATATCCGTCTAACCATGTCCCGAAATCGGCAACAGCTTAGTTTCACACTTTATGGCGTGTTTGCAGTCGTTTTCTTTTGTCGCCGGACCCCATTGTCCGCCGGCGCTCCGTGCCGGTCTGGAGTGGCGACTGGCGGCCTGGCTGTGTGAGCGACTCCCCGGCAGAGCTGGCGTGCAGTTCGCGCCGCCGGCTCAGTGGGTGGCGCGCTCAAAGGCTCTGAGCGAAATTCTTCAAAAGAAGTGAAGCTTTGAAGCCGTATTGGTGGACCATCAGACGCCTTCAAAGCTGCCACGCATGTATCGCCGCTCACCGCTTTGAACAATCTATCTGAGTCCTGCATACTCGACACTCGCGCCCCGGGCCCCTCCCCTCCCCCTCTGCCCCCCCCCTCCCCCGCCGGCGTCCTGGCGCCGTCACCGGGTACGGGGCGCCCGCCTTTGATGCTGGTTCGGGCCTTTGATATGTTTTATATGTTTGCACCCTTTGATTTGGCTGCTTTGATGTCATTAAATTAGTCAGATCGGGCGCCGCTCGTCGGACGCGGATTGGAGGTGGTGCGGTTAAAGGCACCGGTCGGCGAGGGCGCCGCGACCGACGCCGGATGCAGCTGGATGACGACAGCAGCGGCGGCGGCGGCGGCGGCGCTGTGGCGACTGTGACGTCATCCCCGTGAACGTGCGTGGTCAGGTCACGTGCCTGCTTTATTGCGTTGGCAAGGCTGGTTAGGAAATGTGATATCCTTCATGCCGTGAACGGCTTCATCTCCGGGCTCCATGAGCTTTTTTTTTGTTTTGACGTTTGGTGGGAGGCATCTGTAGCTTCGGGTAACTCAACTGAACATAATTTGGGCCGATTAAGCAGATCATTGAATCACAATCTCTGTGTACCGTGATAAGATCAATCGAACAATCACTGCATTGGCCGGCTGAAGCGACATCACGCAACGCTGTCAAAGCGCGCTTGATGGGATTAATTGCATCATTCATATACCATAGAAACCCAATTCGGTTACACAGGCAGGTGCTTTTTGATTTTCTGTTTCCGTTGCGTATTTTGCTATATGTAATGGTATGGCTATTTGCATGGTAGGATCGAGCATAACCTGTTCAGATTTTTCGTCATAATATAAAACTCCAGCTGCTACGGTACGAAAACGTAGCTAATATGCATTATTCTCCATGCTGTTTCGTTGGGACATGGGAGTCATCAAAAGTTGTCCAGCTTCGGGGTCAGCTTCGTGCGAGCTCTCACAAAGCTCGCACGAAGGTGGCTAGCTCATACTTCGCCACTTTCCTTTGGAGGTCATCCGTTGAGCTTGCTGAAGTTTGGCGCTAAAGCATCGCTCTATAATCGTGCTATGTGATCATAGCACGCCCTCGTGCCATAATCCCACGTGTCGAGCTCTCACGCCAAGCTCTGTAGTCTGGCTCTCTTACTTAGCTCACACGGTGAGCTCGGTAAGTGGAAGGCGCTGCATGCTATGAGCTGAACGCCTGCTGCCTTTGAGACCGCCACCTCGTCTGCAGTCGTCCACTGCCGTCGGCATCTTGGAATGGAATGGTTGGAAATCTATTGAAGTGGGCGATTCAGGGATCTCGAGATGGGGCGAAGGGCTGCTGGCTGAGATATTTATGGCCAGCGTTATATAACGCTGCATGGTGGGCGGTGGCATCACATTCAAGTACACTTAGCTGTATGCATGTATATACATACAGCTTGTGTGAAAGCTCCCTCAGCTTCGCTCATTTTGATTCCTGAAGATTATCAAAAGTTTAAAACAACTTCGATTAGCTGCAGGTCATCTATCTACCTAGGAACCCATCAGGTTGCATGAGGTATGTGTTGCGTCTGTTGATATGCGACTCCTGTTTCATTTCAGCCTATCGTGTTCTCTGGTTTCTAACAAGACGTCTTTTAGTCGGCGCGTTCACTGTCCACTGCCCAGTCCATGGTTCGTCTCTCTCTCTCTCTCTCTCTCTCTCTCTCTCTCTCTCTCTCTCTCTCTCTCTCTCTCTCTCTCTCTCTCTCTCTCTCTCTCTCTCTCTCTCTCTCTCTCTCTCTCTCTCTCTCTCTCTCCTCTCTCTCTCTCTCTCTCTCCTCTCTCTCCTCTCTTCTCTCTCTCTCTCTCTCTCTCTCTCTCTCTCTCTCTCTCTCTCTCTCTCTCTCTCGCTCTCGCTCTCGCTCTCGCTCTCGCTCTCGCTCTCTCGCTCTCTCGCTCTCTCGCTCTCTCTCTCTCTCTCTCTCTCTCTCTCTCTCTCTCTCTCTCTCTCTCTCTCTCTCTCTCTCTCACTCTCCGTAGCGGACCGGTACGGCCCATTTGGACAGGCTGAGGGCGGGTCTGGACCGGCCGGAATGCGGAAATCACGCCCCGCGCCTACAGGTCACAGTCTTGTCTTCACGTGTCGGCCCGTGCTAATGTCCCTAGAGGCGCGTAGCGACGCTGCGTTTTAAAAACAACCAGTCTCATCGGATAGTAGATGGTTACATTGAGTTAAACGCCGGGACTGCTACTCGCTTGTCTCCAGCAGTCTTTGGAAACCCTGGTGTTTCGCTTGACTTGGCCAACGTTCTCTCGCAGTCAGCGCTGCACCTGTGAGTATAAGCTGCATTTCATGAAACCGTGTAGCACTTGCATCTGTGAGGACGGCAGTTAGGTACTGCTCAAGCGCCCTGTGAGGACGCCTTTGAGGACTTATGCCCAATGAGAACTGACATTGTGAGGATGGGTGCCGTCCTTTGAGGATACGTGCCGCACCTTGAGGGCTGTACCTACCCACTGCACAGCGCTCCCCAGGGCTGAGCTCCTGCTCATGTCCTGTATCGCGGGGAGAGCCGCACACTGCAGCTGATGATTCCTCTTCTCTGACGTCATTGGAGGCATTGTGATGACGTCACTGAAGGATAAGTCATCGCATGGCCGTCTAAGCGCATCAGACAAATGTCTAAAAGAACGCGCCGCTCACTCCAAAGTCCAACTTACGCGCAAGTAAACCAAATAAGTAACATCTCAGGTATTTTATTGTATCTACTCCCGGTACAACGTAAATCGTTGAAATGGCGAACTTGTTCGGGCTTCCGCCACGGTGTGAGGGGTGGGATCCGCCTGCCCCGCACTGCCGGCGGTTTCGTGGCGTGGTGATGGCGTGCCAGACCAGGAACCAGACAGCCGCCGATGTTGAAATCCGGCGGCTGAGTCTCTCCGTCACCGGGGCGGCAGCCTTGTGGGGCGTCCCGCCACCGTCCGGGCTATATGCGGAGCAGACCGGCACCTTGGCATCAGTTCGGGGTAGTTGACGCACTCGCGGCTCAGTAGTTGACTGCTGGATTGAGGCTGGCTTGGTGTCCGGGTCGGGTTAAGAGTTTGACTTGGGCCCTGCAGTTGACCTTTGGCTCGTAGTTCCATGATGGCCAGAGGTAGTCTGTGAAGACATTGATTAGCTTTCGGTAAATTTGTGAATCATTACACTTTGATATTTAACCCTATTCCTGGCGGGGGGGGGGGCCTCAGGAGCCCCCCCCCTGAGGTTTTTTGGTTATTTCTCCCAAACGCGTTGAGCTAGGAAGCTCAAATTTTCTGACTTTTCCTAAAAGGCTTCTACGCAACATGTCTGAAAATTTTGAGTTGATCTGACCTCAGGTCAGGTCACCAGAGGCGGTTTGGTGACCCTCCCTCAGAAAAGTTTGCAATCACGCCAGAGCTAGAGTTTTTGACCGATCAATTTCTTCTCTTCAGGGTTTAGTTAGGGTACCAGTATGTGCAATTTGTATATCTCGGAATTTTGATATCGGTGACCTAAGGTCAGGTCAATTTCGCGACCTCCCCATTATAAGTCAATGGGGGAAAAATCAACTCCCTGTTTTTACCACTAAAACGGGTCGGAATGGCCCCATATACCATACATGACTTCATATACGATCAACCTTCACTACCTTGAGGTCTGTTTTGCTGTTGGGCAGCTGTGAGGTCATGTGACGTCATCAAAGGTCACCAAAGGTTTTTGGCCAATAACTCCGTACAGGAACAAGATACAGACGCTGTGGATGGTCTCATTGTGTTCAGCTCGTCAAGACGCATCGAATGATATACATGATGACCTCGAGGTCACGTGACCTGAGGTCAACCTTTGACCTTGACCTTTCGAGGTCAACATATATATCATTCGATGCGGATTGACGAGAGGATCACGATGATGCCCTTAGTTTGTTCCTATCTTGACTAATTCGAAAGTTATTCGAGAAAAACTCTCTCCATATCTAGCGCCGCCATTTTGACTTTTTCGACCCCTGTGACGTCATCTTTGACCTGACCTGAAAATGACCTGAGTAAAAATTGTAGATTTTGGCCGTGCGTATCCGATGCCGTTTACCGCTTGTCGCTATCTTGCTTCGTCCTCGAGATCTCAGGGGGGGGGGGCCGAATCGGCCCCCCCCCCCGCCAGTTTCTTGTCCCGGCGGAGCCCGCCAGGAATAGGGTTAAATGGATTCTTTGGAATCTTCTCCGTTGGATGCATATGGCGGCAGCTCTGAGTGAGGATACCGTCCGTTTACAATGTCGGACAACACTACCGTACCCAGTGCCGTCGTCATTACTGATGCATTGTAATGCACGTGCAGCGAGCCGCCGCGAGCAGCTGGCACGGGTGGCGGGCCTGCCGTCTGTCGCAGCACAATTACCAGCCGGCCACCTGGTGCCGCTCCGCTGCCGAGCGGCGGACGTCCGTCGACCACCGCCCCACTGCAGAGTTGCTCAGTGCTTACCGCCCTACTGCAGGGTTGTCCACCGTCCATGCCACCCGATTACCGGTCCTAGGCAGTGGTGCTGTTCGTCACCAAATAACAAAACGCCGTATTGTCAAAATCCATGACCAACTTTTGATGGGTGGCGACATATTAGAAAAAAGACACGATAGGAGAGAAGAAGAGGGCATGGAAACAATTTCTTTCCAATGCCTCGGCGAGAAAGGTTTCCACTCGAGCCAGGCCTTGCATCCCTCCTGTCGAACCTGTTGGCGCCCCTGCAGCCGGCCCGGCCCCTGTCTGTGGATCCGCAGTCCTCCGTGCCTCGGTCCCGATGGCGGATGGCGTGAGCTGACGCCTTTAGCTCGCAGTCTAACAATGGGAGCACCGAGTGGTGTGATGTCTTCATAGCGCTGTCTCACGTGAGCCGCCAACCCTCTCCACCAGTCATCTAACCACCGCCAGCTGTGGGAATTGATACACAGACAGGAAATACGTGGACACGGGCACCTTCCGTGGACTATGGCCAGCCTGGAGAGACGGCAGACCCTGGTCATCACTGAGCAGATGATGGCCGTGGTGCTGTATGAAACTACGTAATGTCTTGGTTGCCTCTTCGTGTTGTATAATTCCATAGATTGTGGACTCTGGACAGTGAACAGGCGGCAAACTATGTGCTTCATCGTTCGTGCCTGATGCGTCTGTAGGTAATCGTTCGTCTGCATTTCATCCAACATGTGTCTGCATCAGCCACTTGTTTTGTTCCTTTGTCCTGTGATTCCAGTCCGCTCCCTTACGTCTTCCCCTCACACTCCGTGCAGCCACTTCCCACTTTCAAAATTGCGTTACTAATTTTCCCACCACCGCACATCACCGCCAATGGCAGGACTCTGGCCTAACTGACCTATGTCGGTTGAGTGTTCGACCGCCGTAATGGTAATTTCATCAAGCTCCCATGAGTAGGCCTGCACCAGCTGTCCCCGCCCCTCCCCTCGGCGGCTGCACCCGGCGCCCCTCCCCATCGTAATTGCGCCCGCGTACAGCCGGCGGCGCGGCTACATCAAAGGTGGCGGCCCTTTGATCTCCGGTCGCACAGGGGCGCGCCCAGGCGGCCGGCAGGGAGGGGTGGGGGAGCTCAGCTGACCTGGGACGCTCCCGGCTTGAATTTGGTCCACGGTGACCTCTGGTAGCCGCTGAAAAGCGAGTCAGGTACTCACGGAATTGTTTGTGATGTGCTTTGGAGCGCCACTGGGTTCTTTGAAGCTTTGCTGGGGGACGGGTTGGGTAGGGGGGGGGGGGAAGGTACGCCCGTACCCGGCTATTTGTCATTTTATTATCAGGTGTATGTGAATTCTACTGGTGCATTTTCAGAGCAAAGCCTTTCGTGATCAAATACGATACTTCTTTCAACATTTTTTTTTCATCACTGGCACCCCGTCCACTACTCAACGTACGGGTACGATGAGTCCGGTATGAGTCAATACTCAATAGTGCTCTCTGCGAGTTGCGACTGACTCAGCGCTCCGTTCCGTCGCATACCGTATGACCCTCGCACCTATCACGCTCGCCCATCTGAAAGGGTTTTCGTGTGTGTCGACCGCGCTGCTGTGTCCGGTACTGGTCCGACCAACATGTCCGCTGAAGCATGTCTGACAACGACACTTGTCCGCCCTTGTAAAGTACTCATGGCGGCCGCCGCGCCGATGAACGGATTCCGCCCATGAATGCATTCAGCGGTCGCACCGCGCTGCCGTTGGTACAGCTGATGTCTGAGCGGCACCAGACAGGACAGAGTTGATGGTGTTGGATGTAAGTGACAGACATCACCAGTCGGCGCAGGTGATATCGTGAGCGTCACATCACCGGTCTTGGTTTTAGATGCCATTTACCGACATCATCAGTCGGCTTAAAAAAAAGTCCCAGTTGCCTCGATGGCACTATGTAGACTGTAGAGGACTTTACGTTTAGAGGCTACAGTCTACTCAACACTCATTGGAGAGAGAATGCCAGAGTCTAGTCTTCACTGACTGAAGGGAAGGGGTCCAAGAGAGCTTTGAGTACATACAGCTGGAGGGAAGAAAGTCTCCCAGTGTCTCAAGGTCCCAGAGCTATCTGTCTTGGTCTACCTGCCCGGTGTCACTCCAGCCCCCTCTAACTGGAGGTAGGATACTGGTTCACGACCACGAGGCGCAGTGCCGGGTTCATGCGGTGCAGTGGCTGGGTGACCCAATGACCCATCTCCACTGAGGCGGATTATTGTCATCGGCGGGCCCCGGGCGGTCTGTCAGTCCGAGACTGAATTGCACGAGGTCATTTCTGATTAGAGGTGACATTTTTAAAGGCGTCACCGTGTTTCCGGGCATGTTGGTAGTTATCCTGCTTGTCAAACGTATCAATATCAGTGTTATATCACTGCTATATTGCCGACTATCGCCTTGTTATCGCACAGGTGATAATCCCATTGGGCCGGTATCAGTGGTATCACCTCCTTCCAAAGCTGATCTATTGACGAAAGCCGGCAGTGGAGACAGTACGACTGTGCTCAGTCTTGTGTCCGCTTTAACGGAGTGATGTCAGTTGCAGTAGCCTGCTCACTCTAAATGATGTTCTTATGTTTTCATTCCAGACCAATGTTCTTCGGTTGTTTCGGTTTGACCGGGACGGAAGCTCGCTCTACTGTCTATGCTGTGTCCAGTATTTAGCTGATGACCGGCTGCCTGCTGACTGGTTAGACGCTGCTTGAAGGTGCTGTGTGCGCTCTTTCTCCGTTGAATCCTGTTGTGTTCATTGGCCTACTGTCGGCGTTGGCCGATATTGACTATCTGTTGTCCAGTTAAAGCCAGGTTCATCCCCTAGTCGCCGGCTGTTGTCTCAACTTTTCCGAGCTTGTTCGGTGGTCGTCCGTTTGCTGACCGTTTTCCTCCGTTCACTGTGTCGTCTGCCAGGTGTCTAACTGTTGCCCTCTCTCTGAGTATTGCCCACTGTCAAACTGTTACCGTCTGTAACAGTCCGTCTGTACCGTCTGTTTCCGAAGTTGCCGGGCTGTTACCGGCCGCGTATGTCAACTGTCCGGCTGTTATATCGCTGTCCTCGTGCGGTATTCCTAACGTTCCCTTCTGAGCCGGACGGAATCCCTTGCATCTGTGCCGGCGGACAGAGGCCGGCGAGCCGTTTTTTACCGCCGCTGGCCGCTCCCACATATCTCTCCTAGAAAAGAACTGGGGAGCTGTGCGCTCCGGAGCTGGTTGGGTGTCCAGCCAGGCCTGGCCCCAGCGGCGCTGGATGTTTCTTCGTGCTGTGGAGGGCCAGGCGCGCCGTGGTCCGCCAGCGCTGAGTTCAGAGGCGCGCCTATGACAGTATGGCGGACAGTGCCACTCAGCTGGTACTGGGACTGTGCCCGTTGTTCAGGGGAGGGGGCTACACGTGCGCCCCTGACCGGCGACCGACCCCCCCCCCCCCCCCTCTGACCCTCCCTCTGGTCTGCCGCCGCCGGCGCCGGCACCCGGCCTCAAATGAATGGGTGCCGCCTGCCGGCCGACTGACCGACCCCTCCCCCCTCCCCATCCCATCCCCTTCCCGTCCGCCCGCCGCCTGCCTTTGGCCGCCAAAAGGCGTCCTGTGCCGACCCCTGTCGGCGGCGGCGCCGCGGCGGCCGACGGCCGGCGCTGGCCGGCCAGTGTGCGCCAGTGACCCCGCCTGCCGAGAGGTGCCGACCGGCCGCGGCCAGTGAGCGCAGCTGCCCTGTGTGCTGTGTAGCGGCGTGACACCGTGACGGGCCCTGGGGCAGTGTGACGGATCAGTGTGATCGTGAGGAGACGCGGAGGGTGCTGACGGATAGAGTGACAGAGGTGAGCGAGGCAGAGCGCTGCTGCCAGCTGAGCGCCCGGCCGGCCGGCCGGCTGAGTTTATACAGTGGGTGCACGCGCTGGCCGGCGCCGCGTCCCTGAGGGGTCCCTGCGTCCGCCGCGCCGGCAGGCTCGCACCAGCTGGGGTGCGGCTGGGCCGCCGGCCGCCGGCTCGTGGGCTATGTGTGGGTTTGGAGGATTTCGTAGGGCAAAGTGCGTGTGGTGTTCGCTGTGCTGTGCCTATCCTTTACCCACGGGTGGTTGTTGCATTCCACGGGATAATTTTGAGCTGTGGCTAGTCGTCGATGGTTCATCACAGGCCCATGTGCGCACTCTACCACTTTTCTCTGCTGTAGGGGCCCAGTCCGGCTCTACCGCGTGTTGGTTCCTGTGTCCACTGGCCATGCGTTTCTACCGCAATTACCGCCATTTTGCCGTCTCTGTTGGTCACTGTCGGGTCTCCAGAGAGGCAGCACTAAAACCTAAAATCCTATCTGTCTATCCCTTCTGAATTCCTTCTCTTCTGACCTCATCACAACATTCGCCAGCTGAGCCACAGCCAAAAGTTCCACGAATTTCGTCTGAGAACATGAGACACCTGCATTTGATGCATCCATCGGATGCTGATTGCTGGTCGTCCGCTTGATGCCACTTGTCAGCCTGTCGCGAAATCTGTGCCATTGCCAGAGCACACCAGGTTCACCATTATACCTCCATCCCCTCGTAGTGCCAACAGGCGTGACCGGTGGCCCGGCGAGTTGGGCCACACAGGTCGGTGGGCCGCCGACGAAAACACGCCGCCGCCGCCGGGGCCGGGGCCGGGGCCGCCGGGGCGGGCTGGCTATTCTCGTTCGGGCCCTCTCCCCCCGCCCGCCGAGCGGCGTGGCCCGGCCGCTGGACCGCCAGGCAGAGATGGTGGCTGAAGTACTGGGCGCCGAGGTGTGTGACGTGGAGGATGGCGCCTGGGATTGAGCGTATAGGATGATTTAAGACGCTGATGGCATTGTCCCGGTTTTTTTACCGCAGTCATCCCTGTTTCTATGTTGGAGCCTATGGTGTTTCTAGGGTGGATGTGCTTGGACTGGTCTCCCTCATCAGTTTGCCCGGTTGTAAGCACTACCTGGCTCCGCTCTCGTGTAGACAGCGGTGGCCCATGATTTCAGTTCGGTTACCTAGTGTCAGCTTGGCTACCTAGTTGATGGATTTGGTGCGCGCGATTATTGGAAACATTTTGGGGGATCTATTTCTCGTGCAACAATGAACAATTGCTTGCTTTGCGTCAACTGTGATCATGCGGGGATAGCATCGCGGTCACAAAGCGGATGTGGTTATCCGGTCGTTTGGGTTGCACAACAAAACGAGCCCTTCAGATGCACTGAACTTTGGACCGGAATGCGATGTTTGTTGAGAATCTTGGGGCCTGAACTAGGCCGAATACTCGCTGGTCTTATGCGGAGACTGGTCTTTCAGGAGGCTGAGCAAGTCCAGAGCTCTGTCCAGCCGCTACAACCACCCATGCGTTGAAAAGCCGGCCGGACGCACAAGGCCACCGCCGGTCCACCGCCACCACGGGCGGCTCATCGCTCAGGTGGCGGGCGATTTTTGCGTCTGGGGCTCCGACACCGGCCGGACTGTCCGTCCCGGCAGGCGATTCACGGAAACGGCTCAAACCAAGGCTCGAGGATTCACTGAGGCTCGGTTTTGCTGGTGGTCTGGCCGTGGACTGAGCACTTTGTCCAGTGAACTTAGTGCTAATCGAAACTTTCACGCATTTTCAATCATGAAGTGACGAGGTGGCATGTTTTGTTACAACATTCATCCCGGGCGACTGTTTTTGGAGGGGTAGAAACTTCACCGTAAGTCTAAGCCAAGCTCTCGGTCAAGCTATATCGGGGCACGTTGAGGCGTTGCCATGTGTTTTGCTGATCGGGTTGTTTGGTCGTGCTCGAGTCTGTTGCAGCTCATCTGGGTTAGCGCGACAAGTGCTGTCAGCTCAGACTCGGACTGTTTCTGAATCGACCGTAGTCACTTCTGCACGGTCCGACGAGATTACATAAGCTGCTGGACAGTGTGGAGGCTGCGGCTCATGACGGACAGATCCTGGGTCGAGTCCCTAGATCCCGAAGGCTCTGAGATACTGGTGGCGATCTGTCATGCTTGCTGGCTGGATTCGTTGGGGAGACCCCTGCATCCGCTTCACTAGCATGGCTGAGCTTTTGCTCGTGTTCATGTTCTTTTGCCGGGTCACGATTGGAAGGGAAGCATTCAACATGGGTTTTCGAGGTGTTGATGCTGGTTGATAAACACTTACTTTTTTGAACCACTAGACTTCGTGGTCATTAAGAGAGCTAATTGTTTTCTTCTTTAGTTTGTGTTCTGGCACGACTTCGTTTTCGGGGTTTCAGGCACATTGGAATTGATTTAAAACGTTTGTATGAATGACCCATATCGCGATGCCCGTCGGTCACTGCTCGATTCCAATGTCAGTATGCTCCTTTTGACGCCGGTCACGTGCCTGGTAAACACGCCGCGTACAGTTCACTCGCCGCACCGTCTGCCTCCTGATCGAGGCGGGTCGCGCAGCTTTTAAACCTGATTAGCCCACTTCAAACTGCGCTTAATTAAAGACTCACCAAAGTGCGAGCCACGGACTCCTTTGATGTTGACGCCGGTAGCTCGCACGGTGCCAGCATCAAAGCGGACCCGGACACATCAGAAGGGCTGCTCCGATCTGAAGCAAGTGCTTCTGCTCGTGCTTGGTCGAGTGACGTCCGGTCCGATCTGCGCTTCTCTGGAGAGTGTAGTGGACTTTCGAAGGAGTTCGTGTGATCATTACCCACGCATGCTGATGTGACATTTCTGTGAGCAGTGTGCGTCATTTTGTGTGTTGATTCTTTGAAGTTTGACGTAGGTGCCCATTTGAAAATGAAAAGTGCTGCACTAACGGTACGCCGTTGGTGTCACTGACGATTTAATAGGATATGACTCTCCTTATTTCTATGCTGACTTTCAGTTTTCTTGAATAAGATTGTGACTTAGGTAGGTACTTCGTTTTTCTTCAAATACTCTGATTTTAGATAATCTCTTAGTCATCTGGGCTTACGCCCTCCCCATCCACCCCAAAAACTGACGACGTTTGGGGACATTCGGTGACACATCAGGATTTGACCTTGTAACGCGCCGTTGCTAACGGACTGGGACTGGCAGGCGCCACACCAGTCGGTCAGTCGCCGCTGGGCGTACAGCGGACTCACTGCGGTCCGTGCCCTCCGGCGGCGGCGGCGCATGGAGCCATCACGGCGGTGCCATGGAAGTTGTGCAGGAGCGATGGACTAAGGGGGAGGGGTAGAGGCCCGGGCGGACGATGGGGTGGAGTTGCAACTTCCGGCGGATGTGGGCTGGACGGGCGACTGGCAAGCGACGGCGACAGAGTTGTTTGTGTTAGCCTGTGGGCTCTTTGCAAACTGAGTCAAGGTCGGGTTGAGTTAACAAGCTGGCTGGGTGATTCTGTTTTGGCCGTTGCTGATGTGTGCGATAGTGACATTTGCTGACCGGAAGGCCGGGAAACTGTGGCGCCCACAGTGACTCAGCGAGGTAAGTCGGACGACTTTGACGAAACCAATGGCGACCGCCGCGGAAATCCACCATCAGCCATGTGCTTTTTTGCCGCCGACTAGGCCGCTGGCGCAGGGCGTATCGCCAACTTCCCGTCACTCGTCAGTGGTTTCGTGAAGGAGCTTTACACGTATACGGGCATATCGGGCGCATCTTTTCTCAGTCATTATGCACATGCGAGGTGCATGACGACGGCGCCAACCGCTTAATCACTTAATACTACCGCACGAAATTCTGCTATCGCCTGACGAGGACATGGACGGAACTTTCCCAAAACACGCTGGCGCTGGACGATGCGGGTGAATATGACTGGTCGCCGGTCGGGGTCTTTTTGTGCTCTTATCGTCAGACATTTGGGACTGATGTCTGCATCTGAGGCGCAGTAAATGCAATGTCGCTGAAGCAAAGTGCAGACGAACAGTACGAAGTATGCGGGCTGGACGTCTTTACTGTGCTGTGTCTCAACATCGACGTTCCGGCTAAGCTAAACGGGCTCCTCAGTGCGATAATGATGTCTACTGACATGCCAGTAAACTTCCGCAGGATGTCACTACTTGCACTCCGCGAATCCCCTGTTCAGAGGGACGGTCTGGTCTCACCAGCCCAACCCTGTGACAGAGATGGGATGGGCACTGGCCGCACCTAATGTCTAGAGGGGTGTGCGCACTGTGTTTCATGAGCGTGTCAAACATCTCACGAAACCACGCTTCCTCTCCGGTAACCACATGCTCTCTCCATCATCCAACATGCTGCTTCCTCGCCCACCCTGCAGAGATGACCCACCTCCCCGTGGCGGTCGTAACGACGATGATATAATGGTCTCATTACACCCTCCTGACTGGACCTGTGGCCTGTTGCGCGGTGGGGCAGTCAGCCTCCCCCATCCATCCGTCTCTCTCCCTCAGTCGCTTTCAGCGGTCAGTCGCCCCGCCAGCGGTGCTCCCTGCTTCTGATGTATCGTAACGCGGTGCGGTGCACGAGTTGCGGTTAGTCTGTACACGGGTTCGGGCCGGGTTGGCGGTGGCTCTGAGCTGCTGTTCGATGTGCTCCGCGCTGCAGCTGAGGCGGTTCATCACTGGTGATCTGTGGCCATCCCGGCAGCGGCGGTCAGATGGATGACCACTCCGGTCGGGGCGGGTGGCTGAGGTTACCTGTTGGGGTTACCTGGATACAAGGACGGGAGGAATAAGAGGATGCACCTCGCTTCGCCCATTGGTTTTATGTTTTTGTCATTGCGCTCGTGTGCAGAAATGCTGCCATATCTCCCGAATGCAGCATCATTGGAAGGTGTTTATGTAGCTTGATGTATTGAACATCAATGGCAGAGATACGAAGAACCTGAATACACCAATGCCCCATGTGTATTATCTAACCTGTCTGACTTTTCGTCTGTTCTGTGTGTGTTCGCAGAGCCCTTCTATGATGCAAGCGTCTACGAGCTGCGCCAGCCGCCGAGCGCCGCGCTGCGACAACTCCTGCGCACCATTGCGCACGGCATGAGTCAGCTGTTGCCGTCAGCGGCGCCCGGAGAGCCACGGCCGCCCGTCATAGGTCGGTCACCTGCTAGCGTTAGCAGTATCAACAGAGCTGCGAACACAAACCGAGTGTGAAAAAGCGCCTTACCATTATGAGTCAATCGTTAACATTTTGTGAACGCATTATCAGCATGTAATGAATGGACGAATGGACATTCTGTGGTAGTTTGTTGATCCGATGCGTTGATAAACCACTGCTGTTTCTGGCCTGTACCTCATCTGCTATTGGCCCTGTTAGCAGAGAGATAATTTCGCCATGTAACCGACCCCATACCATTTCATTGACTGACGCAAAATGGTAATGGCCCTATGTCATGTAAGTGACGCAGACTCAGCGCATATCACTGACCCATTGCCACGTGACTGACCCGTTCTCTGTTCACCAGGCGAAGAATCCTACCATGTACGGGGAGAGGGCGGCGAGCGACCCGTGACACGTGCCGTCGCCATGGAAACCGCCCAAGACGCCGATGGTGAGTAGAACTTCCGAAAGGGCTCTTGTAGATCTAAAAGGAAAAGACCAGCTGAGAGGTGGTGATACGGCAGTGGCCAGTGGTCACTATTCGGTCGGAGACGGGATAAAATACAGACCAAAAAAAAAATGCATATTGGTGCCGCCCCAGTACTCCACGGGTGAGAGGCGAACCCGAATAGTCCCTGTCGCTGCGACTCTCCTCTGGACTATGGTGTCTACTAGAGGCGCACGAAACACAGCCCCGACGGTGATGAGCCGGTAGCGTGTGGTGCTCAGACGGCGGTTAGCTCTAACTCAACATGGTCCGTTTCGCTCCATCCTCCGTGGCTGTGTGGTGTAGCCACCCGCCCGACCTGGCTCGTCTCCAACCCCCCCCCCTCACCACCGGATGTTGCTGCGGCGATGCCCCTCCCCTCCCCCCCCGGCGAGCGGCGTTCTGGTCCGGACGATCCCCAGATTACTGAAATGGTCCAGGGCGGGCGGCCATGGCGGCCGGCCGGCCGGTTTGGGTTCCGGCGGCCGTGCGCGCCTCACTGACCGGTGCACGGCCTGGCACGGACGTCTCGGCCGGCACGGCACGTGCAGGCCCACAGACGGCCCGACGGCCGACGGCGCGACGGCCGGCCGGCCTTTTTTCGGTGTTGTTTTCGCGTGGTTGCCGCGCCGGGCCGGCTGGCAGTGGTGTGTGAGGAGGGTCGTGAGGAAAGGCTGGAGCTGGGTGCAGTCTGAGTCGACAGCCGGCTGGGTGGCTGGGTGGGACAGGATGTGCAGAGTGCTGCGTGGGGAGTGGTGGGTTGGTAGGTTGTGGTGCTGACAGCTCATTGACGATTGAATGGTAGTGTGAGAGTCCTGCCCTGCAGGGCGGTCGGTATAGACGACTGATGCAGCAATCCTAAGTTTGCTCCACATATGCAGATTTGTTAGGGATGGGCTCGTTTATCAAAAACCCGAAAATAATGCACTGGAGCTGAACGTTGTCTAGAGAAACCCCCAGACGGACTGGACGTATTTTTGCTAAGATATGTATATTTTCCTTGCATGTTTGGGTGTCTGGTCAGACGAGGTTCGTAGTAATCATTCTGCCATCAGATTGCTTATTGAGGCGCTGATGCCCATCCAGGCGCTTTCATGCGTCAGTTTTTGGCCAGCTTAGACGCTGAAGTACACCACACTACTTCAGCTCCAACCCGAGGGTCATTGCATCTTTCTACAACATCCTGCACTTTGCACGCTTCTCCGGGGACTCTGCTCTGTTTGGAAGTGTCTCAGTGTCGGGTCAGTGCTCCGTTTTCCAAACTGCACCGGCCATCTGATGTGTTGTATAAACAACGAGCGTTTAGAGCTTTTTGTACTTCATCCGTCCTGTGATTTTTCTTTTGAACTATTTACACTAGCTGATAAAATGATAAACTAAAACGTGAGGCCCGAATGCAACGAAATCAAAGCCAAAACATCGCAGACAAGACAGCACTTCAATGGGTTGTATCCGCTACCAAAGAGAACGAGATGATCAATCGGATTCGCTGAACTTGCAATGTTACAACGCGTAGCAAGCCCAGACGCTGGAAAACGATGAACGTCAGTCAGACTGCAGCTGTTGGTGTGGGCGTGCGGCCAGCCCGGCTGGTAGCACCGTGGGGGTGAGGTGGGGTCCCTTGTCGATCCTCGCGTGACCGCCACCGATGTCGGCACCGCACGATGTCACGACCGTCGGCTACGACGCTGGCCCGTCGGCGCCGACGGCTGTTTGTGGCGTCGCTATCGACGCTAAGGGTTGTGTGCGGCGCCGGAGGCCGTCAGTCCGCCCTGCCGAGCGGCGAGGAAGGGAAGGGACGGGACTGCTCGGCCCGCTGGCCGCGCTGAAAGGGCCGGCGGCAGTCCAGATTTCACGGCTGTCAGCGCGGCCAAGGAAGCGCGCCCGCGGCCGCGCCGCCGCCGCCAGCGCCGCTTTCATAGGCTAATGGGATGGTAAGGCGGCGCGCCGCGGCCCGATGGGCGCTGCAGACGCTCGGGTTTCTTTGTTGGTCGGCCCCGACTGCGGTTGCGTGGAGGCTAAACTGATCTCTGCCACGGAGTCTCGGCGAACAGTCCTGCCGTGGAGTGCTGGCGGAGAATTTGCGCTGTGCGTCACGTAGCAAAGATGAATAAATAGTCTTCTCTCGCAGCATATGTTGCGAAAAGATCACAGGCGTATCTTGCATGCGGCGCTGACTTGGCAGCGCTCCCCGTTTCCTGGCGCATGTATGTGTCTGTTTGAACTCTTGGCTGAGCATGTAAGCCAATCGGGCCGCCCCAAGCAGGCTGGGACGATGCGATTCGCCAACGAACTGGCATTGCCACGAACAGCAGGCATCAAAGCGTTCCGTTTCAGGTGAATTTGCGACATCAAACGCGGCAGAAATAGACGCATCGCGCGGGCTCGCGTCGGGCCACTGCCATGATTAAAAGGCCGGCGCGGTGTCTTTGCTGAGACTTTTGGCGTACATACACGTCAGCTTGTGTCGAGCAGGCTCTGTGTATGCTGTTTGATCGGTGACATGTGTGCCCGCCCCGGGGAGGGGGAGGGGGACACCTGTGTGCCCGTCTGGTGGGGAGGAGTGTCGGTCGCCGGCGCGACGGTGTCGTGGCAGATCGCAGATCAAAGACGGTTCGATCATAACGCTGAGGGTGGGCGTGTCATGACACGCCGAGTGGCAGTGTCACCTGTGTCAACACCGTCGCACGAGGGGTGCCCCCCATCCCATCGCTCCCATCATTTCCGCCTTGGTCGGCGGCTGAGCCAGGATTTGGTCCTGGCTCCACCGTACAGGTGCACCGTTCATGCATTCTTCGTGGCCAGAGGAAGCTCGCTTTCGGTATGGTTTCGTTGGGCTGTAGTGACGCTTCCGGTGTTAGGCTGGTTGTACGCGCTGCAGGCGAGTGAACGCGCTGAGATCCGGACGGTGGCGGGGAAGAGATTGGTTCAGAGGTTCAGGAGGTCTGGTACAGGTGTGTTCCAGGGATCTGATGGTTTAGGTGTCGTGACTACCGGTGTCTCTTTCGAATCACCGACTGTGGTTAGGAATCTGGGATGATGTGAGGCCGCTTTTGGATTGCAGTGCGTGTCTCACTCTGTTGAAAGCGTAATGTCAGGACCAGAAACTCCGTTCATAGTTTTTTTTTTGTACTTTTAGGCAATGCGTTACATAATTCGGGTATAGTAAACTTAAGAGAATTCGTACTGGGCATAATAGGATCTTAGCAAAAACACCAGTGCAGTCGTGAGTTGAACGGTACATGCAACAATGCAAAAGAAGATAGCATTGTCTGCCGTCTCGTCTCCGGAAGATGAAGAGTCTAGCGTTTGAGGAAGTCGGGACTTCTAACTCGACATACGTGTAGAGCGCATTAGTTGTTTTGAATGACTTCGTGCCTGGATGATTCATTTAATGTCCTTTGTGAGCATTTTTTTTCTTGCGCGTCTGTTCACGAAACCTTGCATAATACCATACAAACACCCAAGTTTCCCCTCGCATTAATGAATAACACTTGCCTTGCTATGTCCTGATTCTGTATCACGTTTTTTTTTTCGATGATCGCAGTCCGACACCCTGGATTCCAAACGTCGCTATGATGAGGGGTCCAGGGTGAGCCTTCCCAGAGTTGCACTGTTGGGAGCATTGGTAGTCAGTTGTCTGGAGATCATGCTTTCACCGGCTTCGGACTAGTGCGCGGCGGCTGTCTGCCCGGAATATCCGACGATATTCCGTTATATGCATGTTCAGTCACCTCTTTATCGACCCACTCGTCACCGCCAACTCTGACATTCTGACTGGGGGCTTCACTTCCGGGCGGGTTCAGGGCGAGTTCAGGGCGGGGCACCTGGGTCTGTCAGATCGCAGGTGAACCGCCGCGGACCCCCCTGCCCCCCCCCCCCCCCCCTTCCGCCGCGGTCCACGACGTGCGCCAACAGAGGATGAGCGATGGTCGACCAACTTCAAAGAAGCCGCTGCCTCTGCCGACGCAGATTCCACGCGTCGAAAACGTCGAACTATGCGACAGAAACTTGGCAGTGACGGCGACAGTGACAGTGGCGGTGCTACGAAAGAACTAACACTGAAGTGTTGATTTCCAATGGGTCTCCTTCGCTCACCAATATGTCGATGGCTCAACAGCATGCTGTTCGGGTGTGTCTGGCTCGATGCCCGGTATTCGCATTAATCCCTTATAGTCTCAAAGTACCGAGCGCGGGCCGTCTATTTCGGTGGCCCAGTTCCGCCTGCCGGAGCGGCCCTGCCGGTGTCAGCGGCCGGCTGTGTCGGCTGCCTTTGATCTCTGGTCGCGGGGTCGGCGCGGCCGGCCGGGGTCGTGACCTCTGGGGACCGCGGTTGACCCCGCGCCGTCGCTGCATGGCGTCTGTCGCCGCCGAGAATGGCGGCCTCATTAGCGTAATGGGTGATGGCGCCCGGGCCATTTCAGTGTGATGTGGTATACCGCTCTGAGTGGATTGACCAAGTGCCGTGGTAAACTGGACTTAGATGGGGCTTGCGACGCTGCCTTGGACGGTGCCATTTACGTGCCGCTGATATTGAGTCGTATAATCGTATAACTGGATAGGACAGGTGGTGTAATCGGCTCGCTCTTTATAATCTGTGTTTGGTGCTCTCGAAATGGAGCTGCCTACTTTATCTGGCTGATGCATGCAAAAGTAATAAGTCTTGTTCTCTCCCTTGTTTCTTAATTTTGAGCTGCAGTTTTATAAGTCAGTTCAGAACAAGCTGAGCCGCGCTGTACGAACTTTGGAGATGTTCACGCTCAGCTAAGGTTTCGCTCGTCTCGTCTCAAACTCATTTCGCCCTGCCGACGAATCACACCACTGCTCTTTTTTATGCATGTCATGTTTTGAATGGGCGATTCTCTAGATAAAAAGCATCTCGCTTGCGGCCTTTAGTCGGCTCAGTTTTTACTCCCTCAAGTTATTTGTAAGTGAAGACTTCAGAAGGCACGAGCCGAGGCCAGTTTAAGAAACGGGAAAATGTAGGCTGCGGCGTTTTTAGGCCTGAAAGTCGCCCGCAAGTTTCACCTTAAAAAAATATTACCGAGGAAAAAAAACTAAAAAGCTGTTGTTGTATAGGTATGGGAGCCTTACTGTTTTTGTCTACATAAGTGCTTAATATTTCGCGAGGTTGGTGAAACCTTTTGGTGGTCGCAGCCAGCGATTTTTCTGTTGGTAGGTAAAACTGGCCTCTGGCCCTGGGTCTGCTGGGTGTGCTATTATTCAGATGACTCAATTCAATTGGTGTTGTCAGATCATGTTCGCACGAGTAACCATGTGCCATCCGATTTCCGATTTATGTGTGACATCAGCCAAGCCTGACTGCCGGATATGACGTAAAATAAAATATTAATTTTATAGTCCGCCGCAACGCATTAGACGCGTATTTGATCAGACGTGTGAACCTTTGTGCGGCACCAAAGGGAAGAGTGCCGTTTCCGAATACATTTGGCACACTCACATTTTTTAAAATAATTTGTCGAGCACGGAAATGAGGAACGAATATGTAGCGCCGTGACCTCCGAGCCTTTCCGCAGACGCGAATCATTCGGAATTTCAATTTGGTAGCGGATTACACATGCTCATTGGCAGTGCGTGGGAATTGGGACAAGGGGTGCCGTCAACTTATATTGCTACCCTTCGCAATTTCTTGGCGCAAACGGTCATTTGTTTTGCCGGTTTGGACGGTTTATATTTTTTCATTGATATTAAGTGTCAACTAAACTGGATAACCACAGCTAAGCCGCGAATATGTTAAATGTTTCGACTCGGCTGGTTTTCTCCCCTTTTTGTTTCATTTCAAGTGTTAGTTTAGAAGCCCAGCAGTCCCGGTGCTGCGCAAACTGGCCATGGCAATCGATGCTCCCTTAAGGTCAATGCCCTAAAGACTAAAGTCCTTAACAATTACTTTATCTTAGACTGTGCGTTATTCGCCCATGACCTGACCTGACCTGGGCTGCCCTGCCGTGCCCACAGAGTACCTGAAGCAGAGGAGCTCTTGGGGCGAGGGCGGTGCCGAGGGCGGCCCTTCGCCCTCCTACACAGCCACCTCGACCCCGCCCTACCTTCGCTACGCCGGCGGCCTGCGCGCGCTGCTCAATGACAAGGAGGGCGTCGAACACTTCAAGGTCAGTGGCGCGACTGCTGTAGACGGCGGCCGGGCCGCGGGGGCTGGTCCAGGCGATCCAGCTGGGATTGGCGGGGTCACAACGTGGAGGTATTGTGAATATTACAAGTTCTGTGCGTACTCAAAGAACATATGAACTAACGTATGGATGAGTGAGTGAGTGAGTGAGTGAGTGAGTGAGTGAGTGAGTGAGTGAGTGAGTGAGTGAGTGAGTGAGTGAGTGAGTGAGTGAGTGAGTGAGTGAGTGAGTGAATGAATGAATGAATGAATGAATGAATGAATGAATGCATGTATTGAAGCAGCTGTAGATGATTTTGTACGACTGCTCTATCGAACGTTTGCTTCAGGAAGGTATAGGTAAAGATAAGTAAATGAATTGATGCTCTGTTTTTTTTTTCTGACTTGTGGTGGCCCTTTTATGGGACATCGTGGCTATTTTCAAGTGTTTTTATGTATCCCTGTTTCAGGAAGTGCTTTACGAAAATATGCGACAGGGAGTGTTGTCTGTTTCAAGGTTTACCGGTTGAGCAAGTTGTACTTTGCCCAATCCTTTCAGTGCCCTGCCTTGCCCGCCTTATGTGTTAGCCCCTGAATTCCGCCACTGAAAAACCACGCACGGAAGGCAGACATTGCAAGAGTGCTTCCTTGTACCGCCTGTGTGGAAGTTTTCGACGAACGAATCCATTCGGCGTGCTATTTTCAACATCATAAATCCTTTGTTATGCAGTATCAACAAGTTCTTGTTATTATTTTACACCCTAGATAAGCTGTGCGATGGAAGACAGGTACAGCGCGACTTAAACGGTTATACATGATTGTCAAATTGTTCTATGATGTTTTACGATTTTATCGTATGTTTTAAGGCAATGGGCGCAATTCTGAATTCTATCAGCCACTATACTCATGCTATTGATGCATTGTTGCGCCGAGATAGCATAAGCGTCATTTTTGCTGTCAGTGACGCCACCTGTGAACTTATCCGTGCAGCCTTTAGACTCAGTGCTCCCAGTCACAGTGGTACTGTCTGTGTGGAAATGTCATCACCACTACCATACCATCGCGTCTGTCTGTGCTGTGACAGTGTGACACTGTGGTAACCGTCTGTCCCATTTCGCTGAAACACTTGTATCGTTACCCCCAGTCCTTTGTCAGTGTTTCCACACCATCTTCAGACCGGCTTCCTTTGCATTCACAGTGAATGTCGACCAGTGGTCCCTCGCAGGATTCGTGCAGCTCTTATTGGTCGCATGCGGGTCTGGTGGTTTCACAGAACGGCTGGCTGCACTCGGCGCTAACTCCGGAGTGTCAGCGCCAACTCATGAGTGTCAGCTCAGCGCGGTGCCGAGTTAGGTCCGTCGCCGCGGCGCCCTATCTGATGGTCAATAATGCACGGAACGTGTAGGCACCGGTCTGCACCGCCGGCCGAGACCGCTTCAATGGTGCCGACTGATGGAGCCCGAGTGACATGAGCTAATCACAGACGACGCCGTGAGACGTCGTCGCGCTCCGCCCTTCCCCCGCTGTCTGGCGACTGCTCGCTGGTCACCGCCTAACGCTCTCCTAACGCTGATTTGGTGTCGTCGCCCATTCTGGGTTCTCTGATGTCTTCCATTGTGAGCGACGTTATGGGGTGGCTTCCATCAATGGTTAGCCCGGCGCTCACTTGAGTCGTCTGCTGAATCTGTGACTGTGGCGGCCTGGACAACCCCCAGCAGTTCCCCTTGCTCGCTCGGATGCTGGCTAGCCGTGTAACAGCGGGAGCGGCTGACGGGTCTCAGACTCCAGTGGCAGAGTGATTGTCGAGCGGGAGGCGGGATGTCATGTTAAAGGTTGAGGGGTGGGCGCGGAAGCGGCCATGGTGCTCTCAGTCACAGAGAGTGTCTGGGGCTGGGGAACTGTGGGGACAAGGTGCCGCTTTTACTCTACCCTGTCCCCTAACCCCGTCCCTGTCCCCCGGCGCCGTCGTTACTCGACACCGCTGCTGGCGGCGGCCCGTTTGTCGGCCCTTCGTTCGGCAGCGCGGACTCCGAGACCCCGTGCCGCGGACCCGGCGAGCACCGGCCGCTGGCGCCGGGCGCCGCTCAAAAGTGGCCCTTCGCGGAACTTGTGATCCGTTTGTTTTCGATGAGCTGGCTGGCTGGCGGCGGGCCGCTGTTGCGATGTGAGGCTGTCTCCGCCTGGCGGGGGAAGGATAGTGTGGCCGGTGGAGCGGCCGGCGCAGAGGATGGCCTCGTTTGACCCCGCCAGGACTGTACTCGGCGACCCGCCCAGAGAAGTGGGGACTGGCTGCTCGGAAGCCGTGTTGCGGTTTAATCAGCCGGCCGCCGGCGACACAGAGCGGTTCCATTACACGGAACGCGGCCGATCAAAGACCGACACTGCGCGGCTGCAGCTCAGACGAATCCATGGCGGCACCGGCGCTTCGGCGAACTGTTCGGTTAATGGGGGATTAAAGCTCGATATTCGGGTCCGGTGACATTTGGTCGGTGTTGCTCTGTCAAAGCTGTTCTATCAATGGCATTCTGTTGGTAGTCAATGAGATTTTGTCGGGGTCTATAGGTTCTACAGTCTACATAGATGGGGTCAGTGCTGACTGGGATAGACTGATCAGTGATCAATGAAGTGACATTCATTTTAGTGCATTTTAGACACGTCCGCTTGTGACGAGATTTATTATGTTGTTTCTCATACTTAATCGGATGCCAATAGCAAGCGTTATGCCTGACATACTGTGACACCTCGTCCCGTTTTTCATTGGTCCTCCGGCCTGGCGAGGTGGTCCGAGGGGCCGCCGGGCCGGTCCTGGCTCCCCGTTCTGAACTGATTCTGTGTAGTCGCTGCTATTTTACTCTCTCACCTGACATGATCTCTGGCTTTGTACTTTGTCTCTGTCCTACCCTGTCCTATACTCTGACCGCTAGTTGTGTCACTGACCGCCGATGTCTGGCCGTCTCACTGACCTGACCTGACCTGACCTGGCCTCTGGTGGTATCACTGACCTCTGACCTCTGATGTCCGGCCGTATCACCGACCTGACATGACTTGACCTGCGATATTCACTGACTTCCGACCTCTGATATCTGGCCGTATCACTGACCTGACCTGGCCTCTGGCGGTATCACTGACCTCCGACCTCCTCCCCCAGACGTACCTGAAGGAGGAGGGATGTCCGGAGATGCTCTACTTCTGGTACGCCTGCGAGGGTGTCCGGCAGCAGTGCTCCGCAGACCCGGCCGCCGATCCCGCTCAGTTTCGCCAGCTCATTCGGGCCATCTACAAGCGGTTCGTGCGGCCGCGGCGGCGCGGCGGTCGCGCCGCGTCTGTGGCGAGCAGTGGCGCGGCGGCGGCCGAGCGCGAGCCGGCCGAACTGCCGCTCAGTGAGGACGTGCGGACAGAGATCGCCGAGCGCGTGCAGGACGGCCGACTAGACGCGGATGTGTTCGATAGTGCTCAGGCCGAGGTGGAGGCCGAAATGAACCGGACGCTGTACCCGAATTTCCTCAAGTCGGACTACTACATCCAATTAGTGCAGGGCGGCGGCGGTGTGGGCGGCGACGGCGAGGGTGAGAGTGTGGAAGGCTCGAGCTGCGCCAGCTCCGTGTGCGGCCCGCCGTGCCCCGCCGCGGGGCTGCCCACACTGCATGAGGAGCACGAGGGCTCGGCGGGCGGCTCGACGACCGGCGCCGCGCCGGGCCCGGCCGTGGCGCCGGCGCTGACCCGTGGCGCGCTGCTGGCCACGCAGGATAAACGGGCGCTCATCCAGCCGACCGGACGGCGGAAACCGGACCGAGTGACCACCTCCAGGTGAGTTCAGGGCGGGGTGACCGGCCCAGGCGGCTGGGGCACCCGGCCCGGGCGGCAGGGAAATCAGATTGTCCCCACTGGGCCTAGAGGGATAGTGGGGTATGGCATAACGTTAGGACGTGGGCGAACACTGCTGAGTGCTGCCGCTGGTGCCTGCTGAGAGCTGTTTGAAGTCGTATTTCACTGGTTGATGAAGCTGAAGTCTAGCCAGGCTAGCTGATAAAAGTCCAAGCCTTTACTGGCGCCTGGCAACTGAGCTGAGGCCTTCGCCGTGGTTTTGTGAATGCTGAGTTTGTGTGCTGTACTGCATATGCAGGGGCACGTGAATCCGCATTTGAAACGGAGTTTGTAGGGAGCGTTTGCCGCAAATCCGTGTGTAATACGCATTTGCTTTGGTCATGTACCCGGGGTAGTTGCGTTTTCGAGAATAAGGTGCGCCGATTTCCTTTTTGATCATGGAAACTGGAACGTTTTGTGAGTACCTCGTTGTATAGTCGACTACAGAATGATGTTCCACTCCTTAGAAGCTATCAGTTGACCGGGGCGCTAAGTTGTGCCGTTTATCACGCAATTAAGCGTGTCAATTGTGAGCATTGGGACAAAGCTATAATTTGTGAACTCAGTCCGTGTGATGCGGCACAGCCTACCACTCCAGGCAAATAATTGCCTGTGAAAAGTGGAACATCATTCTGTAGTCGACTATACTCATCACCAACGCAAATGGTTTTCTTTGATGTTCTTTGAAGCTGTACGGACTTATTTCATTCCGAGTGAGTATTTTTGAAGAGTTATGTAATTGTTAACATTGCTGAACCCGGTACAGATCAACAACGTGCGGCGGTGTCCCGCTCATAGCGCGGGATTTTACGAAACCACCGTGTCATGTGGTGAAAGAGATGATGTTCGTGCACTGCTTCTGGGACGTAGACTTATTGCTGACGCTTGGGTGATCAAGTGAGTGTGGGGTGAGAAACGCTTTATCAAGTCGATCAGCAAGTGTCACTCTTTCAAGTACTGCTCCGACAAAGCTATAAAAAGTGACATTTTCCAGGCCGGGACCATCCAAAACGGTATTGTCTCGACAACCCACGAGGCCTTTACATTTGATCTGCTTGTTGGAGCTAAAATTTCACTTTGATTTAATTTGTATGGGTTCGGTCTCAACTTTGGTTGACAATAAGCCCACGGTTCTATATCGTTCGCACCTGCAGGTGCGAACTTTTCACGCTGCTCAGGACAGATCGTATTGTGCGGGTCACGCCCTGTTGTGCTCTGTGCTGTTTTCAGCTGCGCCTAGGTGTTGCACTAAGTCGCTCATGATATTGCGAAGCGGGTCCGTTTCAGTTAGTTGTGCTTTCTGTTTGTTGGTTATGCTTCTGTTTGGGACATTGGCGTGTGTAGCGTTCTTGGGATGTGCTAGTTCCACCCTTTCGTTTCTACTGCGGATCTCTTGTGTTTATAGGGAAGAGCTCTCATGATGCATTGCATTCGTGATGTCGTATTGTGCCCTCGTCATTGCGTCGCTAGGCTGTCTGGCAGTCGAGAAGTGTCCCGATCAATGTGGTCTCGAGTGCTGCTTGTTGAAGCGTCTCCGCTGAATGATCTGTAACCCAGGCAGCATCCATGGATCTGCCAATGAACGATTGGCGTGCGACGTTGCTATGACAACGGACAACCGATGATGCGGCGTATTAGTGGGTGTCCAATGTTTGACGCACTCTGGGATATTGGTATTACTGGTCGGTGGATATTGATTGATACCTGTCGTAGGTCGCAGTGCATTAATGCCTGGATTGCCGGCTGCGTTCTTTACACAAGTGTCAGCTGTTCATTAGTCAGCATTAATACGCACCTGACGCTCTGCTTTCGCGAAGCCGCTGCGTGGCGCGGAACATTTAGTGATGATAATAGCAGAAGCCAGTAATTAACGCTTCAGCTACTAGGCGACGGCCCATTCGTTCCTTAAATGCCTGACGACTCAAAACGCGGCCAGTTGAGGGCACCTACAGCAGGCGAAGGGTCCAAATGAGCGCTGTTATGGCGGTTAGTAGATTAGCCGGTGAGGGCGGTGCCACTTGACTTGTAAATGGGCGGCTGGGGGTGCGTGGACCCGCTGTTTGGCGCTGCGCTGAGCGATTGTGTCGTTTGTGCGGTGACATGCCAGGGACGTGGGGTGGTATTTGTCCAGTATTGGATACGGTGGACAGAATTGGACACTTAGCAAATTTTCAGTGTGAAATAGACATTGGTTGTGAAGAGAATAGGGCAGTAAGTCTAAGTTGACACTAGGGTTGCTATGTGAGTTTCTGTACTGCATTTCGCTATGACCAGCGCGGTATCTGCAGTTTGAACAGAACATGTGCGCTCGCTGTGTTCTAAATTTAGCACCAACACCTGACTCTGGTCACTTAGGACAGCTGCGCCGAAAATCGATGACGAAAATAGCACTGTTAGCTGGCGGCCGTGTGTTTTGGTGCGTCAGTTGTGAGGTGCCGCGATGTCTTGTTACTCGTTAGGTACTTGAGATTTCCCGTGTGATCACTGTCGGCAACTTTCCGTCTGGGTTCTATAGTACGCGGCTGGGGCCGTGGTGTGTCATCGCGCTCACCGCTGCTCTACCAGGGACACTGGCCCTCGGGGTCGCGCCCTGCCGGCGATGGAACCCCCCTTCAAAGGCAGTCGCTCGAGCACTTGTCAGTCATAGGTATAGTGGACAGCTTGTTTTGAATGTGAATGGCTGTGCCTGTTTGATTGATAATCCATGTGTTGTTTTGCCACAGAGCAGACTGCTCTTGCACTCATTGCTATCTTGCTAACCTTCTCTGTAAGTATTGAACGAGTGTGGGTTATGCCCGATGTAGAAGCTTAGTTTTGGGAACAGTTGATGTGTTATGTCGTCTGTTGGTTCTGCCCACGGCCTCAGTCGGCCCCGCTGGCCTATATGGCCGCTCGCTGGTCTGTTGAGTACCACTTGTTGCTGTTTGCTTCAACAAAACCAGCCGATTCGTCGCGGCGGAACGGAACACTTGAGCGCCCGCCAGGCTATCGGCTGTGTGTCGCTCCTTTGATCAGTTATGTAGTTCCTTTTTCCGCTGTTCTCGCTTCTGGGAGGTGTTACAATAAGCCCCACCGGCGCTCTGGTTGTTGTCTGTGTCCGCTGTTTTTTACTGTACGGCCGATCGCTGGTGATCGGTAGTTTCCGACTGGTCGTGCCTGTTGTACCGCGGCGCCGGCCAGCTGTAACCGCTGTCTCGCCGCGGCCGCTCCGCCGTCGCTCGCCCGGCAACCCGTCTGCCCTCGGCGCGGCGCGGCCGTGGCTGCCCCGTATCCTGGTGGCGGGTTATCCTGACGGCCCAGCTTTGATCGCGGCCGGCTTTGTGCTAAGTCCGGTTTCATTTTTACGCGGCCGCGGCGGCATTCGTATGTGTTCTTTTCTGGCCCGTCCAGCCGATGACTTCATGGCTCCCACAGTGGTGATCTGAGCAGGCGCTGGAGTCTCCGGCGCCGTCATACAGCGCGGCTGGCCTTTACATAGTGTCCTGCTGAATAACTGATGCGCGAGTTTGACAGCGCCGTGTCGCTAGAATGGGATGGAAGTGACACGCGGCGCCAACTCGTGTCGGTCACTGTCATGTTGAGATCGAACTAAATGAGTTGTTGGTGTGTGGCTTATGGGTTGATGGTGGTTGGACCGGATCTACATGCGGGGTAGTGTGTTATATATCTCTGCTTGTATACCTACCCCAATGTCCGCCACAGGAAGTTATTGGAATATGTGAACTGAGCGCCCTAGCCTCTAAGTGTTCAGCTACATTGGGTAACGGTTTTGCCATTAACATTGCAGCACATTAGAAATAAAACCATCTGTTATCACCCAGTTTCCATTAGTATGGTGTCCGTATGTGTCATTACATTGCATGCCCAGTTCAAAGCTTTCTTTGCTGTGTTCGATTTGAACTTCTGAAAAGCTGTGTTCTCGAGAAGAACCCCTGACCGCGCTCTGACCGCCCCCTCTCGTTGTGCCGCCAGGCCCGGCCTACCGTACCAGGCGCCCGGCCTGCCGCTGCCGCGGCCCGTCAACCCGTACCACACGCTCTACAACTCGTACAACCCAGTCAGCCGGCAGGACTCGGAGCTGCAGAGCATGAGCTCTGAGGCGCTGACAGACGACACCGGCAGCCGGGCCGGATCCTCTGTGTGAGTGTATTTTTGGAGAGTTATGTCATTGTTAACCTCGGTGAGCCGGGTACAGCACCCACAAACAATGTGCAGCTGTGTCTCTCTCATAGCGCGTGTTTTGAGGTCTTTGCTGAGGACATGTTGACCTCCGTCATATCTTTCTAGTTGAGGTTTATTTGCCATTGGGTCTACAGTGCAGGGATATTTTTATCTCGCACTCCTCTGAGATGCAAAGATAAGAATTTGTTACATCTGCATCCCTCTGAGATGCAAAGATAAGGTCTCGAGAGTTCATAGCAAAAAATCAAGAGTTCAAGTGATGATGGGTCAATAACCGAACGACATTGTTAATGGTTGTGTATGGATGAACCTTATGAAATATGAACAAACTACTCTGAATCTATTTTTACATAGATGAATGCATTTAAATATAACATTTTATTAATTAAGAATAAACCTCAACATAGAAAGATATAGGATTACTCATGGCTCACTCGTGGAAGATCGGATATCTTTTCCTCGCGTGTTACAGAAAAACCTCGCTCCTTCGTCGCTCGCTTTTTCAGTAACCCACTTGGAAAAGATATCCTTATCTTCCACTCGGAGCCATGAAGAATCCTCTATGTCTACACCTTTTTAGGCGCAATTTAAAAAAGTTAAAGGCCAAATTCAAAAAGTTTACGTTCGAAATGCACGTGAACGTTTTGAATTTGGCCTTGACTCTTGAGCTTTTTGAAATTGCGCCTAAAAAGGTGTAGTGGCAGGCCTAAATGCGGTGTGATTTTAGCGTAATTTTGGTACTTTATTTTAGCACTTATTATGTAGTTTGGTGTATGAAGGGCGAAGGGAGAAATGAACAGGGTGAAGACTAAGACGCAAACTGTGGTTCGGGTAGACATGATGTGAAGGAAGCGCCCTGTCCTCTCATCTATCCCTACACTTGCGCCCTGTCCCCCAACTGCCCCCTCGCGTGCGCACTGTCCTCTCAACTGTCCCTCATGCCTCACGAGCACCGGCTAAGGTGGGGATCCGCCCCATCCCCTCATGCCCCTCTACTGCCCGGCGGCGGCGCACCTACCAGAACTGTCCCGGCCGGAGTCATTGATCCTAGCCGGTGCCGCCGGGAAGCCACCGCAGGTCAGGAGCCGTTACCGGGCCCACGGCCGGCGGACGGGCCGTGGGCGGTTCCAGAAAGTGCAGACGGCTCTCCGCTGAACCAGATATTAATACTGAAGCTAGGATTACACTTAATCACTCAAGGGCTACTTAATGCTTCCTGCTTTTGGGTGACGAGTGCTGCCTGACGACTCTCTTGCTGGTATAAAGTCGGATAGAAACGAGCTTCACGACAACCTCTCCCACCGTTTAACATTTGGCTTAAAACCCATACTATGTCTGGTGACTGACCTTTGACATGTGGTTTGATCTGTGACCTGTGTCGCACGAGCTGTATAGTTGACCTTTGACCTGTTACTGGGTCTGTGGACTGACCTGCGGCCTGACCTCTGTTTGACCTGTGACCTGTGTGTTCTCAGGAGGGACGGACGGTCGGGTCACTACAACACGCGCCTGTCTCAGAAGCGGATACACAAGCTGCAGCGTCAGATGATGCGTGAGAGCGCGAGACAGAACCAGGAGTCGATGCTGCAGAACATGGTCATACCGCGCACCCAGAGGTGAGACAGAGGGAGACACGGAGGGAGAGGGAGGGAGGGTGCCGAGAGTGGTGTTAGTACCAAACTGCTGCCGAGTATAAGTGGAGTGTTGACGGGACAGTATAGTTGATAATTCGAGTGGAGTCACGGCTTTTGCGGGCCGTTGTGGTGAAGTATTGCAGCGCTGGTTCGTCTGTGTTCGTGCCCATCTGTCTGTGCTCTAGATCCTCCCTCTGCCCACCTGTGTCCTCCCTGAGACTCTTTTTGCCCTCTCGAACGTCCCTTGCACGCTCGGTGCCGCCCCTGACTGTATCAAACGCCCTGTGCCGCCCCCGGTTGACGCCCCGTGCCGCCCCAGCTGTTCTCCCCTCTGACACCCTGTGCCCCTGCTATCCCCCTTTGACGCCCTGTTGTCCGGCCTGTTTGGCGCCCTGTGTCACCCCCAACCCCTGTTATCCATCTGACGCCGGTGTCCCTCAGACACCCCCGTCCCCCTGGGACACCCAGTGCTGCCCCTGTCTGTATCTGACGCTCGGTACCCCCTCTGGCCGTCCGCAGGCCGACAGTGCCCCAGATCGACCCGACCCGGAATGTCCAGGAGTTCGCGCGGCTGCTCTCATCCAAACTGGAGAGGGTTATCGTCGAACGGGAAATGGTAGGTGGCACTGCAGCGCGAGAGAGGATGGCGCGCGATACTGAGAGACAGAGAGAGATAAAATTTATTTACAACATATTGATTATTGACAATGATTGATACAGCAAAACATACACGAATTGGCGTACAAGCGCGTTTAGCGCTTAATACAAATTACAAGGCGCCTTTCGCTACCTTATAAGGCACATATTGTTACACCAACTAGCCTACCTACACTTCACACTTATAAGATAAATGCAGAGCAACGAATTCATTCGGTATTATTTTTTTGGTAATGAAATTAAAGTGTCGACCCCCGTCCAGTCAAGTACGGGTCCCTGCAGCCTCCACGCCCGATACTAGGGACATGGCCGAGCGTTTAGAGGTGGACGGCGCGCGACCGCCGCCACACTCGGCTCTGGAGCTGGTGTGGAGCTCTCTGTGTCATGTGATTATTTTATATGAGAATTACAGGAATAGTGTCATTTTACGTAATGCAAGCACACAATGGAAGGGTGCTTTATTCTTTAGGAGCTCCTTGAAGGGAGTGCTAGTGTTCGTTTTATTGATGTAGCAATATCGGGCTGCATGTTTTGATTTGCCAAAGCTAGAACAGTCATTGAGGAATGTAGCAGAATGTCATATAACGTTTCACAGCCTACATGAGCTGAAGTTCCCGCCCAGGATCTTCAAGATGTCATAATTCTTAGAATAAAGGCGACAAGGCTATGGCGGCACCGCACTACATCACCAGAAGCTGGTTCAAACCGAGCCCTGAGCCTCCGTGCGCCGGGCTAATCTCATAGGACCATTTCCGGTAGCGTGTTGATATGCGAGCCTGGTGCGACCTTTGTAAACGCTTTGATGGTGCGCCGGCATGTCTGGACCGCCGGTGATATTAGAGCGAGCGAGCCGTCCTACAATTGAGTTAGTTATTTCCCAGGCCTGGCTCAATACGCTCAATTCCGGTTCGACTATCGGATCAAACACTTGGGCCATTGCTGTTTACCTTTGAGACAATCTGAGATTGATCTGGGATGATATATCACCGTTTGATGGCTGTATGCTCCGGAACTTTGTCTGTCGGCTAGTTGTGTTGGGCATCTGTCGGTCGCGTCACTAACTTGTGTTTCTGTGTATGTCCGCCAGATGGACAGCGGGGTCGACTCGAAGCGACTCCTGCAGGATGCCATCGGAAAGCTGGGGAAACTGGCTGTGGAGAACGAACAAGAAATCCTGGGTAAGTGAAATGACGTCAATGGATTTCAGCGGTCATCAGCCTCGCGCCCACACGGCCTGTCGTGTCCCTCGAGTCGTGTAATGACGTGTGTTAGAAGATGGCCGCTGGTAGCCTTTCATTGAAGTCGTACGGCCTTGTGAGTCAGTCCAGTCCAGACGTCTTCTGCATGCTGGATTGCAGATCAGACTAGTCACTGTCTTTCTTTATTTCCTATCCTGGACGATGGATTACCTGTTACGCATACGCTCAACACTGACTGTTAGAAGCCGTTTTCCTGGGTACTTTGGGGTCACGGTATCTGACGACTGTTTCACAACACACAATCTGGCAGTCTGAGCCATCCAGCCAGTAAGGCTATTCTTGCCTTATGTCGGCGGAATATATGACGGCGAATGGCTGAGCATCACGGGCGGGCTTCCCTTCAATGTCTGACCGAGTCTGAGCGTGTCTGAGGCGGCCTTTTGCCGGATTTCGGTGAGCTGCGTGGCCAGGAAAGGTCTTTAGGTGGCGTCAAAAGGCCGGCGACTGCGGCCATCAGGTCAGGGAGTACATTCCATTTTGCCGTGTGGTTTAGTGACGGTGCTATTTACGTTGATATAGGTTTTGATGATACTAGTCTGTAGATGAGGGCAGTTTGACATAAGATGTTATAGCAGCCGGATGCACAGCAAGGGGTATCTTATTGCTAATTGTACCAGTATGAGTGAGAGAGACCTTTCACGGGTGCTGTATTCTGTTCAAAAAGGTGGTTACGTTTGTGAGACTGGGGAATTGACTCGCTCTGAAAAAGTGAAGCGCCCTGTCGTCGGTATGCAACTAGATGGCCTATTGAATGAGAAAGAACGGCCCTCTAGCCTGCGAAAGGTATACAAAAATGGCCGATTGTGTTGCACATTGTGCGTCTGGGAACTGGTAAATTCCGTAAAAATGCTCTCTGTGGAGACGAAAAACTTCATCAGTTGTCACGAAGGAAGGCGGCCGAGGGCGCAACCCCGCGTCATTGCGCAGTGTGTAGTATTTATCCGTATTTAGAGGCGGCTTCTTTCAGGGAAATGTGGCCGGTGTGATTTTTGGGCGCCATACTGTCGGACGCCGTGAGACAGTGGATCGTTATTACCTGTCTGTGGCTAAACTCACGTGGGTAGTGAGTCAGCTGTGTTAGAATTACCAACATACTACTCCGGGTCTCTACAACTGACAATGATGACTTGTGGAAAACGCTGAGCGACGTCCTGAGCAGTGAATGAGCATCACTGCTGAACCCGATAACCGCTTGCTCGTCCCTCCAGTTGATAAGTGGCCCCTAAATTCCAGTCATGCCTGTTTGTATTCGCCTTCCGTTTCCAACTCCTCGATTACTTGCCTCACGGTTAACTCGACCTTTAGCGGTGCCCACTGAATGGTTCCAGCCTTTGACCCGGCTGAACTTGGCCCGACCTTTGACGGCTCGACCTGGCTGCTTCCTGTCCCGCCTCTGGAATTGACGGGTCGGTAGTTTCATCAGCGTGTACCCAACGCCATATGCTGGTGACTGGTTTCTACATGGCCTCCCTGGCTACCCACACACGTCTGCAACCGCACGTCTCAATGCAACATCTTTCGACACACGCCCAAGGTATTCAGTTGACTGCAGGTGTCCCTACACAACACCTTATTCATTCCCTCTGTCTGTCTGTCTGTCTGTCTGTCTGTCTGTCTCTGTCTCTGTCTCTGTCTCTGTCTCTGTCTCTCTCTCTGTCTCTCTCTCTCTCTCTCTCTCTCTCTCTCTCTCTCTCTCTCTCTCTCTCTCTCTCTCTCTCTCTCTCTCTCTCTCTCTCTCTCTCTCTCTCTCTCTCTCTCTCTCTCTATCTATCTCTCTCTCTCTCTCTCTCTCTCTCTCTCTCTCTCTCTCTCTCTCTCTCTCTCTCTCTCTCTCTCTCTCTCTCTCCCGACACTTTTACCAAACTGACCCCCTTTTCTCTCCCACAGACGCGCACATCTCCAAGGTATTCGACTCCAGCCACCAGACGCCGTCCCGCTCGGGCGCCCGCTCTCCGGCGGTGGCGGCGGCGCGGCGGGCTCCCCAGCGGCCGCCGCCCCACCGACGGGACCGGGACGTGCTGTCGACGTTCTCGGCGGACTCTGGGACGGGCCAGGACCTGGCGGCGTCCCAGCTGAGCCTGGAGAGACAGCGGCGAGGTCAGAGAGACATGACCAAGTCACGCACCTTCCCTGACTACGCCGGCTCCGGATCTGGTGAGGAAGGGGGAGGGATGGTCAGAGGAGATGAGGGGAGAGGGTTAAGAGAGGAGGGAGGAGGGAGGACGGGTGGCGAGCGCTGGGGGGAGGGGGGATCGGGCTTGTGAACAAAAAAGAGCGGAGATTGTTGGGGAAGAGTGAGGTTTTATATATAAGACGAGCCTCATGACATGATGGGATTTAGATTTGTGTTATCCGCCGTATCGTGCTCTGTTATAGGCTCGGTTATGTAAGCAGAGCCATATGTTATGTAAACTCTGTTATTGTCTTTTGTACCCGCGTTTTATTGTTAGAATTACTTGAAATACCTTGGATTCATTCATTGTACTCTTTTAGATATGTATCAGCCTTGTTCATCAATGTCACTCATTAAACAGTATCGAAGCTCTGTGTTCTTTTTTCTGTTAACACGTCTTATTGCGGGTGTTGTGGACTGTGGAGTGCGACCTCAGTGTGGCCTCAGTCTAACCGTCTGTCTGTCCGTGTCCCGCAATTACAGAGTCTCAGTCGCACCGTGCGCCGCGCGACCCGACCCGGCGCAGTCACTAAGTAACCCCTACAGTCTGACCATATATCTGTTACTCTGCAATTACAGAGTCTCAGTCGCACCGTGCGCCGCGCGACCCGACGCGGCGCAGTCGGCAGTCGCTGATGGACCCCGACTCGGGAGTGTCAGTGGTCTCTGCTGACCTGCTGCCGGCGCGCACCCGACCCGCCGACAAGTGAGTCGCCACTACCGGCGGAGACGGGACAGGGCGGGAAGGTTTGGGTATGGCACTAGATGGCAACTGAGAGCGCATAGGGAGAGCAGTGACCTCTGTCGGTGGATAGGGTGGATAACGGTGGACGGCCGTGGATGGGGCCGTGGATAGGTGGGTACTGTGGAAGACGTTGAAGGCGATGGGTGATGTGGCTAAACTCTCTAACCCTTTCTCCGTTTTCCTCTCAGGATGCTGATGCTACCTCTCCTATCCTAAGGATGCTGATGTTGTCCCTTTCCTTCCTCTGGCGCTGATGCTATCCCCTTCCTTCCCCTCAGGATGCTGTGATGCTGTCCCGTTTCGTTCCCTCAGGGTGCTGATGCTGCCCCCTCTCCTACCCCATGGTGCTGACGCTGTCCTCTCCTCTCCTCAGGGTGCTGATGCTGCCCCCTCTCCTCTCCCATGGTGCTGATGTCGTCCCCTCTCCTACCCCATGGTGCTGATGGTGTCCTCTCCTCCCTCAGGGTGCTGATGTGGATGCAGCAGACGGAGCGGGACGAGGCCTCTGTGCGCCACCGGGCTCGCTCGGCACACGCGGCTCCCATGCCGCCGTCAGGTCGCCGGCCGCCGGCGGCGCCCCTCCCGTACAACTCGTCCCGGTCCGGATCCCTGGACCGGGCCGCGGAGGAGGAGAGGAGGGGGCGCAGCAGGTCAGAGAGCGGGGGAGAGGGGCACTGGGGAGAAAGGAAAGGGATGGAGGGTGGGAGGAGCTTGAGGTTTTCTGATGGCTAGGTTGCGTCGAGGCAATTCTTATGAATATTCTTATGAATACCGACAATTGCTTCTGCTGTTGGTGTATGGAGTTGTTACTCTTGCAGCTGAGCCTGATGACGGCTATGAGTGTAAGGTTTTCTTACAGAAACATGTATGTCATATCAATGTCCCAAAATTTGTCTATTTGGGTGGGAAACGACATCCAAATGAAATTCATTTTCCACTCTCACCACCATTTTTAAGAACAATTTTCCACTCCCAAGTCCCAACCAAGAAAACATAGATTTTTTACCTATAGAAAGACAGTTGTGTGGATGCCCAGTTAGCATCAAACATTCTACACCCTAGAATAAAATGCATGCTTTTTGTCATTTCTCACTCCCTTTTGATCTAATCGAATCAGCAGTTTTCCACTCTCTCCCCTCTTTTTGGTGGGTAATTTTCCCCTCTGACACCCAAGACAAAACTCAATTTTGGGACACTGTGTCATATTGCATTCAGCTGTTGCAGGAAACTGAACATTTTCTAGCTAACCTCTGCGCATCCACTTGTACGTGACCTGTACTGCGCCTATGACCACCGCACGACAGTCCGTGTGCTCCAAGACCATAGCATCGCTGGCCGCTGTGACCATAACTTGACCCATGTGTGTACCGTCGTCCCACAGGTTATCGGATAGCCAAATGCAGGCAGCTCCGTTCAACTCGCTGAAGCGGCACCAGCGACCGCCGAAGCCTCAAGGTGAGGATGGGTTCACACCCTCCCTCCCCTCTCTCCCTCTCTCCCTCTGTCTTTGTCACCGACCCTCTCCCCGACTGGTCAGAGGTAGCACCACCTAGTGGACAGATTCAGCTGAGAGCAACACAAGAGCACCGTAAGGCCCGCTTTAAGCGTAGATCGCGGCTAATTAAGACACTCAGGGCGCCTGTGTTGCTCTCAGTTGTGTCTGAAATGTAGAGTCACGTTCACATGTTTGATGGTTCTCAAATCCCTTTTGTTTTGTTTTGGTTGTTTCTTCGTCTTGTCTTTACACGGCAGGGTAATTGTTCATTGAGCACAGTGTGATGTTTTGTTTATTTATTATCGTGATTTAGAATGTGGTCAGTGTTATTTTATGTTGGTCGTCTTCGGCCGAGTTACGAGTAGATTTTGATTGGTCAACTGGTGAGCGCGGAGAACTGTGATTGGTCGAGACGCACTTAGCATGATATGACGTCATTAGTTCGTCGGTCCGGGCTGCGGCAGCTCAACAATGCGCGATGACGCGTGTTCCTTTCTTTCCTCAGACAAAAGATCCGTTGACATATCAAACTTAGGCTGTATTTTCTTTCCTATGCATCCAATCCTCGCTCATAAAATCTGTGAGTGCTAGTGCCCACTACTTTTCGCTAACAAAACCATCAGGTACCCAAACCTCGACTTTCTAATGAAAGTCATCGTGCTACTCGCAATCACCCTGACCCAGAGATATTCGTCCATTCAATCCCTGCCTAAACGCCTGCCCAAACACAGACTTTCGTTCACCTGAGGCCACTCGAACCCATCTTCTACGCCCACCCTAACTCGGGCATCAGTCTTTCAAGACTGTTCTCAGCCCCGGGCCGCGTCAGTCCAGCCATCCCATTCCCGAGCCCGCACAGCCCGAACCGGCACCGTCAGCCCCGCGATCGGTCGCACTGTAGTGTCACGTGTACCTAGTGTTCTTGTAGTGTTGTCTGTCTGTCTCCGACCACTCTGCCGTCGCGCTCTCTCGTGCACCCGGTCACTCTCTCTTATTGCCTGCTCTCTCTCTGTTTGTCCCGGCAGCACGCGGAGACGCCGATGAAATGTTGTGCATTGCCTATACGTTCTGTGGCGAAGAAGTGCCTTATATGACGCGTGTACCCTCAAGGTACATTACGCTTAAGCAGTTTAAGCAGCTTTTGCCACGCAAAGGCAACTACAGGTGAGCGAACGCATCATAGAAGTGAGGTTGGTTGGATAGCGAATTTGGTTTTGAAGAAGTCATATTGCTCTCTTGATCACTAGTTTCTTTACTTGCCAAGAAAAGAGATGCTAACTTTATCTTTGGAAATCTGCACGCATTTTATAACGTGGCTAGGTGTTCCGACGGAAATATGGAATGTTCTCCCATAAAATGCGTCCAGGATTTCCTTTGACGCGGTTTCTTATTGCGTGTAGATGTTTCCAATCAGAGCTCGTAACGTTCCTTCCGTTTTTGTGACCCTTTATTCGCACCCCACCCAGCCACGCCGCCCCCACCCCTCGCTGACCTCCCCTCTCCGCCGGCGCCCGCCAGGTATTTCTTCAAGACTGAGTGTCCCGACTTTGAGACGGGTGTGATCCAGGAGGAGGTATCGGACGACTCTGCGCCGCTGCCCCTCTGGGAGGGCAAGGTTCACGGCCAGGTCATGAGCCGCGACTGACCCCCCCCCCCCCCCCCCCCGTCCCCCTCACATCCCCCGCCATACCCTCCCCGGCCAAACGGTCTATTTTTCTACGCGAAGTTTATGAGAGCGAGAGATCGTGTGTCGATGATATGTCGTTATATGCTGATGCGGGCCCTCGCCGGGCGCCCGGTGTGTATGCGTGTGTGTGGAAGGGTCTTACCTCGCCGGCCGCTCGGCTGCGGCCTCGGCAGCTCAGGAAACGCCTTAGCGCTGGCGCGGGGCCTCGCTGGGCCCGGCGCGGCGCGCCGCCAGTCCGCGGGGTCCGGTCGGGTCCGGTTTTGGCCCGCTGGACTCTGCCGGCTGGAGTCGGTCTTATTTGGCTGCCGTTGTGCTCTGCTGTTGGCGCATGCGCACTGCGCCGCGTGTTGTTTGCGCCTGGGGCGCCTCGCCTGCCCACGCTGTGTCTTGTCAATGGACTGTGCCGCGTTTTTAATACAGGAATGTATGCGATATGACACCCAGCCGTGTTTAGGTGGATGCGGAGGTCCTTGGGCGCTTCCTTTCAATGACTGAGAAGCCTGAAAGGTTGGCCGGATGTCAGTCCTTCCTCTATTATGGTGGGTGAATAGGGGAGCCGGTGAACCAAACGGGCCTCGATAGAGAGTCATGCGGGCGTAAAATTGAGGGATTTTTTCGGCGTTCTCATGGCTGCTAATCGATGTTTAGTCATGCTTCGGTTCACTATAGGCACCACCTGGCGACTCGCCCGTGAGACCCGTTATAGGTCCTTCAGGGCCCAGTGTTACCTAGGACCACATGTGAATAGGAATCGAAAGCAATAGCTGAGGTTGTAGCGCAGTGGCTATGCCATTTATTCAAAGTGCAGGTGACATTTATGAAGAAGGGCACGACTAAAAGGCACTATTTTACGTCACCAGTAATAAGCCCGTCACTACGGATACGCTTATATGGCCCTGGGCCCATGTGAACACGAGTACCATTATACATGTGGCCGACTGAATGGGGCGGATGCAAAGCATGGGACATTTCATGTTCGGCCCATAGCACGGGTCTGTGTCCGGATGGGGCAGACGACGCTTTCGTAAGGGCTGCATGAATTCCATCCCCACGTTGGTATGGACAGAAGCACCGCATTCATGACCGCATCTGTGTCAATTGCTCGCGGATAGGGTCGGGCGTGCCACCCTGCCTAGCTAGAGTTCGATGATTTGAGGTGCGTGTGCTGTCCTCGATACGTTTGAGAATGATTACTGACAGCGTCGAAGTGCCATGAGACCAAGTGGCTGGCACCGAGTTGGAACGCTTTTACCGCGCCAGGCCGTAACACTATGCCAATCTACCTTCAGTAACTAAAGAATCGGTGTATAACAAATCCATATTTCTTTAGTCCGTCTCATGGGTCTTGGAGGGGTCGCTTCGTAATTTAATCTAACCCACGCAATGGCATTGACCGACAAGGCGCGGCACCTAGCGGCGAATGTGTAACTCTCATCTGCCCACCGGTCCAGAGAGCGCAGCGATCGAGATAAGGGGTGCGAGCATAGGTGCGAGCTTCACACGTTCTGATCGGTGCGTGGCGATATGAGCACTGATCATTGATCAATGATCCCAAGTTCTTACCATTTACCCTGCAGTGAGAGTGTGGCTATCCAGAATGCTTCAACTGTCGCGCTGGTAGGCAGGGAAGAGGAGGGTGAACCTCCCCTCGCGTTTTCACGAATAATTCGGATACAAAGCGACCCATCGGGCGGCGAAACTTATGTAGTACCCTCGAGTTGGTCAATTTTACACCTACCCTGTAAATTTGATGACATTAGCTCCAATGACCTTTGACCTGTCACCTGTTTCTGGAGACCATGTTTGGCCGGAAGTCATGCATTGTGGGTCAGCACAAATACCAAATTTGGAGGTGCGAGCTTCACACGTTCTGACCAACCCGTAGCAATCTCTTTAAAAAGACTATAAAATTGACCTTTTATGACCTTTTGTATAGCAGGTCCCTATTTACCCGACTTTGAGTCATTGACCTGACCTGGAAGCTGAACCATACCCAGGACCTGAAAATTTGGTATCATCCCTTGGCTTCCTCCAGCCGCAGGCAACACTCGTTTTTTTTTTTCACGAAGCTCTAGAGATCATGTCAGCCAACAATGGCGATTCGACGATGTCGGCGCTAATTAGTCGGTGTCGGCTCACATGTCGGCTCATTAGATGTCGGCGTTTCCAGACTTTGTGCGACAAGTGACGTGCCAATACACTGATGGGTGAGCTCTAGGTCGAGCAGGAGCTGAACGGCTGGGAGAGATACGACCCCTTCGCCGGTTCGCCCCTAACTGAGCTGGAACAGCTTGTAAAAAACGAACATGTGCGCCGTTGCGAGACGCAGCGATTGGTACCCGATTTTAAGGTCTCAGGTTAACCGCCAACCGGTGACCTCTGAGGTCAGGTCAAGTGGCTCAAGGACTGGTTCGATTTTTGGTAAATAAATTCGCCAAAAATGGTCGCAGAGCCGTCATCTCATTTCTCGTGTTGGTCTAGCTCTGACGCGTCGAATGGTATACTTTTGTTGGGTGATGATGGTGTTTACCTCCGGTCAAGGTCAGGTCAGAGCCTCTCAGGTCACGAAACTGTTCGGAGGAGGTCATATTGCATATCATTCGATTTGGCAGGTCGTTCCGAGTCCATTGGTGGCTTTTCTGACTCGATAGCTCAATTTGATCGGGAGTTATTTATTGACGAAAAGCTAGTATGACCTTAGTGGTCAACAATGCAAAAGCGAAACATCAGACATCTCAAGGAGTGGATGAAATCACGATTCCGATAGTTTTACATGTTGCATCATTCCCGACGCCAAAATGTAGGTAGGTATGGCGTTTCCATCTTTCCCCCATTGGGTTATAATGGTAAGACATCATGTGACCTTTCGGAAAAATCCGAGATAGGTATACAAGCTATGAGACCTCTCGAGGATACTAGGGCCTGTAAGTTCGTCATATCTCGCTGTGAAAGCTCCTCTGGCACTGAGAGCGTTACGAAGCTGCGACATTTCAGTACCGTGCAGAGGTTTACTTATGACGTTATAGGTCAGTGACCTGACCTGGCCCGAAAATGTGATAAGTGTTTATGTACAGGGTGTCTCAAAAGTTCGTTCACAGGTACCAGCCATGCTTTTTTGTCAATAATTCTGAATCAACAAGAAATTAACAGTCGAAATTTTGCATGGGCATTGGTGACAACCTTCCTCAAGCAGTCTTATTGTTTTCAAGTGCATTCGACCCTTCATGAGCTCACAAAAAGGGTTCACCTCTGACCATGGGTCAGGCACGAAAATGTAGGTTGCAAAGTCGGGTATGTTGTGAAACTCTCTGTTTCAGGAGTAATGGGAATGGTTAAGTCGGAAATGACACATGTCTAAGTGTCGGCGAGGATGAGTGCAACATGATGATCATCTCATAAAAAACGGTGGCTAAAATTTTTGAAGGACGAAACCATGCGAGACTAACGGCGTTTTGAACGACCCTCGCACGACAGCAGACTCGTGTTCCGGAAAGCAGCTGAAAATGCGGTCATAACTATTGAAAACTGGCAAGAAGGTCACAGACAGAGGTTGCCCATTTTCAAAAAGTGCAGGTCATCGTAAAATAAAGACAAATTATAATTTAAAATTGTTTATAATATCTATAACGCTAATTTTTGGGGATAATAACACAAAAATCGTCAATGCCAAGGACACCTGACCCTCCAAAAGTGTCAGTTATTGTAAAATTTTATGTAACGAAGTTTCAAGAGGCAGATCTGCAGCGAATAATTTTCTTTTAAACACAAAATCCCGATAAAACCACACGATGGACAGGTTTGGGCCGTTTACAAAGCAGAACATCTCCCGAGGAAAACACTCCGCAACCGAGCGAAGGTCTTGGCATGGGGAATGACGAGCGCTTGGAATTTGCAAAATTTGCACAATGTGTCTGAGAAACAGACGTCCGACACATTCTGCTACCATATGATGCGAAAAATTTACTCCTGGTACTTCCCGTTTGTTCAGGACCGGGGTCGTTTTGAAAAGGAAAATGGCGCTTGGGATGTCGGCGCCAGTCATTCATGAAGGAGTTAGCGCCAGAGAATGCCTACAAAATACTCAAGAATGGTGTCGATGCAAGCTGTCGGCTTTCAGGGGAAATCATATGTTGCCGGGGAGCTAGTCAAAACTAAATCCGACGCAGAAACTGCAGGGGATTCCCTTGCAAGAGCTTGAAAGCTGGTAACCTTTTATCAGCCTCCGGCAGCTGACGGAGCAACAAAAATCGGTATGGGCAAATATTTTTGGAGATACAGCAAAGGGGTTGGTTTCCAACCTTCTTAATCAGTTGTCAAAGCATGCATATTTGTCTAGTGTACACACAGACACCAAAACCTTATACTTTTGGCCGGTTCTTATATGCTTTATTGGCATGGGAAATGTGTGAACGAACTTTTGAGACACCCTGTAGACTAGGTACCTACCTGACCTTTCATTTTAGCCGAATCTTTTTCAAAAGATTCGGCCAAAATCACAGGTCAGGTAGGTATGCCAAGTTTCAGCTCTCTATCGCTGGTGTTTTCCGACCTATCGCGAAAAAAAACGGTGCGGCACTCGCACCTCTCGGCCAGCGAGGGTTTATAGCTTGGAAAAAAACGTTCAGTTGTAAGAAAATACGTTTGTCGGGCTGTCCAGCCCCGTCTAAATGATAAAAAGTGACTGGCATGAGCCTCTAGTCCGCGGAGGGCTAAGAAAGCTTTATGGGATTTAGCTGGTCAATGACTGGTCATTCTGCATTTGAGCAGCCCAAAGAAGGTAATGGTATTCCTTTTTGTGACAGGTGAGTTCTGCCTCTCTCCCTGTTAGTAACCGTGCTGCCGTTACCAATACCCGAGGCAGGGATCGGTTGGTTGGAGAGCACGTCCATACGACAAGCCCCCGTCTCTTGTATCATGCTACCGACCAACAATCGCCGATCTAATCGAACAACAGCCCCCGGTCCGGTGTCGACTCCAGGTGGAGTTACATAACCGCCGTAACTGGCCGTGCGCGCTCGGCGCCGCTGCGCTGTGACCTCGACTGGCGGCGTCGACAACACTCAGTTGGGAACGCGTCGCCGCGTCGGTCGGCCGCACGCGCAGTCAGCTCTCTCCCTCACCGCCGGGGCTAGGTCGGGGTCAGGGACTTTTAGAGTGCTTGCGTCACGGAGTGTGCCGGAGTGTGTGAGCGTGTTTTGCTGTGGACAACAGGTGGACACCTGTAGACAATAGTGTTGGCACCTGTAGACAGTTGTGGACACCTGTGAACGGTTTTAGTCTCTTGTGACGGCGTACTGCAGTAACCGACCGTGTGCCGTGTTGACAAATAAACCAACAGCCAAGTGTTAGTGCCATCAGTCATGGAAGGGGCCACCAACCCACTGGACGTGACCCTCGACGAAGGTGGCCAGACGGCTGAAGAGGCCAAATCTACCACCAATGGGCGCAATACAAACGGAGGAGCCGTTAGCAGCGGCGCGCTCCCCTCCAAGGAGCTGGCTGATGACGATGACGACCCTCCAACCGGCTGCGGCGGCCTCGGCTTCTACCCGGCACCGCTGCAGCGGCTGGCCTCCCGGCACGTCTTCATCCTCTTCTTCTGCCTCAAGAACGTCTTCCAAGCCATGGTGTTCACCTACCTGATCGGCGTGCAGACCTCCATCGAGCGCCACTTCCACTTCAGCAGTCAGCAGACGGGTTTTCTCCCCTCCATCGGTGAGCTGGGTCCCCTGCTGAGTTCGGTGTTCCTCAGCTACCTGGCCAGTCACGGAAACCGACCGCGCTGGATGGGCATCGGCATGGGGATCGTGACGTGCGGCCTGCTGCTGGGGTTCGTCTCCTACCTGGTGGTGCCGGCTCCGGAGATCCGTGATAACACGGCTGAGAGCCGCCGTCTGTGCGTGGAGACGGAACTGCGCCTGCTGTCCTCCGCCGACGGCACGGGGCCCGAGTATGGCCTCAACGACACCCGGAGCTGCACCATCGACAGCAGCGGCAGCAACATCGGCTACCTCCTCTGGAGCCTGATGTACATCATGTGCGGTGAGTGGCGGCCTCCTCTGGAGCCTGATGTATATCCTGTGCGGTGAGTGTTTTGACTGTCTGGGCTAGTGTAGTGTAGCACGAAACTAAAACTGGAAACGGTCTTCGGCGTGACTTTAAGTTTTTTTTTATAGATTCAACAACACTGAAAAACAGTTTCATAGCACACCAGATATATCTCTTAATTAACAATATATGTTGCTATATACTTAACTTTTTTGTCTTTATGTCTTTACGCTTTGATCTTACTCCTTTGGAAGTATTCATTTCGTGTAGCAAATTATTCCACAGGAAATAATTAAAGCGCCTGCGGTGAAAATTTGCCGAAGGTGAGAAGTAGCGATTCTAAGAAATCCCACTCTGTACAGTGCAACATACCTTTATATGTCGAGTACGAGCGTTGTAGTTCAACCATAGGCGGCGGAACGGGGAGGGCACCGGGGCTCCGTGCCCCCCTTTGATTTTGGAATTTCAACATTAGCCCTATGGGCGTTACATGGAAAGAATGGGACTAAAAGTCGGCAGTGCCCCCCCCCCCCCTAATTGAAGGTGTTCCGCCGCTACTGAGTTCAACATTTGTTTTCGTTCTCTTCTTGTTTACGCATTTTCAAGGGTAAACGCTGCTCACCCTGCAATCAAAGCTGCAGGCCTGAAATGGCTGTCACACAGCCGGTCAAGGCTAGCGCCGTCAGACGAACTTTGCCTTGCATTTATCCACCGAAGCAGCTCCCTGGCCCACTGTCTGCCGGTGGTGGTTAGGGTCTAAGTTGTTAGGGTTACCTGCGTTTGTGCATAAAATACCTCGAGAATAATTTTAATATCGTGCCAGTGTGCAGTAGTTTGGGTGGTCCGGGACAAGTCGCCAGAATGATAATTTTATTTGCTAAATAACTTTTGTTCCACGTCACCTGGACAATTTTTTGCTCAGTGCATTCTTTGGACATTTTACTTTAAATTCCATTGCTAAAATTATTTAACTGGGATGTTAATAGCCAGCTCATCGTCTCAGTAGTAGGACGACGGCCGATGGTTATTCAATAGGTCGGAGTCCAAGGGCCCAAGGCGCTGAAGCGGACGGGCCATGCGCATAGCGCAGATAGGATAGAAGGAGCTGGGCGGAACATGAACATTGAGCATGAAGGTCAGATGAGCGCTCGGCGAGCTGCGCTACAGGCGTTATGGTGCACTTCCGCTCGGTGTTTTGTGATGCTTTGTAGCGTGATGCCAGTGCGTGTTTTGTAACAGCCTTTATGACCATGCCGGTGTCGCCACGGAAAGGCCGGGAGAGGCACTGAGTCGTGAGCGTTTTATTAAAACTACGAGTATCGTGCATATAGAAGCAACGTTCAGTTGCTGTCATGGCTATTCATCATTGTTCCCTTCTCTGAAGGCATAGTATAGTATGTAGACTGGCTACAGTGCTAAGGTCACAATCGCAATCACAGCACGCTCCGTTCAAGTGCCCCATACTAGAGCAGTTGGCAATAACTCTCATGGGAACTGTCACAAGCTCCGCCCCGGTTCCCGCTTTGACTAGCTCACACAATAAGCCTTGGGTTTCTCTGTGAATTAACTCATTCAGTATCACGTTCCCGTTGTATGGTACCTACAGGCCGACAAATCAATCAACGCCTGGTTCTCGCTATCGACTAGCTCATACAGTAACATCTGGCTCCTGCTGTGGATTCTGGTTTCCGTTGTGGATTCGTTCACTAAGTAACCCATGGTTCCCATTGTAAACTAGAGCAGCAACATGTGGTTCCCGTTGTTGATAACGCCTGACTAATGGCTTTTGCTGTGGCTTAGCTCACACAACTGGATCCTGCAGTTGCATTGACTAGAATACACATCATTTCCTGGTAATGTGCAACTACCTACCAGCTGTGGGCCAGCTCTCACAATAACCATGCTCCGCTCGGACCCCTGCTGCGTCCCGTGAGCTGCACGTGACCGTTCTGCTCTGACTGACTCGGCGACCCTGGACCACAGTGGAGCACACGAAAGCCATCGAACCATGTCACAGACTCGCTGGATGTCATACTCGACAGTAATGCTCACGTCATTGTATAACGACGCTGGTAAAATGCTCATTCTTCTTTAACCATAATACACGGAACCATGCAGGAGCCACGGAACCTTTTACACCATAACGAGGAATTGAAAAGAGAACTATAGGTAACCCTTATCATATCGGGTCACCCTTATAACTACACATTCAGGTTGAGCGACTGTAAAATGAACTCATCAAAGTCGAATAACCTCCTCGATGGCATTTCACCTCCGTGTATAGTTGTCACTTCTGGTTGTCAGCTGACGCGGTTGGTGACAGTGATTAGGATGATTTTCCTCTCGACAAGTCACGAAGCCACATGAGTGTTGAAGTGAGCCTATTTATCTTCCCAGTCGCGTGCCTACATAAAAGTCAGTCACGTTTCTCCGCGGCCGCTATGTGGGTTACGGTGTAGTTCTGACACGGAGGTCAGAGCTCCGCCGCTGTCCCACTGAGCCGGCTGGACCTCAGACTTCTCTCATTACACACACTTTGTTCTAGGACTAACGGATCTATGTATGCATTTGACACATCATGTTCCCCGCTGGGAGCGTACAAAATGGAGCATTTATGATTTTTTAGCGGAGGAGCCTTACTAATGCTTTGCTAATTTCGGGTCTTTATGTCGCCTGTCTGGATCGCCGATGCTCTCGCCGATGCTCTCTTACTACATGTGCTGGCCACTCTATGAGCCTTGTCCAACCGCTGGCTGTCGGGCTGAACCGGCACCTGACCCAGCTCGACGAGACTCTCCATCCAGAACTGCCCAATCACGGTACTAAGGAAACGAATCGGACATCCCAGCTCCTGAGCTTGACCCGGCCAGGCAACGGTACTCGGCAGTCGGCACTACCCGTCGGCCACCAGCCGGTCCAACCCGCGCACAGGTCCATGCGACGGCCCGCCTGGCAACTCAGGGTGACTTGCGTCGAGCTGGCAATTCAGAGAGCTGCGGGCACCAGGGGTGCATGAGCTGCTAGATGGTGCATAACCGCCAATATTGGAATAAGACAGATATTGTGCATAGTGCATGCTGAATGAGAAATAGCAAGTCATGGGGCGTGAAAACGTGAAAACAAGAGGGAGAGAAAGATGCTGCTGTCATTGTTTTCCTCCATCGTCCTTCATGCTGCATGCGTAGCATTCTTTCCGAAAATACGCGATTGTGACCTTCAAAGTTCAACTTACAACGCACACGAGGACCACTTAGCGTGCGTCCCGCCGCTCTGCGGCCTACTGCCGCCGAACTCGAGGTCAAATGCTGTTTCCCAGAGTTTCCAAAGGCCTTGGGAAAAGGAGAAATATGGTGTCCCTGAAGCTGAGCATTCTCTTTAGCCCATTTCCCCGCAGTCTTCGCTGATTGATTAATCGTGTTGCCAGAGGAGAGAATGCAGGACATGCTAAACATAATATTTTTATTTTCAGTTGGTAAATTTCCCTGGATCAGTCACTTTGGCATCTCGCTCCCTTTAGTTACTTTTCCTTTTCTCCAAGACATCTCGCAGCATTGCTCACTGACGTATCGGCTATATCAGACGTAGTTTTCGTGTATGGCGTGGCTCCCTGGGCCCGGTCGGCCGAAGCAGGCCCGGTTTTTACGCCATCGTTGGCCAGCTGCTGGAGGTATATGCCCTGGGGCGGCGCGAGACTGCTTCGTCATCGCGGACACACTAAACCGGTAGGTACCTACCTATCCCACTGCTGAACTATAGGAGGTGTAACATGACGAGAGTCGGGGCGCATTTTTTTTTTTTAAATAAATTTAGTCCGAACCTTTTGGATGGAAGGATTCACAAGGACAGAGCCATCGCTAAGCGAAGCTTGTTGCGTTGGCCCTGCCCTCTACCCTCCGATCGCGCAATTCCAGTACTATGGCAGAATTTAGAGTCCAAATTTTAACGTGCGCGCGCACATAGCCGCACTCGGCCGGTCCCCTCATGCTGACTTCGCCTGGCCTGGCTACGGCCTGCCACCAACCGCAACCATACCTGTCAGGAGGCTCATGAACGTCAAGCGCCCGTCGCGCTTTGAACCTGGACTGTTGTTAACTGTTATTAACTGTTAACCCGGGCCGTTTGTTAACTGCATGAGAATGGCTGAACAGTTAGTCGGTCCACTCATGCTGGGACACACAGCTCGTTAATCGCTCAAGTATACCAAACATCGAATACACAGCCGAATCGCTCACGCTCAGACCTCAGTTCATCGACATGAATGCAAGCACAAGTTCTTAACTCCACCAATGTCGTTGAGAAACGACCGCATCATTTTTCGTTCTCTGTTGCTCGTTTTTAGTGGCAGTGCAATGTACATGCCGAGAGCGAGCGTCACAGGGCGTTACCAAGGGCATGTCAGACAGGCTGAACGTCACGAGTGCGATGACGGAACGTGGCGCGCGTGACGGTAGGCTACGTCAGGTGATCGATCGAGTTTGGACGGGGCACGTTTCAGCTACTCAGACCTGAGAAATGTGTAACAGGAGTGGCCGAACTCGATGGTGATTGGATATACGAGCGCATGCATGCCTAATCATAATGGCTCAAGGATGCCTTGATAGGATATGACCTTTAGAGTTCAGCCTATAGCCTGTCAAAGCTCTCTGGATCTCGGACCTGAAATTACCTTATCTGAAACCGGATAATTTTAGGAAAAAGCCTCGTTTCCGAAAAAAAAACAGGCATTCAACAGCAGTGAACCATAATATCTCGTCTTTACGATCGCATTCCTCTATGGGCCCATCGAGGTCTCGCCTTTTGTTCGTTCGTTTTTTCTGTGTCGTTCCAATGGACGTGCGGCGGGGAAACGTGTCACGGAACTGTGTCGCGCCATGACAGGGCAGTTTCAGTTGGTCACTCGCGAAAATCGGACCACGGACGGGTGGGTAGTGCTGGGCCAACTGCTGGCACCCGGTACACTCAGCACACTGCTGCATACGAGTACACTTGGGAAAACGGCACGGCACATGCATTGTAGCCGTTGGTTATTTACCAAATAGCGGACATTTGTAGCAAAGTTTAGTTTAGTGAAGAATGCTGACTTGAATCTATGTTGTCTACAACTTGTATGTGTATTGTGTGCACTGTGAAGGCTCGAAGTTGACATTCCTGCCCTAATGTTGTATACTTATTAGGTTTTGAAATTGAACAAGCCATAAATTTGACTTGCAATGCTTATTTTAAGTTCATAAAACCGGTAGGTCCATTTATTAAGTGTTTGGTTGTCAACACTACAATAATGGATCTGCATTGATGAATACGTTTTATGGCTGTTGAAAATCATTGCCAAAATGTCCGCACGAACCTTTTTCTCATAGTACGCACGTACAGACAAGAAACCTAGAAAAAACAATCATTTACTTTAAATTTAGGTAATGCAACAATCTCAGAGACATAGCTTTCTCAACTACTTTGGTTTCCAAATGAAGACTATACGTCTTTACTGCATGTTTCCCGGCTGGTTGGGTTAAACCTGAGTCGATTCAGAGAAACACAAACCTGTTTGTGGGAAGGAACCCCGCTCTCTTCACAGCGGTGGGATAATAATGAACGTGACTTGCAGATTGATAATGTTTCCCGATGTTTTTAACTGAACCTTCTAAATGCAGATAGGAGATGCTCGACTGCGATTTTTCCAAGCAGAAAATATGTATCGATTGAACGAAGATGCAGTCCTTTTGCCCTTTAAAATTGCTACTGGTCGGTATTTTAAGCCCTTGATCGGAAGTAGCAAAGAGATTCAGTAGGAGTGTAAGCTGGTAAAAAATGGGAAGGTGTTGTTGTCGTGTCTTCTCGACATTACCTATACTAAAAGTTTTATGTGAGGATGAAGTACAAACAGGTCATGCTCACCCACGCATAACTATAGGTATCTGTGCTAGATAAGTAAATACTAAATATTCCACCACTGAACATTGAAAATGGGTAACCAGACGTTCAGTTTGATAGGTAATCTTTCGTAGGGCCGTGTGCATGTTCCCCCAGCAGTGCCCCTCCCCCTTCCCCCATTAACGCGATGTCCTTTCGTTTCAGCCTCTGGCGCTCAGACGATTTTCGTCGTCAGTGCACCATACATGGATGACGGCGTCTCACAAAAGGACTCGCCACTCTTCTTTGGTAAGCAGGCTGCATTCCAGCTCAGCTGTTTTGAAGATCATCTGTTGTCACATCTTTTAACACCAAAATAAAACAACACGTGATCTCTTGGGACATTCAGTTGCTCGAGTAAGTGTGTGTTATTTTTTTTCTGATAGTGAGGGCAAGACAATCCACGCTAGCAGACTGGTGTTAATACCCTCTCAGTTAATAATTGAATGAGGACTTTACTCCACAAGAAATCGTTCGGGTCGGAGCTTTCGAATTGTATTACAAAGCTTCGTCAGCGTATCGTAATCGGGTTCGGGGGTATCGGTCGCAAAGATTTTGCGACCGATACCCCCGAACCCGATTACGATACGCTGACGAAGCTTTGCAATACAATTCGAAAGCTCCGACCCGAACGATTTCTTGTGGAGTAAAGTCCTCATTCAATTATTACATTAGCAAACTCCACATTATGTCCTTTAGTGAACCATCTCAGTTGCAAGCAGCGTTAGTGATCGTCTATGACGATTTACATACGCGTGGCAAAAATGAACTACTGGACTCACTCTTTTGGGGGGGGGAGGGATGAATGGCCTAACATTAAAATTGTAACTATTCATAGAGAAAATTGTAGCATAAACGAAATTTTTCAACCAGTTAAAAAATCCTCAAGGCCGGGTAACAAGTGAAGTCTGCAAACGGTTTGACTGAGGTCTAACCGGTGACCCCAGTCACGTAGCTGAGCATTCGTTGATGCAAGTCTCGGTCATCTAATCCGCCCTCCCCCCCCCCAAAAAAAAACATTGGAATTGAATTTCTATCTTTGTATATAGGCACGATACGACCAGGCTAGGGTAGAGCCAGTCGACATCCTGGCTGCACGAACACGGCGTCTATACCAGCGAAACCCACAGTGACCTGCAGTCCAGACACACGGCTAGTCAGCGGCTGGTGCGCCGAGGCACCGGTAAATACCGAGCCTCGTCTTTGTTGGCCGGCGTGATGCGGCAAAAAGGCCGCACCGGCGCGCCACCACTGCCGACGTGTATAGCCCGCGCTAGCAGTTCAACGACCGAATGGCAGTGTATTCAGCAAACCCTTACAAAGTCTTAGACCATAATATTTGTGAACTCTATAAGGGGCTGGGAGGAAGGTAGATAAAGGGAGAAAATCTAAGTTCTAACCGTCTTGGGTTAATCCGCGCCGGGCCGGGGGAGGGTGTTCGAACACCCCCATGCGATTTTTCGCAGATATCTCTAAAACGGCGGCGCGGAGTGCCGTCGTTTTTAGCACACCTGTTATGCATCTTTTCCGCACATTTTGTGAAAATTTCAGACCCAGGGCTCTCAAGGTCAGGTCACCAGGTCACGTCCAGTGGCAGTGACCTCACCTCAGAAAAAGTTTCAATCCTCGTCAGAGCTACACCGGCTGAACGATCGTCTTCAAACGGCTTACAGCGATTGATAAAAGTAACAGTATATACAAAATGTATATCTCGGAATTTTGATATCCTTGACATAAGCTCAGGTCAATTTTGCGATCTCTCCATTACATAAGTCAATGGGAGAAAATTGAAATGCGCCTCTTGTAGTCGAATGGTGTTCAAAACCCTCTCAAGCATCGGTTCATGGGTAAAAACGACACAATGAATCGGAAAAATGCACCTGTGACCGCTCTGCGTGCCCCTGAGGTCATCTCAGGTCACGAACGGTCACCAACAGTTTTTTTGCTATAGCGTTTGCTAGAGACGTGCTAGAGCGATGAAAATACGTTAGATGTATTCAACTCGACGATACGGATCGACTGATATACAACATGCAACAATTCCCTTTCCGGTCAGGTCATGACCTTGACCTGAGTTCAAATTCTCAAAATGACCTTTCAAGGTCAGCGAATAGTTGACCTATTCGACGCGTCTCGACGAGAGGAACACGATGCTGGCAAAAGTAATGTCGTGGCTTGCTTGATTCAAAAGTTATTACCGAAAAACCTTTTTCGTGAAAACGGCTATTTTTACAGTTTTTGCTCTCTGGAGGCTAAAACGTTGACCTGAGGTCACATGTGAGAGCGATATTCAGAAAGGTCTGTGAAAGGGCTATCGAATGCGCTTTTCCGTGGCGCTGTAGCTCTATTGGTTCCCGAGTTAACCGTTGGCAGTTTCCAAAACTGTTGAAATGACCCAAGGGCGCACATAAGGGGGGGGGGGCACACGGGCCCGTGCCCCCCCCCCCCATTCGAGTTGAGGGGCCCAGCTCGAAGGAATAGGGGCCCATGCTTGTTACCGTGTCTTTCACTCTGTCTGTCACTCTGTCACGTGTCTCCCACTCTGTCTGTCACTCTGTCACGTGTCTCCCACTAGTGTCTGTCACTCTGTCTGTCACTCTGTCTGTCACTCTGTCACCCCATGTCTGTCCCCATTTTGCAGCGGTGGCCGGCGCTGCCCGTGTGATCGGCCCCATCCTCGGCTATATGCTGGCCTCGTCATGTATCTCCGTCTACGTCAACCCCTCCGTCGACCCAGGTGAGACAAAGCTTACTTTACTGATAGGCGAGACTCCGTCGGTTCGTTTCAGTAAATATATCGTTACCGTAATTAGTGGCCGGTTACCACCTACGTTCGAACGGGTAAATGAAATAAATAAATCAAAATATGTCAAAAATTCGAAACGTATTTTACATCTGTGTCAGCTCAACATAGATACGTGCTCAACTCACATACCATATGGCAGCAGATGGACTTTCTTAGAACGGTCGTGATTGTGCATGTGATCTATTCCTCATAACAGTACCTACCCACGATGAAGTTGTGGTCAGGGTTGGTGAAATGTAAAGCTTTGCTAACAAATATTTTATATTGCCCTTCTTGGTTGTGAGTGTTGGCGGCAAGCCCATCCACTTTGAATCCTTTCACATTTTACGTGACCATAGTTTCCATCCCGACGTAGGTATAGATACTTAAAAGGGCCAGTGGCGGGTCTTTCCATTTTCAGTGACCGATGTATCCACCCTGGCACAGGTATCACTGGAGGACCAGAACGAGACCCATGCTCTCAATCCATGACCAAGGTCGCTGTCTCGACGCATGCACTTACTTTGGAGAAGGGCCAGGGATCTAATCCTTTTTGGCCTAATCCCTTGAGTCTTTGACCGATGCTCCCACGTCGCCCCAGAGGTATCACTGAGAAGGACCAGCGCTGGATCGTTTCGCTGTATTATTTGTTTATTTGTTTTGTTTTGTTGGGTTAGGCACTTTCGGTCTGACAAGACCATTGCAGAGCCGGAAGGATGATAGGAATTAGGGGGGAGACATTGGTCTGGGCAGGCACCCTAGTGAGTCGCCGGGGCTGAGCCCGTCCAGAGGACAGGCCACCCAGCCCCAAGGCACTCTCTGCACCCGGCTACGGGGTGCGCTCCCTCGGGAGCAGCGGTGCCGCTCCAAGGGAGCAGCCCGCATGAGATAAAGTTACCTGTCCAGCCCGGAGGGGGGTTGCGGCGTGGAGGAGAAGGACGTCAGTATCCTGAGGATAGAAGCACGGAACGGTGTCGCTGTATTATTTGACCGCTGCTCTTACCTGTCCCCAGGTATCACGGAGAAGGACCAGCGCCGGATCGTTTCGCTCTCATTATTTGACCGCTGCTCCTACCTCTCCCCAGGTATCACGGAGAAGGACCAGCGCCGGATCGTTTCGCTGTATTATTTGACCGCTGCTCCTACCTCTCCCCAGGTATCACGGAGAAGGACCAGCGCCGGATCGTTTCGCTGTATTATTTGACCGCTGCTCCTACCTCTCCCCAGGTATCACGGAGAAGGACCAGCGCTGGATCGGCGCCTGGTGGATCGGCCTGCTGGTGATCGCCTCCGTGGTCTGTCTGTACGGCTGGCTCATCTCGCTGTTCCCGCGGCAACTGAGCACCGACCACCTGTCGGAGGGACAGCGGCAGCAGATGAGGGAGACGGCGCGGCAGGCCAACATCCGGCCCTCGCGCAGAGGTGGGTGCCGGCGGGACAGCAGGGGTGGCGGTAGGGAAGGGGGTAAGAGACATCATCATCATCAGCATCATCATCAGAGGTAGGTGCCGCTATAAAGGGCCTTGAAGGTGCCGGTGGGGCGGCTGTGGGGGTGGCGGTAGGGGAAGGGGGAATGACATCATCATCATCATCATCATCATCATCATCATCATCATCATCATCATCATCATCATCATCATCATCATCATCATCATCATCATCATCATCATCATCATCATCATTCTGTGTTCTCTTTTCCAGAGTTTGTGACGCGGATCACGGGCCTGCTGAAGAACGTGATCCTGATGTCGTCAACCTTCTCGGTGATGTTCTTCCTGATCGCCATCCTGGGCTTCTTCACGTACCAGCCCAAGTACCTGGAGCACCAGTTCCGCGTGGACAAGGCCACGGCCACCACCTATTCGGGTGGGTACCGGACTCAGCGCCGAACTATGTTGTATGTGTTGCATCATAACTAGTGACTACCTTATCGGCAGCTCATCGGTGCACTGGCTCTAACAACCGTCAATCGTCTTGGCTCAGGAGTGAGGATGCTAAATCGACGAAGATAAAACTCATACGTAGTTGTGATGAATTTTAGGGAGTCGGCTCACTATGTCCGGTAGCCATAAAGCATGGATAAACCATGGTCGAGTCGGCGGCTTATTTCGGATAAAAGTGAAATAGTTTGCAGGTTCTTCGTCTCAGAGTAGGTTGCAACGTTCTAATATCATGGGACATTTAGGTTGAATGCTGACTATTTGCACATTGCTGACATCAAATATCCGTATGAACGTATAATACGAACGCGGAACACGCGGCATTTTGCAGCTTCATGCATATACGCTCAAGTGTGTCGACGCATATTTAGGTACAGTAATGTTTAGAACTCATATTACTTCGAGGGCAATAGAGTACGTGACATGGCACTGCCAGACCTGATGCATGAATGTCACGTTGTTCATATTGGCATGCAACGCGTACTGCGTTACTTAGTAGGCATACCATGATCACTAAGGCAATAGGTACTGGTTCTCATCTCATACCTATGTAAATATGAGAATGCCTACAGAAGTTGAAAGGTTTTCGCTATAAACTGAGAATCTAAGTTGATGAGGATCGCAATTTGGATATGCATAGTTAATTAGTCAGGTAATAGTTATCGAGGACTGGTGACAACGACTTTATAGGCATGCAAAGCCATTTTGCAAAGCGAAAAATATCAGTAAAGCTTTTGCCAGTTCAACTCGTTTTTTTTTATCGCCAACCACCATTTCTCTTTTAGACTGACGCCATTCTCCATCTCTCCAGCCATCAGCAAGGTGACGCTGGTGTTTGGCACCATTGGTTCCGGGTTTCTGATGCGCCGCTACCGGCCGAACGCGCGCCTGGTGACGGGCACCATTGTGGTGGTGCGACTGGTGGCAACTGGTGTGTTCCTCTGTAACCTGGCGGTGACCTGCGGGGTGGCCGACGACCTGCCCGGCCTCCGGACATCAGACGGGTGAGATGGACGCTGCGGTGGTAATTTTTATTTTCCAGTCGGTATGCATGAGATGAATGTACTTTCCTGTACTGTCTGACCCAAAAACGTAGGCATAATCATAATTTCTACTGGAAATGCGTCGTTCAGCTTCATCTCGATTTACACTATCTTGTTTTTTTTTCAACTTTTATTTTGTTCGATACGGTGGTATGCTCTACGGCGTACGTTTAGGAGCTTACAGAACATGGTGACGTAACGCTTCATTTATGTTTGTTTCCGCCGCCCTGACCTCTGGTAACACCATCTCCCACCTCGTCTGCAGCTCGCTCGACATCAGTCCATCGTGCAGCACGTCCTGCCACTGCACCACGGAGGAGTACATCCCCGTGTGCCACCGGTCCGGGGATGTCAGTCAGTCGTACTTCTCCCCGTGCCACGCCGGGTGTCTGACGGCCGTCAACCACACGGAGGGACCTCCGACCTACACGGACTGTCGGTGAGGAAATGAGGGGACACTCCAACCACACGGAGGGACCTCCGACCTATACGGACTGCCGGTGAGGAAGAGGGAGGGAAGGGGAAACATCAAACCAATCATTCTCCGTAGCTGTGTGAAGGTGCCGCCTGTCTGCGCCCCTGCGTGCCTGTCTCTGTCTACCGTCTGACGAGCACCATGTCTGTTCTCCGCAGTGTCTGGAACAGCCGGCGGTCGAACAGCTGACCAGCGGTCTGTGTGTCTGTCTTACTTTCCGCAGTTTTCTGAACAGCAGTCCGTCGAACTGACCAGCGATCTGTGTGTCTGTCTGTTCTATTCTCCGCAGCTGTCTGGAGGAGCCGTCCGCCGATCTGACCAGCGGTCTGTGTGTCTGTCTGTTCTATTCTCCGCAGCTGTCTTGAGGAGCCGTCCGTCGAGCTGACCAGCGGTCTCTGCGAGGGCAGCTGCGACACTCAGTTCCACACCTACCTCGTCATCACGGCGCTGACAGGCCTCATCTCATCCCTAGTCTCCATCCCGCATCTCATGGTCACACTCAGGTAAGAAAAGTCAAAGAATGGAGGTGCGTTGATAAAGAGACCTGGGTAGAGGCTAGGAAGGCACCAGGAATACGCCACAGCTATCCCTACCAGACGCTACAGCTGTCCCTACCAGACCTTGGGTGTCGCAGAGTAGCGGTTCCGTCAGCATTATCGGTCGGGGAGGGTTGGCGGACACGTGTGCCCTTTTACAGGAGGAGAATAAGCGATAAGACTCAAATTCAGCTGCGGCAACACCACTTTTTTATTCCATATCTCCTACAAGTGATCCCACAAAGCTTCCTCGCGTCACTGCAGTTTGCAGCGACGTCAGCGTATCCCCCGCGGACATCACTTAACCTTATGACGTCACCCCACTTCATAATGACATCACCACACTTTGTGATGACATCACCACACATTTGACGTCACTCTGCCGCAGGTGTGTGAAGCCCGAGGACAAGGCGCTGGGCCTGGGTCTGAACGGCGCGTTCATAGCGGTGGCGTTCGGCCTGGGCCCCATGGTGGTCGGCAACCTGGTGGACAGTACGTGCCTCGTCTGGGAGCAATCGTGTGGAGAAACGGGCGCCTGCTGGGTCTATGACCCCGATACCTTCAGGTGAGGATGCCGACCTATCTAAACGGACGGCGAGGGGTGGGCGGACAAACGTCAGGGAGCTGATAGGCGGTCAACACATGTTCGGAGACACGAGCGTACGTCAGGGAGTTCACGTTATATACCTACAGGCGTCCCGAAAAAAGTTAAGCCAAAGAATCTTAAATAAGTTTTATAATTGTTATTCAACTCCTCCGAATATGGTAAACTTGTAGCAAGTAATAAATTATGTAGGTGTGGCCAAGGTGTGGCTATAGTGAAGCAATGCTTTGGAATGCTACACCTTGACGTTGTTTGAGCGGAGATTTGCGATAAACACCATTATCTCTGAATTCTGACACGTGCTATCACAGACCACGGGACGCATTACTGACGTTTTACCCGTTTGATTCGCAGACACAGTCTCATCTGGTTCCACACCGTCTTCTACCTGCTCTCCGTCATCTGCGACTTCGTCATCTTCCTCAACTCCAGCTCGCTGAAACTCTACCTGGATGAGGACTCGAAGAAGGCCAAGGCAGCGCAGAACGGCGAGCCCACTCAGAACGGCGTGGAACTCACCCAAAAACCGGGCGTATAAAACTCCGAGGAGGTAGAGCCTTCTGCGAGTGAGGAACCAGTCCAACTCTACGACGTGTACACCGGGCCAGACAGACCTTCGGGACGGGGCCGGGACTTCACCTCGTGCTGGAAGGAGCGATGAGCGCGGAGATCACTGCATCCCTGCGCTGGCGTTTGTTCCTATATGAAGACAACGTTTTATTGGTAACGACTTCCGTCCATATTCCTAGCCTCGCCCTTGAACTAACAGTAACCTCTCAAGAAGGGTGGTCAGTCATGAGGCATTCTCACTCATCCCATGGAGGATTCTCCTAAGATCTATTAGTAGGTGTGAGTATCTATCGAGGTCATCTGTATCATTGCCTGCATTAACCCTCGCCCGCACATGCCATTTTCCCATCCTAGAACGCACATGGGGGGGGGGGGGTTGCCACCCCCCGCGCCATTTCGTTCCTGTTGGAGATAGAGCTTAGCAGTAAAGACCAAAAAGATTCTTTGGGAAGAGACAAATCCAATGATACCCAGTTTTACCTTCTCAGGTCAGGTCAAACTAAAAAATGTTGCTGTTTTGGGTCACCGTTGGATATCAAGTGCGCTGCTTATCAAATACCGATGACGATGCTGTTTTCTGGTGCCAAGCCAGCTAGAACCTCTTTGTCACACTATCCGACCAGAATTTTGCTGCTGAGGTCATTTCAGGTCAAGTTAGGTCAAGGTCAATTTAAATTATATGTGTTTGTATGTCTGTGTGTGTATGTGTGTATACTGATGTGTGCACCGATTGTTTTTGGGTCCCTATCACATGAAATCATGATCTGAGAAGATTTTACCAAAAATGCAGTCAAAAAACTTCACAAAAAGTAAATTCAGCTTGCCTAAAACGCAATTATCTAAGATGACCTAGGTTGACCTTGACCCTGACCTTGACCCCTGTACATCGTCGAACAACATGTTCCATGATAGGTGGGAGGTAAGACTGGCAAAAAAGGCCGAAATCAGGGTGTCAAAAGCTCACAAGGCCCATGGCAAACGCAAGATGTTGAGAATTGGCCATTTGGGTCATGACATGACCTGAAAAACAAGGTCATATCTCCGAAACCAAAAATCACAGAAACTTGAAATTTTCAGTGGACATCAAGAAAGGATAGACGAGCAGCTATACGAAAAATCAGCCTTCTAGCTCTAAAAATGTTGAGTACAGAGCAGAAAGACTGCCTGTGGGGTGGCAACCCCCCCCCCATGTGCGGGCGAGGGTTAAATACTGCACTGACATTGTAATGCGACAAATTCAAAGTTCTCATCAGACATAGCCGTTGACAAAACATTCCGGCATTTTTATTTTTTCCTTAGCTGCGCTGTGATAAAGCCAATCGAAATGCATACAAGGCTGAACGGTTTTCAAATCGGTGCGCTTTAATTGCTTCATCTGGATTTACTTCAAAGTTCTAAGCCGCCATTTTTGCGACAGGTAATGTACAGTACCCACCGAGTTGGCTTGCTGTCTTATCCAGACTTCTTACTGCCCTGAGCCTCTATTGTGGTCCTGACTCCTGAGCCTCTATTCTCTGTCACCATGGCAGCATTGCAATTTGGTGTTATGTAAAAGAAAACGAATCACAGACAAGGCCGCCATTCAGTTAACCCTATTCCTGGTGGTGGGGGGGGGGGGCTTTAACCCGGCAGTTGCTGGGATATTTCGCCACCCACCGTTTGCTGGGGGGGGGGGGGCGTTAAACGCCCCCAGCCGATAACTCGAGAACCAATAGGCGCAGCGAAACGCACGAGGCGGCAAACGAAAGAACGCGACGAGACGCTTCAGATGAATACTTTAAAGTTGAATTTTGAGGTCACAGGTCGGGTCAAGGTCAGGTCAAACACCTGAAATCGGGCTTTCAGTAGCATGGACTTCGCAATGGGCGCCTCTCGTCATAAACTCTGTCAAAACCGTGCACAATCCATCATATAAGGCCTACAAGAGTGTCAGCTCCATGTAGGGGTCAGTCAAGCATAGGTCAAGGTCAAGGTCAGGTCAACCGGGTAGGCATATACCTATCCCCGAAAATCAAAACTGATATTCGCAGCCTGTGACACATGTTAAATGGGTAATTTGGGGCGTAGAACACGATGGTGACATTCATTTTATCATATGTGTACGTGTTTGGCTCAAAAAGTTCAATTTAAGAAATGCATGTATCATGGTCGTGAGGTAGTCACGAGAAATTGCCAAGATTCAGATAAAGATTTTGGAAAATGCGAAACAATAATCAATAATCGAAGATAGCCATTTGATTGTTCATGGTATTGGCAGTCTAATGCCGTTTACGGCATGTCTTTATGTCTATTCTGTGATTTTATATGATTTTTTTAACATACCTATGCCGTTTTTGGTCGAAAACTCAGAAATCATGACGTCACTAAAACCTCGATATCTCAAAAAAAAAAATTCCGACCGATTTTCTTGAAACTTTGTCACAATAAACTTCAATCAATTCCCTACAGGTACCCAAAATTTGGCGCGCCTGCGGCGCGCCGTTTTTATGCTATGGCCCGGCGAAAAAAGTGGGGGCGTTTAACGTCCCCCCCCCCCAGCAACTCGCGGGTTAAGGCCCCCCTTCAGGTTTTTCTTGTGCCATTGCCAAACGCCGCAAGACTGAAAGCTCATACTTGGTGACTTTTTCTAAAAATTCATTGCGCACATTTTGACAAAAAAAGTTGCCGGGTCAGGTCAGGTCAGGTCACCAGAGGCGGTTTGGTGACCCCACCTCAGAAAAGTTTGCAATCACACCAGAGCTAGAGTTTTTGACCGATCAATTTCTTCTCTTCAGGTTTTAGTTAGGGTACCAGTAGGTATGTGCAATTTTTTATCTCAGAATTTTCATATCTGTGACCTGAGGTCAGGCCAGACTCGTGACCTTTACATTGCAAGCCTATGGGAAAATATTGAAACGCCTCCTGCTTCGTGTAAACGAGTCAAAACCACCCAATTCTTTCAGTATTATGGAAGATTATCTCATCGGTGATGATCCTGGTGCCGCTAATTGACAGGGGCACCGGCAAAGGTCATCTGAGGTCATGTGACGTCATAAATCGTTTTTCTGTCAATAAATCACGACATGATGGTGCTAAAGACTTGTAAGTGGTACCAAACTGCTCGCCTGGTCAAGGCGCGTCGTTTGGTATGCAGCATGACCATACCCCACAACCTCATTGATGAATGACCTGACCTTGACCTCAGGTCAAATTTCAAATTGACCTGTGAAGGTCATCACATACCTATTTCGCATCGCCTCGGCGAGAGCAACAAAAAATGTGTTGGTTTTATGTCTCTATGTTAATATGTTTCTTAGTTTTAAAGTTATATAGGTAACTAATTCCAAAACATTTTATCGTTGATGACCTCTGGTGACCTCAATATTGACCTGACCTGAAAATGTGTTATGTAAAAGTTGTAGATCTTTAAACGACCTATCAAACGCCGTTTGCCGTTTGTCGCTGCGATGTGTAGTTTTTGAGATCAGAAGGGGGGCCGAATCGCCCCCCCCCCCCGCCAGTTTCTTGTCCCGGCGGAGCCCGCCAGGAATAGGGTTAAAACGGCTATCTCACACTTCTGAAATCTGAATATTTTAATGTTATCTTTCTATTACGATTCCTCGTCAGTGAGCAACGTTTTACGAATGCGAATGATTTTGTGAGCACGGGGTGCGTGCCTACCAGTTCTGCTTATATACGACTCTTTTCTAATTTGTTTCTGCTAGCTGTTGAAAGTCATACTTTTAGGGCTGATATGTTTCTGTTTGTTGTGTTGGTGCGTGCTGTCCCGACTTTTGGTTTTGAATGACATACGTTTTAAGTTTGAACGGGTGTACTTGTTTGTGAGTTTTTTTTTGCGATAGCGATCGCAAATGCAATGAAAAATAGCCATGTCATACATCTACCTATGGCGAGATCTAAGGACATGAATGATGTTTATTTTCCTATAAGAGTTCAAGTGGCCTCTAATGACTGTGATTATATGACTCTCCATATCCTTTATATAAGCGCAACGGCTCTAGCGATTGGAGCTTTCTTGTATGAATGCAATAATGTATTCAGTCGCTGTGAATGTGATTGTTGTTCAGTTGGTGGAGGAGAAAGACTATGACTGTGTGGTCAGTGTGGGTTGGGACGAATAAGGTTGGCAGAGATAGCAGTGGCGTCGCTAGACTTTAATTCATAAAAGGCACATATAATATCCGAGCAGGCGCAAACGATGAAATGTACCTAGGTATATATAGGTAGGTACCTACTTACTGTGCAGATAATGCGCATTGCGCAGAATGTGGCCACTGAAATCGTTGGGTGCACCGATAAAAGGTCATATCGTCGTATATACCCATTTTCATTGTTTTTCTATGCCTATTTAATATCGCGTATAATATGGACGCCAATCATTAGTAAATGTTAGCCGCTATTTGGTAGATTGTGCCATGTACTGCTCCTCCAGCGCTGAAATGTACCTACCGTGGTACCGATTCCGTCAGACATATACCAATACTGTTGCTCTGTGAACTGATTATTTCGGAAGGTGAATTCACGGAACATTTATGAAGCGCCCAAATAAATATCCACCACGAAAATACTCGACGTTTTTATCAGCGGCACGTTTTCATCAATAACCTCACTTGAACATCCGTTTCGACGGGGAAATTGCGCGAAATATTTGACAGTAAAAACTCGATCCCGGATCAAACATATTTAGCTAACTAAATCTAGAAAAAAAGCTAAATCTAGGTGGTCTGAAATCTGAATGCAATGATATATAATTATATCTCACAAAGCCTATAGTGCACACCGGACAAAAATCCCAACACGATGATGAGCAATATAAACGTTCGTCCGGGCGTAATCTATCCATCTCGGAGCATACTATACACGAGACAGCAGAACCAAGCGATGTGTCGCCTTCACCTCCGCAGCCTAACCTGGCCATCATTCCATTCCATTCCAGAATAGTTATCGCGTGTCAACAACCTAGTAAAACGCCCACAAGCCCGTGACCTAATCCCGACATATATTTCACTTAAAAAAAATCGGGAAAGCGCCCGCCGCTACTCTCTGGCCTTACATGAGCCTCTCACTGCTCGTCACGGAACTAGGGGGGGGGGGGGAGGACCGCGACTTACCATAGCCGTCGTGACCTAACCGAGAACCCCTGACGGTAACACCACAGGAAGGCATTATCTGAGTGCGTGTCAGGCACGCCAGATACCAAACATGAGCTCACTATGGGTGCAGGCGAGGGAGGGTAATGCCCTGAAGGGGGGAGGTTTCTGTTATGGTTTTACATTTAAGTCTACGTTAATAATGGTTCGATAGCAAATTAATTATCGTCGCGATTCCACCGCCCCAGATGCACACGCGCACTCCCGATGTTAACTGTATTGAGTCCGGCTGACGACTGCACAACAATACTCATTACCCAAGGACGCCGGAAGCTGCCGGGCGGCACAGCCTACCATCAGGCGCCGGCCGGCGCCGCGGCGGCTGGCAACAGCTGTCAGCTGACTGCGCCGGCATAGCTCGTGCCGGCTCAGTAGCAGGCATCACAACACCTCCCCCCAGACGTGGGGGAGACAACACGTCTCAAGAACAAAAACGGTGCCTCCGACAAACACAAACGCACCAACGCGTGTTAGCGCACGATGGTTACACGAACTCGTACACTGGGTCCGACCAAGTCACAGTCAGCCTCTTAGGCTGTCGACGAAGTCGTTTGCTGCGCCTCACAGAGGCGTCAGGCGCGGGGGTCGCTGCGCCAGGGCGGCTGCGGGGGAGTTTGTCAGCGGCTGGGGTCCCGCTGTCGGCGGTCCTGGTTAGGGCGCTGTCGCCGTCTTCGGTGATGGCGTCTCGGCTGCCATCGGGTGACGTGGTCACCATCGGCCGCAGCGGGCGGAGGTATCGTCGATTCCGCCAGTAGGTGCGGCCGCTTGGCAGGCGAGCGAGGTAGTCTCGGCGGCTGCCGATGCCAACGACGACGCCTGTCCGGTCCCACAAACAAGTCTTCGGATCTTGCAGGAGAACCTGTTGACCGATGCGCAGAGGTCTCAGCGAGCGGGCGCTCGCGTCGTAGCGCTCTGCGGTCTGGGACTTCAGAGCGGCTGCTCTCTCATCACACTCCTCCGCCGCGCGCTGCCACACCTCGGCAAACGCTCGGTGGTGAGCTGGCACGGTAGAGCGCAGCGGGTGGCCGTACAATATCTGGGCAGGGGAGCGGCCATCGGCCCGAGGCGCGTTCCGCAGCTCCAGGAGGCCGTGCGCGAACGCGTCATTGTCCAGGTTGCCTCGGTCGCTGACCTTCTGCACGAGCCTCTTCACTGCCTTCACTGCAGATTCCGCATGTCCGTTCGACTGAGGAAAATGCGGAGTGGATATCTCGTGGGTCACTCCCCACCGTCGCAGAAAGTCGCGTGTGTGACGGGCTGCGAACTGCGGCCCTCCGTCCGTTCGCAGAGTCTTGGGTGCCCCAGTGGCCGCGAAGGCGACCCTCAGGCTGGACACCAGGTCCTTCGCCGACGTCTCTCCAGAGCAGTGGAAGACGAACGGCCATCCAGAGAGGCGGTCTACGTATACAAGATACGTGCGACCAGCCCACGAAAAATAGTCCGCTGAGACGGCCTCGAAGACTCGAGTTGGCACCGCCTCGGAGACTAGCGGCTCCTTTTGCTGGCTCGGAAGATACATCTGGCAGGACTTGCACGCTGCGACGAGGTTAGCGATGTCCTGGTCAAGCCCAGGCCAGTAGACAACTTGTCTAGCCCGACGCTTGGTGCGCTCCACACCTTGATGGCTGGCGTGAAGCCGCTCGAGCGTCTCCCGACGCAGACTCTGAGGAATCAGGAGTCGCTGCCCGCATACCAACAGGCTGCCGTCCACGGCAAGACGGTCTCTAGCTGTCCAGTAGGGCCGCAGCGTCGGCTCCAGCTGCGACTTGTGGTCTGGAAAGCCAGCCAAGACCACGTCTCGGAGGGCGCTGAGCTCTGCATCACGCTCAGACGCCGCCCGAACCCTCTGCAGGGTAGCGTCCGGGAACAGTGATTCCTCCTCGGTTGGATCAGCCGTGGCGATTCTGGCGATCAGGCTTGCGATCTGGTGGGCTTCCTCCTTCTCCACCTCTTCGTCGTCTGGAGTCGGAGTATCCACCGGTGCCCGGGAGAGCGCATCCGGGATCGCGTGCAGTTTCCCTTGCCGCCAGACAGCGACGAAGTTGAACGGCGTGAGACGTTGCCGTAGTCGTTGCAGTCGCGGGTTGTCGATGTCGACGAGACTCTTGGAGTTCAGCACTGGAACGAGCGATCGGTGGTCTGTGACCACCTCGAACTGCTGCATGCCCGAGAGGTACATGCTGCACTTCCGACAAGCCCATGCAACTGCCAGCATCTCAATCTCGCAGACGGCGTAGCGGGACTCGACATCGGTCAGAAAACGAGACCCACACTGTATCAGTTTCCATCGTCCATCTGCATCCTGTTGCCGCAGACAGAAACCCAGCCCTCGCAGGCGAGCGGCGTCGGTCTCTAGGACTGTCCGGCGCCGCGGGTCAAAGAAGTCGAGGACTGGTGGCGAGACCAGCGCCTTCTTCACATCACTGAAGGCTTTGGAGTGCAGCGGCGTCCACACCCACTCGTTCTTCGGTCGCAGGAGGTGTCTCAGAGGCTCGGCGGCGGCCGAGACGTCTGGTGAGAAGTCACCCAGCTGGTTCACGAGACCGAGAAACGATCTGAGGTCCGTGAGGCACGCCGGCTGCGGAAACTCCGCGATGGCTCGCACCTTCTTGTTGTCTGCGGTGTAGCCTGTCTGGTCAATCTTGAATCCACAGAACTCCACCTCATTCCCGGCGAAGGAGCACTTGTCTGGGTTCAGAGTCATCCCGTGGTCATCACATCTCTGCAGGATGTTCCACACGTGCTCCAGGTGAGCTGAGTAGCTCGAGTCGTACGCCAGAATATCGTCTACGACTTTGCATGTCTGAGGGATGTCACCGAGAGCAGCGTCGCCTCTTCGGTTGTACTCGTCTCCTGACGAGATCAGACCCATGACGGCACGTTTGTAGCGGAAACGGCCCCATGGCGTGATGAAGCACGTCTTGTCTTGGTCCTCCTCGCGGATGGGGATCTGGTGGTAGCCAGACTTGCTATCCAGCTTCGTGTAGAAGTTTGCACCGCTGCCGATCGAGGCCACAGCGTCGTGCGGCGACCGGACTGGGTACGCTGGCCTCTTGACGAATCGGTTCAGCTTGGTGAGGTCGACCGTCAGACGGCAGCCAGAGACCGTGCCGTCCGGCGACCGCTTCGCCACCGGCACGATGGGGTGGCACCACTCGGTCGGATGCTCCACCGGCTCGATCACGTCACTCTCCAGCAGCTCATCCAGCTGGCGCCGAATGTCGTCACGCCAGCAGAACGGTATACTGCGAGCTGTGGAGACGGCAACTGGTGTGGCGTCTTCAGTCAACTCGATGGCCATTGAGCCTCCGGACATCTTGCGCAGCTTCGAAGTGACGTCAAACACTCGTGGGAAGGCTTCCTTCATCGCTGAGAAGTGCTTCCGTCGTTCTTCAGCCGATGGCACGCCTTTGCTTGCATCCCACGTCGGCTTCAGCGGGTGCACCTTCTGCGCCTTCCCGGCGTCTTCAAGCGCAGGAGCAGAGCCTCGTTTGACCACTCTGCGGGGTATCTTGCTCTTCCCTGGCATGGTCTTCAGGGAGCAGACTGCTGGAGCTGGTCTGGAGGTCTCCTCCTCGTCTGAGATGGCAGAACGGATCTGCTGTGGGAACTCCTTGTGCAGTGTTCCCAGTCGAACAGCGTCGTGCCACGACAGCAGCGAGCTGTGCAGCTTCTTCACCACAGAGACGGCTATCGTCCTCTTGATGCTTCCCAGCTGCAGTGCGACTTGGCACGCTCCCAGGCAGGGAAGTTCTCGTCCGTCCGCTGCGAACATGCTTCCAGAGGGCGGCGTCAGCTTCTTGACGTTGATGCCCATCTGCTTCGCTGCCTCCAGAGAGATAACAGACACCTCAGCGCCTGTATCTGGCGTCCATGTCGTTTGTTGCCTGCGACCGTCACTCCGATGCAGCAGAATCTGGATCTGTGGAGCACGCGTCGTGTGCAGGCCTTGGATCATGCAGTCTCGGTGCTGCTGGTCCACTGTCTGTCTGGCAGGTGCAGATGCCGCTCGCGTCTTCATTGTGACGAGCGACACACGTCTGCCTCCATCGGACCTCCGCTGGGTCCGGTCCGTGCTCGCCGCCGGAGCGCGCGAGCGACTGGCGCTGCGACCGCGGCAGACGGACGCGAAGTGGCCTAACTTGCCACAAGCTCGGCAGGTTCTGCTGACGGCCCTGCAGTCGCCGGCGCTACGGTGAACTTCACCACCACAGCGGGGGCACGTCTTCTCTGTCGCCCGGTCCCTCGGGCGACCGCGGCTGCGCTGGTACTGAGAGACCCTCGCCAGGGTCGAGCCAGCTGGTTCACGAATAGCTGAGCTGTTAGAGGCGGCATTCTCTGACGCTCGGGCGATATCCACTGCCTTCTGAAGCGTGAGATCCGGCTCTTCCAACATTCTGCGGCGTGCTTCTTCGTCTCGCGTGCCGACAACGACTCGATCTCTGAACCTGTTGTCCTGGCAGTGGTGACAGAAATCACAGAACGATGCAATCTCTTTCAGTCCGCAGAGAAAATCGTCCACTGTTTCGCCCGCTTCCTGTACTCGCATGTAAAAATCTCTCCGATCAATGATGACGTTACGCTGGCGGCGCAGATGCGTCTGCATCGCCGTGATGATGGTGTTCATATCAGCGTCTTCGGGGATCGGCAGGCCGTACCTGACCACCCTGGTCCAATCGTCATCAAGCAGAGCGAGTAGGGCTGCCTTCTGCTCGGGATGGGCTAGCCTGTTGACGCCAGTCAGCAGACTGTAGCCGTGAAATTTCTGTCGCCAGGATTCAAACTCCTTCAGTGACGCCGATGACGACAGCTGTGGAGCGGGAGTCGCTGATGCCGGCAGTCTGGGCGGTAGATTGACGGCTGCGTTCGTATCGGCTGGGGTGGCCGCTGCAGTAGCCGCCGCGGCTGCAGCGCCGGCCCCTGCCGCCGGCCCGGCCCATATCCGTTCCATTGCGGCCACCATACGCTCCTCCCGCTGCTGGCTTTGCCGCTGAGCTTCTTGAGCCAGCTCCAGTTGCTGGGCGAGGAGTTGGGTGAGGGCTCCCAGGTCTACCGGCTTGCCTTCCTCCGTCATTGCGAGAAACGCGCGCGAAAACCGACGAAAAAATGCTATATTTAATGATAAAAAGTAAATTATACCGATCGCGCCATGTTATGGTTTTACATTTAAGTCTACGTTAATAATGGTTCGATAGCAAATTAATTATCGTCGCGATTCCACCGCCCCAGATGCACACGCGCACTCCCGATGTTAACTGTATTGAGTCCGGCTGACGACTGCACAACAATACTCATTACCCAAGGACGCCGGAAGCTGCCGGGCGGCACAGCCTACCATCAGGCGCCGGCCGGCGCCGCGGCGGCTGGCAACAGCTGTCAGCTGACTGCGCCGGCATAGCTCGTGCCGGCTCAGTAGCAGGCATCACAACAGTTTCGGGGGGCGGACAATGAACACGATTTCATTGGATATTGGACAGTGGGAGTTTTGCACTAAGCTGATGGGGGTGGACGATCAACTGGGTGTACACTGTACAGAGAGTTCAACCAGGAAACGATCCCAGAAATGGCCAATGATTGATTCGCAGCAATTACGATAATCAACAGCCGAAACTGATATCCACGAGCTACCATAGGTGTAATAAATCACAATCACGTCCCCAAATGACTGGAAGAGGGACGACCATGTCCATGATCTGATCGGTGTTCAACGAGCTTTTGCATCACGGGTAGGAAGATGGATGTAGCATGCAATGCTGACATTCAGGAAATTACACCATGGAGAGGACTAATAGCCGGTGAAAAGTAGTTACATCGCATGATAGGTATGCACCTATCGTTTTGACATGAAAAACAAAACAATGAATAAGTATTAGTCATTCATCCTCCGCGTCTCTTCAGTCAAAATCAATCGAGGCAGATGTCCGTTCAGCTGACCGTCCCTGACAGCTACAGTTAGCCCGCTTTCGACCGGCGCCAGTAAGCTGTACCAAGAGCTGCGCCATTTATTGGTGCTGAATTCCGGCGCCGCCGGAATCCAGCTTATACCAGTTTTCTTAAAATGCCGGTAGGCGGTATCCTGCTCTCATTATGTATCGAATTGGTCACTTCAGACACCGGATCGCTTAGAAGTGACCAGAGCTGGTAGCTGAGAAATTGGAGAAACTGTACTTACAACAAAGTAGCCATAAGTCTGATCGTCTCAAGTGCCTCTAGTCTTCTAATCCCCCCCTAAGACACGCTGCCGAGTGCAGCTAGAAGCAGAGAACACCGAAGAGGCACATGCAATACCGGAAATGAGCCAGTTGCCGAAACTTGAGCATGTCACACGGGCACCAGAATCGTTCAATGAGGATAGAGATTGAGAGGTTTAGAGCGGCCGCTATTTTGCCAATGAACGGAAATTTTACTGCAAATTGAGCAATGTCTCTGGCTGACTTGCTATGCTGACATTCAAAGAGAAACGTATAACACAAAGTAAACCTGGAAACCACTCGGCTGCGATATGTGTCCGTAGGAATCACACGCTAAAGACCGTCTTTAGTAAAACAAAATTGCACCGCTAACCGAGCTTTTTACCCATCGCCTGCTTGATTTTGTAGTTACATTCCCATCCCAAATATATACCAACGTAATTTTGGATTTTGCATTTGTTATCCACACTTCAGGAACGGCCCGACAGCCTAAACATACTCCAAAACACACTCGTTTTATCTATATTTGCAGTTTGTGAGATACACACCGCTTCACCAATCCCACAAACGCAGAGAGGTATTACAGACGTGCACGTCTTACTCTGGTCACACCAGCACACTCGCAAACGCAGCACTTGCAACAACATCCCCGCTTCCATATTCATACATAACCGTACGCACAAACGACAGTTCACAAGTAACTTCGTATAAACGTCAGCTCACATATAACCAACAGTCCGCCACAAAAACACCGTCCACGACCGTCCCAGCCCTGACGCAGCATACCACTCCCATACGACTGGTCAGTCTCGTATGCCGTCCATTCTGATCGGACCCCCGTCCCCTGCACATGTTCCTCACAACTCCATGGTCTCCGTGGATTCCGCGGCGCCGGCGCTGTCCCGACCCTTGGCGCTCAGCAGCTCGCGCCTGAGAAAAACGAAACGAACCGTGAGTATGGGACAACATAATACACCATTCGTAACCCGTACCACATCAATCGCGCCAACGTATTTTCACACATACGCATATTTTAGGAATGGGGCATACTTTTCTGAGCTAGCAGAATAAACTCGAATGCAACACAAAAAGGAAAGAACTTAAATAAGGAGAAATCCGATCAAAAGAAACGTGGCCGCGATGCGAGCTTACTACCATATGAGGGAATCTGTCCAGTCACATCACGAGCGGCGAGGGGCCACGGCGCAGTGGGTTCGTTCGAGCTCGGCTGGGCACTAAACACTAATCAGTCGATCCGAGCAGCTGTTCCCACTGGGTGGTTCTGAATAGAGTGACCTTGGTTGTGGACGGAACCACGGCCGTCCGTCACACATGGTCGGCGTGGTATGAAACTCGTCCATGAACAAAAGAATGATGCCGACCGGCATACTGCGAGTAATAACCACATGGCAACACGCCAAACCACCTATGACATTCCCTCGATACATTCACAACATGGCAACAAATCACACCACCTCACAGTGCTCTCTGGACAGCCCGACCCACGTCCGTACTACTGCACAAATATCACAGCACAACTGTTCCTGTCGCTAATTGCACCACCCTCTAACAGTCCGTGATCGGTCGCAGTCATTAAACCGATTCCCTATCGGCTGATCGACAAATGCGTGAGTGGGCTGCGTGCGCTGCCCGCTGACAGACATGCTCAGATAGGGAGACAGGAAGTCCCCGATTCTACAGGTCACGTTATATCGGCGGAAACTCGGCGTCGTTGGAGACGAGCAGCGCCATCTTTTGGCGGTGAATAACACTGCCTGGCGCTAGACGTGCTCGACGACTAGGTGAATAAGGATTTGAGTTTACAACAAACAACTACAAGGTATCGTGGTGGAAAACTTTTTCGATTCAATTTAATTAGTTTATTGATGCCAGTCTAGAAAGCAAAACCGTTAAAAAGAAGGCTGTGCCAGGAATTGTTATCTGACATGACTTTTTAAACGCAATTTATTTCGCCCTTTACTTGGTCTTGAGTTTAGACGGCGAATTCATTTTAGACTAATCTGCCCAGTGTTTTATTCCGGTTTTAGTGCAGTTAGTTGTCTTATTTTATCTGCCAGTGCCTATTGCCTTCTTGCATTTTACTGTATTGTGCATGACGCTGAATCCTGAAAAACCATGTTATGTGGATGGATTTTAGATCAATACATACATACATACATACATACATACATAACCACAGATCACGTCGCCTCTACTCGGCCCACCGAAAGTCCAACAGTCAATCAGCACAGAAAAACGGTAATAGTTACTGTCATCTCATTGCTTTACGCTGGCAAAGGCGCTTGCATGACCATACAAGCGGGCAGGTGGCGAGGACTTATTTTGTAGATCACATGTATACAGTAGCACCGACGCTGTTAGCGCAAACAATTAAACTCTCAATGAAATAAATCTGCCCAGCCACAACTACTGAATCATAAAGGTCATCAATCGATAGTTCAAGTGATCGTACATAGTCGCTACTGAACAATCACCGCATACGCCTTCAGCTGGAAGTCATTATTCATTTGTAACGACTGTTGCATGCTTTGTCTGCCATTGAAATTTACTGTTTTAGTTCCATGGTAGTTATGGTTGCTTTACCCGGCTTTGTTCGGAAATCGGAAACACGTTGACGAATGGCATCCATCGATGCGACCAGTCCTACCAATCGCCCTATCCGGTCCACAGCTATCAATCACTGAAGCCGATCCGAATTCTTTCCGATTTTCTTCTAAATAAAGCTAATCTAGTCCAATGATTTTGATAGCGTGAATGATTATGGATGTTGCCTGAACGAAAGAATAAATGAATGTTGAATAGTTCTGAATGTTACCAAATGTCGTGAATGCGCATTCACGGCATTTGGTAAGATTGGGCCAGGACGGACAACCCTCGCCATCCGCCCGCTCGCCGGCCACTCACCTGACTTCGGGCGTGATGACAGGATGTCGCTGACTGTTACAGAGATCCAGCAGGAGGTCCCGCTGCTCCGAGGACATGTCGTTCTTGTAGCGCTGGACGAACGTCAGCAGCGCCTGGTGCCACAGCACGGGGTACTGGAGATCGCTCATGTGGAACCTGATGGGAGGGGGAAACAGGGGTGATGGAGGGAACGAGACAGCACATTAGAGAGGCAGATTGATAGAAAGACGCACAGTACAGAGACAGGCGCACCGGGAACTGGCACTCATTCATGTGGGGTCTTCAGGAGAGTGTGTGAAAGCGCCAACATTCAAACGGACATCCGTCCCGGTCCGAGCCAACAGGAACTATATTCAGCAACAACCGGCCCCAATCACCCAATCCATCGTCCCAGGACTACCCTCCTCACCTCATAAAGTGCGCGTGCACGGCGTCAATGACTCGGTACGGCAGGGCGTACTTCTTGTCGAGCAGCACGCGCAGGAACATGCTGCTGGCGCCCGTGTACGGCATCTCGGCGATCTTCAGCATGGCCGCCGCAGAGTGCAGAACTGGCACCGAGTTCTTGGCCAGCACGGAGCCCATGATGATAGCTTCACGGAGCGTGCAGTCACCAGACTGAGCAGGCGGAGGGAGGGACAGGTGGGTAAGTTATTTACGGGCTGCGTAGGGTCAGCGATAATGCGTTCATTCATAAGCGGAATGGGGAACGTTTTGTTGAACGTTCGTCGTGATGGGGAACGTTTCGCTGGTAGGCATAATTGAACTACGGACGAACTAGACCAACAGAGACGAAAGTTGACGAAGTACGAACTTCATTGATGAAGTCATTGATGAACTTGGGACAGCCTTCTCGCCCTAATTCAGGTGATTCGGTAAAACACGTGTGTGATTCCATGTTAATACCATATTTTCATGCCATTTTAATGACAGAAGCAGGAAACCGCTATTCAACATTACAAATGCCATTCCAGATATCACTCCAAACGGCAAACACCATCCCAATCAGGGACCGAAAAAGACCAACCATCCCCGCTAGGCCGCTAGTGTTCGCGTCACACAGCTGGGGCCGATACCAAATTCACCGCTCCAAGAAACTGACCCTCAGATTAACGTGTGTCCCTGAATATACTGACCCGATGTGATATTAGCTGCGGTACTGTGTACCTACTGTTAGCCAGCTGTAATGTGCCCCGCGGGGGAAACGCTTGCCCGCTGGGTCAGTGTGCTCTCGGCTACGCCCGGGTCGTGTGCGTGCTGCCGACTAAAGTATACCGCCGTTGTTGTCGCCGCTCTCTGGACGCCTGCCTCGCCCCGACGCTTCACAACACGACACCCGACAGACCGGCCGAGACAGACCACTCCTCCCCTAGTACTGACCTCACATAGCGGCAGCACAACGCCCTTCATGAAGGCGCCCGGCTTGAAGAGCGCCTTGCGGAGGGCCAGGTAGAGGTGCGGGTTCAGCTTCTTGTAGAAGTGGACGTCGTCCCTGATGCGCGGCAGAAGCACCAGGTTGTAGAAGCGCTGGGCCATGTTGTCCCTGAGGTTGGACGAGAAGATGCGGGTGGCCTGGTACATGGCGGCCGCTGTCCATGTGTCTGGACCTGGAGGCGGGGGGGGGGGGGGGGAGTCAGACACGGTCACACGAGTCAGAACGGCGAGTCAATCGGAGTCGGCGGCTTCAGGACGGCACACTGAACGGACGGGTGGCGATGAACAGCTGCAGCTCATCTGGTATTGTCCTGTCTTCATTTTACAAAGTTGCACACAATATACTCTATGACTGATAAATAAGCATCGTAACCTACCGGGAATATCATTTAGCTTTCGTCCCTTATCCAGCATATCATTTTTATCAAGTTTAGATTTTGCAGTTGACACACTTCGCTACACGGCACAGCTGCCCTATCACGATGTTAAAAGGAAGCCGAGAAAGCTTACAATGTCGCCTAAGAAGAAAAACGGGGCAGTGGGTATCGCTTTCGAATAAGGGCTGGACGCAATCTAGACACTGACTGACTAGATCTTGTCTCTGACGCATTTGTGAACGCTGTGTTACTGATGGTACATGTGTCGCATACTGCTGCATGTTTTCTGACGAACTTCAGGCAAAGAATGAATCGAGACCAGGGCTGAAACAAGCTGTGCGGCAAACGCTGGTTTTGTGGTCATGCCACTGTGTCTCATTTTCCGACCAGCAGAGCTCCCAGGGGCTAAACCAGAAAATTCAAATGACCAATGAAAACTGTTAAATCTTTGTTAACAGATGCCTGAAGCACAGAAAGGCATGTCTGGATACTGCTGGAAAGTTGAGGATCCATGTCTACACTGCGGGCTCCTTTAGTTCCCTCAGATGGCACGCTCGTGTGGTAAGATAGGTAACGACCAGGGCGCCATGGGACTGATTCGACCACAAGCAGGAGCTGCACCTGCTTGTGTTGCATTGTTGCTGTTGCAGCGCAGCACTGCAAGAGCAACAACGCAAATCCATCAGGAACCGTTACTCCTGCGAGACAGCCAGTCAGTCGCTCAAACGGTTACCCCGAGTTTCAACTTTATCATGTAGGAAATCCTCATTTTCAGCTGAGCTTCCCTCACCGTTTGGTGACTGGGTGACGTGCCCATCCCATCAGCCCTAACAAGTTATCACGATTCAGGGTCAGGGCAGATCGGACCTGACTCTGAGAATGAACAAATGGATAAAATGACCTTGGTGAATCTCGCCACACCAAAAAAAAAAAAAAATGGATGCAATGATGATCATGAATTGGGGGTTTTGAGCGCCCGGATTACAGTGGTCATCGGCGCCCACATTTGTTGCAAGAGAGCACGTAATTTTTGTCCAAACTCCGCCACAGTCCCTTGGTGTCCACCACTGGCTCTCGCCCGGAACTCACGTGTCACGTGGATCAGCTGCTCCCAGTTCTGCATGTTGGGGATCACCTTGAACGCCTTGGGCACCTTGCCGCTGCGATATTTGGCCAGTACCTGACGGATGCCCTCGTACATCTCACGCACCTTGGGGTGCAGATCCTGCATCACCACCACCACGCCTGGAGAGCGGTGGGGCAGGTCAGGGGGCGGGGCAGGTCAGGGGGACTCAGGTGCAGATCCTGCATCACCACCACCACGCCTGGAGAGCGTCGGGGCAGGTCAGGGGTGGGGCAGGTCAGGGGGCGGGGCAGGTCAGAGGGCGGTGACGGGGGTTTGAGGGGCGGGGAAGGGGGTCAGAGGGGCTTGCTTGGAGGCGCAACTTCTGCATCACCATCACAGACTGGTCAGAGGGAACTCAGAGGGTCCAATTGTTGAACCACTAACCCACCATTATATGGAGCTGAGTGCCATTCAACAGTGTCAAAAGGCACGAAAAATCGTTTTATCTACACCAAAAAGCTAAGGGCAGAGAATAAAAGCGCGATCCCCCAGCAGTTTTCACAATCGTACTCACTTGCATGCCTCCATCCTATGTAAGGCGCTCAATGCTCCATCATAGCATATCCATTTCATCAATCATGGCACTCCAAGTCCAACACAAATCATATCCTCCCCCTAGCTGTTTCCTTCCCTTACCAGCCCAGTCCCATCTGCCATCTTTTCCTTCTTCACTTACTCTGCGCCTCCGAGTTGGTAGTCTGCAGTTCAGCCTCCTTTTCCCTGATCTTCTCCATGATAATATCGGCGAGCACACGGCGCGGTTTGGGCTCCCGAGCCATGAACGCCATCATGGCCCGCTCGTCGGCCTCATCCACCACCTAGCGGCGGCGCGGGGAACTATCCGTCAGGTGGCAGAAACCAATAAACTGATAGCAGAGCCTGGTGGAGAGGCTAACAAGGACTCCATGAAACATTACTACCACACATATGAAAACAATAAAAGGGAAATGGACGGCTGATGTCATAGGATGTGTGTGTATGCCCTAAGTTCAAAATTAAAGAATGGCACTTTAATCTTATAATACTGTAATGTTTTGGTGGTAAGGATGATTGTAAAAACACCGGTGTCATTCACACAATTTTAGTTAAAACGAAATCCAAAGCAAACAAAATATCTCTGAGTGTTGCAAAGCAAAGGATGATTGCATGCTATGATGTGCGCTTGCTGATGCATGCAAATTGAAGAAACAATAAATGGAGATGGCCACACCACGAAACAAGTTTACCAAGCCCATACCATAGTCTCACTCCCCCACCACTCACAATTTCCTCGCAGATGTCCTCATTGGGCGCGTCCTCTTCCTCGTCCGAGGAGGCTCCATCCTCGCCGAGGACTGGTGCGCGCGGCCGGCTGGCGGCCGGGTCCGGCCTCAGTCGGACGCCGCCGCCGAACGACTGACCGTGCTCCTCCTCGAGCTCCTGCTGCTGACGGCGCGCCTCGGAGAGGATGCGCCGGGACAGCTTACTGTCGACAAACTGTGGACGGGGGGGGGGGGGGGGGTGACAACGTACTGTGAATACAGGGGGGAGGGGTGCCGGGTGACAACTTACTGTTCAGGTACTGAAAACAGAGAGGGGACGTGCGGCAGAGTGAAACCGGCCGGACTTGACTCGCATAAGAAGCACGAACTGGAGAATAGCTCTCCAGGAGCGAGTACTGCCTACACGCCTCTGCATCAGCATTAATCACATCCTATTGTCGATCATCAAGCAGTGGAACACTTAATCTGCCTCCACCGTACACGGCTACCTTTTATGACAAGTACACACCACCATTGCGCACACAACTTATCACCGAAGTGGCGGGTGGTACTCAGAATTCACACATCTGGCAAATATGAGAAGCCGTATTAATATTATACAATATAGACACACGGCCGCCGCTCGAGCGGTACTCACGTTCTCCTCCTCCATGTGGGCGCGTTTCTTGTTACGAGCCGACGGGCGGGCGAACCTGTCTGCCACTATCTGCTCGTGCAGACTGGCGGCGCCCTCCTGATCCGGAGGCCCCGACACGCGAATACGCTTCGCCTTGCCCATGACTGGTGCTCAGACTATCGGCTGAGGCCTGAAGAGAGTGCATGATGGGTGTCAGAACTGACAAATAGCAAATAGGTGGAGATAAATAGGCGTTTTAGCGGTGATTTTCTAGTGTTTGAAGGTAACCGGTAATGTATTGCAGTTAAGTGGCAGGAAATGCTAGATTATATACATTTTAGCATGTTGTAAGACTAACTAGCTTCATTTAACCACGAATAAAACGCTAGGGGACGTTTGCGCCTCCAACTGCGTTTTCTGATACCGTAAAACGGTAAATGTTCACTCCAACAATCTGTCCATCAGAGGCTATTGCACACACAGACATGTCATTTTGCCACTTCTCAGTTCTTGCCCAGTTCTGTCTTAACCCTATTCCTGGCGGGGGGGGGGGGCCTCAGGAGCCCCCCCTGAGGTTTTTTGGTTATTTCTCCCAAACGCGTTGAGCTAGGAAGCTCAAATTTTCTGACTTTTCCTAAAAGGCTTCTACGCAACATGTCTGAAAATTTTGAGTTGATCTGACCTCAGGTCAGGTCACCAGAGGCGGTTTGGTGACCCTACCTCAGAAAAGTTTGCAATCACGCCAGAGCTAGAGTTTTTGACCGATCAATTTCTTCTCTTCAGGCTTTAGTTAGGGTACCAGTATGTGCAATTTGTATATCTCGGAATTTTGATATCGGTGACCTAAGGTCAGGTCAGTTTCGCGACCTCCCCATTATAAGTCAATGGGGGAAAAATCAACTCCCTGTTTTTACCACTAAAACGGGTCGGAATGGCCCCATATACCATACATGACTTCATATACGATCAACCTTCACTACCTTGAGGTCTGTTTTGCTGTTGGGCAGCTGTGAGGTCATGTGACGTCATCAAAGGTCACCAAAGGTTTTTGGCCAATAACTCCGTACAGGAACAAGATACAGACGCGTGGATGGTCTCATTGTGTTCAGCTCGTCAAGACGCATCGAATGATATACATGATGACCTCGAGGTCACGTGACCTGAGGTCAACCTTTGACCTTGACCTTTCGAGGTCAACATATATGTCATTCGATGCGGATTGACGAGAGGATCACGATGATGCCCTTAGTTTGTTCCTATCTTGACTAATTCGAAAGTTATTCGAGAAAAACTCTCTCCATATCTAGCGCCGCCATTTTGACTTTTTCGACCCCTGTGACGTCATCTTTGACCTGACCTGAAAATGACATTGGTAAAAATTGTAGACCTTGTCCATGCGTATCCGATGCCGTTTACCGCTTGTCGCTATCTTGCTTCGTTCTCGAGATCTCAGGGGGGGGGGGCCGAATCGGCCCCCCCCCCCCGCCAGTTTCTTGTCCCGGCGGAGCCCGCCAGGAATAGGGTTAAGGTGTTGTTGGAGTCGTGTTACTGTAATGCACCTATTTTGTTGTTGCTGCTGTTCTCCTTGAGCCCCGACTCAAGGCTATTGGGGCCAAACAGTTTTATGGCCATTCTAATTCTAGTAGCATCATCACATGGGCTAAAAGTAATACATAATTTGTTTTTACTTTTAGGACTGTTAACTACTTCCTGGTGCCAAACATTTGCTGTTGAAATGCACAGACAATGACAAGACATTCATCACAAGTATTCAGTGGATGGCATCAAATGCAATTTTACATTTCAATGCAAATAACATAATAAGGAAATGCAAATATGTTAGCGATTTATATAGCATTGCCAAACACAAATGATCAGACAGTGGCAGAGACAGAGCTGAGAGTAGAGACATAAGACATCAATGCTATTGTTTCTTTCTTAGCTTTGGTCCTATTCATTAAATGGGTAGTGGGTACTCAGCAACCTACAAGGGTCTCTATTAGTGTCTCTGCAGAGGTCTTTCAGATCACATTGCTGTTTTGTTTCCTTCAGCTTTTTATCTCTGTGATCTCCCTTGTTTACCTGAGCTGAGAATGAAAGACTGGCCAGGTTTTGGGGAAGAAGGAGGCATCTTACACCTAATGGTAATAGTCCTTGGGATCCCAAGTTTGTTATCAGCTGACTTGACATGATTGAATACTGAATATGAAAGCTGCACTCCTTATTTAATCTGTGAAATGTTTCCCCATTTTACTACCTTGATTTGGACTTGATTTGGAAGTGAAGTATGGCAACATTTTCATGTCCCTTACAGCCCCATTTTCATCATAAGTTACTTCTAACCTGACACACGAATGGGCAGGAACGAGGAATAAGCAGGGAGATGGGATGGATGCAATTTCATGAGTATCCTCAGAAGATATGTGCTCATTGGCCACAGCATTATGAAGATCTCATTATCTGTATTCTGTATCGGTATGGTCATGATGTCCAATTCTTATTATGGCCCCTTAAAGGACTCAAAATGGCTAAAAACTGTTAAATAGAACCAAATAACAGCAGAAACAATGCATACTGTCTACTGATTAATGATTATAAAAGCCCAAATATAAACTAATGCATATAAATAATGTAAATAAAATACTGACAGAAATAAGAATTAGCCAACTATCAGCTATCCCCAGTAAATATTTGATTAATTGCAGTGCTGTAAATAATTTACTGAGCAAGGTATTTACTGAATGAATCACCTACTTAATAACTCCAAGCCATTCGCTTGCAATTTTGTCTCGACACGGCATGCCACAGTTCAAGATTTTAGAATTTTTATTTATCAATTTAGCTCGAATGTTTGAATAGACGGATTGACAGAGCCAAAGCCTACGCTAAGCAGAGCTTGTTGCGTAGACCTCGACCCCTACCGCCCGATCGCGCAGTTCTGGGTAACGGGAGAATTTAGATGCCAAAGTTTAACGTGCCCTTCAAAGCCGGACACGGCCTGTCCCACTCAACTGACTTCAACTGGCTGCGGCTGCTCGCACCAACAGCAGACCATCCCCGTCAGGAGTTTCTAATATCGAGCGCCGGAGCGACTCAAACCCGGGCTCTCACTACCAGGAGTCCAGCGCTCTACCAACTGAGCTATGGGACAGGCTTCTCAGCTTCTCATTGTTGAACTGGCGTGGTCCATGCTTAAATGCTTGCCATCAACAATGAGATGCCAGAATGAGAGGACACCTAATTTCCATATAAATTATCTAGATTTTCCCCTAGTCACTAAATATAGTTCCTCGGGCAACATCTGCCGGGAGTCGGGAGAGCCTTACTTTCCACATCAGCAAGCATTTCAATTCATATCTTTAACAAATTGGGATAGACGTGGGAGAAATGCATGCAGTTCACGATTTTTATGTTGGTTTATGCGAGCTCTGCTCCAACCCTCTGTCCGAAATTGTATTGTCACATGTTCATAATAACCAAAAGTCGGAAACTGGAACACCGCCACCGGTGATTCGTGCCGATGGAAATCGCCAGCGTCATGAATGAGAATATACATTCTTGGACGATACCGCGAAAACGAAACATTTCTATCGAGAGTTTTCAAAGGATTTCATGCACGAGGCCTTGGCCGAGTGCATGAAATTCTTTGAAAACTCGAGATAGAAATATTTCGTCGCGGTAGAGTCCTAGATATTATTTCCTGTATGTTTCTTAAGATCGTTCGTTATTTGCTTAAATTAGGCCGAAATATGCATAAATAAAATACAGTAACATTAACTACACGTTAAATACTGAAATACTGGCAGTTCTAATTATTAACAGTTCAGCAAAGCTTACAAATTTTCTTTAAAACAGAAGCCCTCGGTGAAATCAAGCTATCCAAGAAAACCATCCAAGAAAACGTCTCGCGCAAAGTTTCTTGGATGGCTGGATTGCATTGCAAGACTGCATCAAACATACAGGAATAAATTATACAACTTACTATACCACTTTTGAAGTTCCAAGGCCCTGAGTGAGACTATAATATGATAAATGGCCTGATAATGGCCTAATTCATCACACATTCACGAAAAAAAAACATCCAAACTCTCGCACACGTGTACTGACGCGGCATTCAATGCACTTTTGCGTCATATTTGCCTTCGGAATGCTTTGGTACTGACTACTAATTAAAAACTCATCATGACAACTTAAAACATTTGCTCTGAAATCTTGAAAAATGTCATGTATAATAAATAATTTTAGCTTTTTAATGTAATTGTTTTTTAAGAAAATAAGATCTTGAGCATAAATCATCATTTTGATCATGAAAACCACGATGAAGCTGAAAAATAACTTGTATTACGTCAACATTGTAGTTGTCGATGGTCAGGTAAACGGCCCTGGGCCACGAACTCTTTTCAATCATATGGGCTTGAAATTTATCGATAGGTAGTAAGTTATCGAAGGTAAGTTATGTCCTTGGCATAAGAATCAAAAATATAAGCAAGCCAATTACGTTGTGCTCTTTTCACTCCTCAGTTCACGCTCAGTGTGGCCCAGTGAATGAAACGTCTGTGTGTGACTGTGTCCATGTCCTAACTCCAGTCAGGGGGTGTCGAAGTCTAGTAGGAAAACCTGGCAAATTCCCTGCGTGACGTCACGTCGGGGATGACCGACTTGCACTGAAAGATACGGCAGAACGGCTATTTTTGAAAAATGATTAAAAATACTTTTGTGCTGTTATGACGCATAAAACGCTTATCAGCATGTTCCTCATCATGTGATAAAGGCATATCCGTGGTCGAAAATAGCTGAGCCCCTCCCAATTTCCAACCACCGACCTCATAAGCAAAGGATGTAAGCGTAATCCTTAAGGGCGACTTTCCTATACATATCCGTACATATGCGTCCTTATGGAAATCGGTAGTGTGGCGATTGGCGACGCGCGCGACATCTGTGTGGCGACCAAGTGGCGACTGTGGCGACACCTGGTGGCTGCTTTTCTGCTGTATGTAGGCATTGGGGTTTTGCCAGATGTGGTTCCTACTGCTACACCACTATGTTGACCCAATACTAGAAAAGTTATTTTGCTAGTAAAAGGCAAGCAAATTGAAAGTTGATTTATAAAATTGCCTATAAATGATTACGAGATAATAATAAAGAAACTTTGATTGAATAATTATTTAAATAATCAACCGTGAAAGTATATTCTGGTAGGTTTAGTAGAAATAAGTCCGTGCAACCTTGTATTTAGGGCCTTGACTCCAGTAGCGGCGGAACACCTTAAGGGGGGAGGGGAGGGCACTGGCGACTTTTGGTCCAATTCTTTCCATGCAACGCCCATAGGGCTAATGTTGAAATGCCAAAATCAAAGGGGGGGGGCAAGGTGCCCCGGTGCCCCTCCCCCCCCGTTCCGCCGCCTATGCTCGCAGCGGGAGAGTTCCAGTGTAGTTGGACCCGCATTATTTATTTGATATTTATTGACCCACGCCCCATTGGAGCCTCTGAGTCTGGATTTCCACGCCCCGCTGAGGGGTTTGAGGTGGTGGTTTCTAGCGCTCCCCTTCTTGACTTCCCCTTCTAACCCCACTCCCAGACCACGTAGCGACACTTCGGGTAGGCGGGAGTTACAGACAGAGCGTCAAACAATGGCGAACAAAGTACTTGCGTCACTTTAAGGTCAGGTCAAAGGTCAGGTCACCAGGGGCTATCGAAGGTTTTAACCCACGCCCTGCTTGTCTATTCAGCCATATATGCTGTATGCGCCCAACTGCCAACTGGGGGCCGGGTGGGGGGCATAAGCTCCCCCTTCCGTCTAAATTCCGGACATAGAACTACCAGTCATAGAAAGAGGCGGAAAACGGCAATCAACTGAGACGGATTTTTTTTTTAACAAACCGATTGCCTAAGTAGGTCACAAGCATAAGCGGCGGAACGGGGAGGGGCACCGGGGCACCGTAGCCCTATGGGCGTTGCATGGAAAGAATGTGACCAAAAGTCGGCAGTGCCCCCCCCCCCCCTCAATTGAAGGTGTTCCGCCGCTACTGGTCACAAGCCAGGGCAAGGTCAGGTCAAGTGCAAAAACGACAAGTTTCTACATTATCGGCCTTGGAGCGCAGTTGACGAAGAACAGACTGAGATTGATTACCAAAATGCGTTCTTAGGCTATCAAAACACGATGCATAATAAAATGTCACGCAAAGGAAAAGGTCAAGGTCAGGTAAGGTCACCAAAAGTTGAATTATAGAATAGGGTATGTGCGACACAAGCTATAAGGATCATTTTATTCATAGGCCGTAGGTAGGGTAAGGTGCCTAATTAGCGACCCTTTCCGATTTGCGACCTACCTCCCTACAGAAAAACTGGCATGAGAAAACGGGGTAAAAACATCGTCAAAAGGTCAGCCATGCTTTGGTTATCAAACTTAATGATTTTCCGGTCGTCGATGTTTCTGGTGGGACGTTCCAGGTGAGTTTAAATAAAAATGACGAGTTTCTTATCCAAAACGTGTGTGTTTGGGCCCTCTCTGATGAAAAGCGATGCACATTAGGATGATGCACATTTTTTATTCTGAATCGACATTCCTTTTTTAATTGATTGCCGTTTTCCCATAGTGAATCGCTCAACTGTGCACAGCATGGCGGTTAAAAATGTGTCGCAACTCATATTTCCTATTTGCGCCCGACATGGTCGCAAATAGCTCAAGAAGGGAAAGAAAGGGGAAAAGAGAGAAATGAAAATGAGGTGTTCCTGAAGCTTGCAATGTGTGGCAGGGGATGCCAAATGTCGTCACTGACTGCAGGGGTGCCGAATTCAGCGCGGACCTCGAATATCATACAAGATAGCCCGCAAAATTTGGGTTTCCGCCTTCTTTTCGCCTTCGGTGCATCACGTGATCAGTTTTTACTTACGTAAATGTGTTGGATAAACGTTCCTGTTCGAGTGATTGAGTGCTTTGCGTATAGTTACCTTTTTTAGATCATATTTCATCTTTTCAGGCGTCGCATTTTTTTGCCATTTTTAATATGGGGAAACCCATAGACTTATTAGCGACCCTCCCCGGTCGCTAATCGGGAAGAGTTCCCTATTAGCGTTTTTTGCAATAGTTTGCCGAAATGCTCACTACAAATAAGTTAGTGAATATTGGGGCAGAAAATGACTATATTTTAATAGAAAAATGAACGATCTCTCCGAAAATCAAGCCAGTAACACATTGGCACTAGAGTTGCAAAATTTCCCTACCGCACTACCGGCATGCCGGTAATTTTTCACTACCGCAGGTTTTTTCGTGGTATCTGGCATGTCTTGCCGGTAGCATGCCGGTATTTTTGATTTTGCACAAAAGATTATCAGCATATGATTCAAACTTTGGACACTAAGAGGCTATTGAATTGTAATAAGTTGGACAATGGGTGGCTGTTGGGTGGGGCGGTTACTGAAATTGCCAAAATGTGGCATCTCATGTAGGGGTAAGCCAGAATCAAGAATGCAGGTTTTTTAGTATGCCGGTAATTTGGCGGTTTTTTTTGCTTGGGGCGTGGTAGCATGCCGGTATCCCAGAAAATGTTTGTGGGGCGGGGCGGTGCCGGTAGCAGCCCATTGGGAAAACTTTGCAACTCTAATTGGCACCCACAGAGCGTGAGCAACGACGGTTCAAATTAAGGGGGTCGCTAATTAGGCACCTTACCCTACTCAGTGCCATACATCATATTTGCAGCATTTGACTTCAAGTTCAATCTGACCTTGACCTGACCTCGACCTGAACGGCACCCCAAATATTGTCCATATCACTTTCTGAGTATACCCATTGACTTCTATAACTAAAATGACCCATAAAACCAGGGATGCGGAGCCGTGGAAATTTCAGACGGCTCCGACTCCGGCTCCGGCTCCGGAGAAAAAATCGGCTCCAGCTCCGGCTCCAGCTCCGGGTGAAATGTCATGGCGGCTCCGGCTCCGGCTCCGGCTCCGAGTAAAATGATCCGGCTCCGGCGGCTCCGACTCCGGCTTCTACTCAGTACATCCCCTAATACGGGTGGAAGAAAAAAGACGATGGCCGATTGGTACACGTTGCTTCTGTATTTGTATAACAAGGCTGTTTTGAATACCACATTGTTTTACGCCTTGTACTGTCAAACCGAACTAGGTAAATAATTATTTCCTCTTAACCCGCGCCCTGCTGGGGGGGGGGGGGGTTTGAACACCCCCTTGTGGTTTTTTGCGAATATCTCAAAAACGGCGGCGCTCCTCAAAAACGGCGGCGCGGAGCGCCGCCGTTTTTGTGTTACACCTTACAATACATCAATTCTACACAAGTTGTGAAAATTTCAGACCAAGGTCATTCAAGGGCAGGTCACCAGGTCACTTGAAGTGACCTCACCTCATAAAGAGTTTCAATGTCTGTCATAGCTACACCGAGTGACCGATCGCTTTGAAACTTTCAGCGATTGATAAGGGCAACAGTATCTATCAAATGTATATCTCAGAATTTTTATATCGGTGACCTAAGGTCAGGTCAATTTTGCGACCTCCCCATTATAAGTCAATGGGAGAAAATTGAAATGCGCCTCTTTTGGACGAAAGACATTATAAACACTCCCAAACACTGAATTACAAGCGGTTTAGACACACTGAACATGAAAATGGTGTCCGTGACCCCTATTTATGCCCCTGAGGTCATCTCAGGTCACGAATGGTGCCTAACAGTTTTTCGCAAATAACTTTTGATAGAGGCATGCTAGAGCGGTGAAAACGCCTTAGATGTGCTCAGCTCGACGATACGGATCGACTGATATGCAACATGACCCTTTCCGGTCAAGTCATGACCTTGACCTGAGGTCAAATTTTCAAGTTGACCTTTCAAGGTCAAGTTATAGTGCATTCGATGCGTCTTGACGAGAGGAACACGATGCCGGTAAAAGTAAGCTCGTACAAGGCTTGGGTCAAAAGTTATTGCAGAAAAACTGTTTCCGAAAAAATCGGCTATTTTTGCAGTTTTTGCCCCCTGCAGGCAAAACCGTTGACGTTAGGTCAAATCTGAGAGAATTACTCAGAAAGGGCGTTAATAGGGCTATCGAATGCGCTTTTCCGCGGCGCTGTAGCTTTATTGGTTCCCGAGTTATGCGTTGGCTTCCTGGAAATTGTCGACATTCGACCTGAAAATCGGCGAAATTTTGCCTTCAATGACCTCTGGTGACCTGACCTTTGACCTGACCAAAAAAGTGACCGAAGTGATTTCGTCATTATTTTTGGCGCTCTTTCGAACGCCGCCTTCCGCGTATCGCTACGTGGCCCAGGAGCCGAGTTAGAAGGGGGGGGGGGTGTTCAAACACCCCCCAGCAGGGCGTGGAAATCCAGGACCCCCAGCCGGGCGCAGGTTAAGAAAAGGAGCCGGAGTCGCCCCCTTTTTTGACGGCTCCGGCTCCGGCTCCGGCTCCGGGCTATATTGTTTCACGGCTCCGGCTCCGGCTCCGGCTCCGGGCAAAATATGCCGGCTCCGGCGGCTCCGGCTCCGGCTCCGGCTCCGGCTCCGCATCCCTGCATAAAACATGTGTCGCACCATTGACTACTGTTTGAGTATATGGATACCTGGATACCTACGGAGGTGTACAGTCTGTCTTAAAAGTACCGCGCAAAGTGACGGTGGATCCATCGAGCTTGACTGAGGAAGGGCCTGCTAAAGTTGGGTCACCGAAGCAATTGACATCCTCGTTCATTCCCTAGGTCAGTTGGTCGGTGACTTTCAAATTAACCCTCGCCCTGGCAGGGGGGGGGGTCGATGCGACCCCCCCCCCCTAAGGTTTTTCGAAGATAGCGTAAAAACGGCGGCGCGCAGCGCCGCCAAATTTGGCACAGCCTATGGGGCAACCTTTTTACATATGACCTGAAAATTTCAGGTCCGGGTGACCTTGGGTCAGGTCACCAGGTCAGAAAAACCGGTACAAGGTCATGGTCAAATTTCAATTTTCTTTTTGCACCTGCCCAATTCACAGTTTTGCACTGATTTCCTTCAAACTTTCAGGATGTGCTAAGTTCACCGAGTTGTATAACATATATTTCGGGTTTTTGAGGTCATTGACCTGAGGTCAGTTAGAGGTCATTACGTCGTAATGTTAAGCCTATGGGAAAATGCTAAATTCGGAAAATACTGGAAATATCCGCTTCGTTCTATCACTTTTGTGCTTTGAAACCACAGTACTTAACAGCAGGTCACTTGGTGCTTCTTTGTTTGGTGTACTTATCCATGGGTCAGGTCAAATGAGGTCAACTGAGGTCAAATGACGTTTTTGCCAATAACTTGGCACATGATGACGCTAGAGCTTAAAAAATGGTATCATTGTGTTCCTGGTGATCAGCCGAATCGAATGATATGCGATATGATGCAATTTTGTTAACTTTAACTTAATTTATTAATTTAAGTTTACTTAAAATTTAAGAAAAACTTAAAGTACACTTCAGCAAGCTAAAAAGTATATCATTCGACGCGCCTTGACGTGCTGAGTTCACTGGTGCTTTTCTTTTTGCTCTATCTTAATTAGATCAAAAGTTATAAGCGAAAAACTTGTGACCTGTTTTTAGCGAAATTTTTACATTTATACCCCCCAAAACCCCCCTAAATATTGACCTAGAGCAACCAAATTTGCACAGGGGCGAGAAATCCAAGGGGCCCACCTACCTACCAAATTTGGTGTTTCTAGGTGCCATAGGAGCCAATCGCGAGGGGGGGGGGGGTCGCATCGACCCCCCCCCCCTGCCAGGCCGTGTTATGAAAAATGCCCTGCCAGGGCGAGGGTTAACCCGCGCCCCGTAGGGGGGGGGGCCGAAACGGCCCCCCTGTCCTTTTCGGTCGATATCTCCTAAACGGCTGGAGATATCGCCACCAAACTTTCAGGACCCCTCCGGGCATCGATTTTACACATTGTGACCAAAAATTTTTCCAGAGGCTATGATAGGTTGGCCACAAATTACGTCAGAATGACGTCATGTTCTGTCATTTTCGACCGAAAAAAGACCTTCGCGAGAAGACCTACCTGTCAGGCCTACAGCTTTGAAGATACAGAAAAATGATCAAGACACAAAAGGTGTAGAATTGACAGGGCTACAAAACTGCTATCTCGAATTTTTGAAATTTTTGAGTTTTGACCCCCAAAAATCAAAAATGCAGTTTTTGGATATATAAGCCGAAAAATCCAAAAAGTTTTTTGATTTTCGGAAAAACCGGAATATATGTGATAGTACCTACCGTCTTCTATCTACATACCAAATTTCAGATCGATACCTCGTTTTTTGGCCAAGTTATAGCGAAAAAACTGTTCAAAAATGATGACGTCAAATTTTCAAACTCAATTTTTGGCAATTCTAGACCTCGTAGAGCAAAACAAAGACCACCATTGGACTCCCCGTGACGAGCTGCATCGAATCGACACCCATTTTATGCAAAATTATCAACTTTGAAATTTGACCTAATTTGACCTGACCTTGACCTGACCTTCACCAAAACGTGACCTAGGCTGGCCTTAAAGGCTACCTAACCCACATAATCGCATTTGTCATGTAAAATGGACCATAAAACATGCATCACACGACACTTTCATAATGTGACCCCCGGTGACCTGACCTCGCTGTGACCTGACCTGGTATCAGTGACCTCAGATAGCAAAGTATGTGTTTGACGAACAATGTACCATCGATGGTTTTCAATAAATTACCAATTTACTCGATTTCACAACACATTTCTTGAAATGCCTGTGAACGGTGAAAATCTGACCTTTGACCTGACCTGTGACGTCATCGGTTTGACCTAGGTCAATGAAATTTAGTCACAAGGTAGTTCCCGGGTGGGGCTATCGAACGCCGTTTGAATTTTGAAAATCGGCCGGTAACTTTCCGAGATCTTAGGGGGGGGGGGCCGAAACGGCCCCCCCCCCCCAACGGGTGGTAGGGTCCGCCGGTAGCCCTACGGGGCGCGGGTTAAAGCAGGCCCTTTCTCCGTCAGGCTTGATGGATCCACCGTCACTTTGCGCGGTACTTTTAAGACAGACTGTACATATTGTATTCTGTTGTGCTTTGATGATGTGACCTGACCTTGAACTTAGCCCTCGCCCCGTAGGGCTATTGGCGGACCCTGCTACCCGTAGAGGGGGTCGTTTCGGCCCTCACCCCGTAAGATTTCGGAAAATTGTCGATCGATTCTCAAAATTAAAACAGCGTTCGATAGTCCCACGGGAACTACATTGGGACCCCAAGTTTATTGATCTACGTCAATGAGATTGACGTAGTATCTTTATGCATATACTTTTTTATGCATATGTTTTATATGTCTAACCAATGACGTCACGGGTCAGGTCAAATGTTGCATTTCTGACCGTTTAGGGCATTCTAAAAAAATGTGTTACAACGTCGAGTAAAAGGCATGTTATTGAACATCATCCGTGAAACATTGTTCATCTAATGCATACTTTTCTAAATGAGATCACTGATGCCAGGTCAGGTCACGGGGGTCAGGTCACTAAGGGTCCTAATAGCCGTTTTCAGGACGGCCATCTGGTACACATTTGGTGCACATCTGGTGCAGATTAGGTGCAGATTTGGTCAAATTAGGTGCACTCGCCGGATAGCCCGTCGTGAAAACGGCTAATATGAACCCAACTAGACTAGGCTCGTGTGATACCTAAGTGTATGTTTTATGGTCCATTTTACATTTCAAATGGTTTGAGTTAGACGACCATGGCGACCAGTTTAACCCTCGCCCGTATTGGTGTTTTTCCAGCCGCGAACGTATAAGGGGGGGGGGTCCGTTGGACCCCCCTTGCCGTTTCGCCCCTGATCGAGCTGGAGCTTCGCAGAAAAAACGAGCGTGTTGCCTGTGACGAGAGGAAGCCGATGATACCCAATTTTAAGGTCCTAGGTCATTGGTTGACCTTGCAGGTCAGGTCAATGACCCCAAAGGCGGGAAAATCGGGACCTGTTAGAACGTCGTAAAGTGTGGCTGCTATGGATTTTTCGGGGTGCTGATCACGAATATCATGTTAGTTTTGATCACAGATGATGTCTTCATGTATTTAGGCCAGGTCGGGTCAGGTCAGGTCAGGTAAACCAGTAAGGGTATTCGTAGTAGGTGGCAGCCGCCTCTGACAGCTTCGTAACATGTTACGAAGGCACCAAAACTACTTCGTAAATGTTCATATGGTTGCTAAATTCGAATTCAGCTCCAAAAACTGGCCTAGAAACATGTAAAACTCGAAAAAGTGAACCGAGGTCATCAAAGGTCAATGACCTGACCTGACCTTCAGGTGACCTTGACACCCACCCTAATGCATGGGGGCAACATCATATCACATTTTTGAACGCTTGAAACCACGAAAAGACTGCAAATGCGCGGCTAATGCGAGCCGACATACGCCGAATCGCGATTCCAGCCAAACATGGTCTCGAAAAGTAGGTCACAGGTCAAAGGTCATTTGGGTCAGGGTCATTGTTTCGTCGCAATCGGCCGCTTTTTACGCGAGTTATTCGCGAAAAAACCATGGGGGGGGGGTCCGTTCGACCTCCCCCCCTATACGGGCGAGGGTTAAGTTACGTTCTGGTGAAGGTGAGGTCAAGATCAGGTCAAGAAAAGGTCGAATTGCAAAGTTGATAGTTTTGCATAAAAAGGTAGGTAGCCATTGATGAGCTTGTGACGGGGAATCCAATGGTTGGATTCCTCGTCATTTGCAACTTTCCTTGGTTGTGCGCTACGTGATCTATAGATCGGCTGAAAATCGAGTTTGAACATTTGACGTAATCAACTTATAGGAAGTTTTTTTTTTGCCATAACTTGGCCAGAAAGGAAGGTAATTACCGGTCGGATTTTTTTTCGGATTTTGAGAGTAACCATATTTTTTTGGGAGGGGGGAGTTGTTGCAAAGTTAAAACATTTCACTTATCCCAAATGACAGCTTTTAGCTTTTCTAATTCTACACCATAGACCTCTGTATACCTCTGTACCTATACCTGCAGTTTTATGTTTTAACATTTTTCTGTATCTTTAAAGCTGTAGGCGTGACACCCCGAAAACATTTTTTTTCGAGAATGGCAGAAAATGACCTCAAGTTCTGACGTCATTTGTGGTCAGCCAGCCCCAGGCAGTCATGGGTATTGAAATCGCCCACGCGGTGCCGGGTTAAGTACTAAGCAAATTTCCGGGGCTCTGTTGACATTGTGAAAATAGGATCGGTAGTAGTTTTGAAGATAGGGGAAGGGTAGGTAGAGGTGTAAGGCGCCCCTCCCCCAACTCGCCCCATGGGGTGAACCCTGTTGTTAAATATTTTATATAACCCTAATCAAGTGTACACTTACCAAACAGATTCGGGTCACTCGGCTACCATTGCTAAACACCAGCAGCCCCCGGCGCTGACATGACCTTTCTCAGGCCAGCGCAAGGTGTTACCAATACACCACACGACCCAGCTGTTGCCAAATCTGGCCGTCTTACGTGATCGCAGTATAAGCGGCCTTGCCCTTGAAGGTGCTGGGAAGATTCTCAGTCGGGACGCACAGGCACCCAATGTAAGGTATACTAAGGGAGCATATGCCTTTGTGCGTAGGTACTGATACCTAAACCTACCTAAAGTGGTATGCGTGATGTATATGAATACGTTACAAAAGCACACGTCATATCTGTCTTACTCCTTTGCACTTGTAATGACGTTGTGGAATACTTTCACAGCTAAGACTTCTTCAAAAACTGGCTATAATAGTCAAGTGGTTTGCAAGCAGCCCTCTCCAAATCACACATTAGCGAGCAATGGTGCGGAACGTTCATTGGCCGCCAGCTGACTGCGATCAGCTGACTCAGGCGGCACTACTCCGCCCCGTTACGGCCTTACACACAGCGTCCTTGCGGCATAGGCCCGCGACCTTGCTCCTGTTAGTGGGCGCCGGCGACTGGCACAGATGTCAGCGGGAACTATGTAGGGGAGCGGTCCGTGGCCCGGCTGTTTGCACTTCACTCTTCCCGCGGGGTATTCGCTTCTCGCTCTTCCCGGGAATCTCTGTTATAATATGCGTTTTGTGAGAGCAATAAAACATATTTGAATAACTACTGAACTGTAGGTACTGAACTGGTCCTCATTCTATTCATGTTGCTTCTTTTCAATCGTCCCCGGGATATTCGTAACTCGCTCTACCCGGGCTATATGTAATCAGTAATCTGCTCCTCAGTCCTCACTCTACCTCAGACTAGGTGCTCTCTCCTCTCCCCGGACGTTCAGGGTCTCACAAATCCCGGGCTAGCTGTCCCTCACACTACCGCGGATGTTTGCTTCTCCTCCCTCTTTCCCGTGCATGTATGCACGAGGTATTCAGCAAATGCCTCCATCCCCACTCACTTTTATCCGAACATTGCTGCGCGTGGCGTACGTCATATCAACCACTTGATATAGCGAGGAGTTAACTCTTATCGTCTTATAAGCCTTTACTCCAGTACGCATTCTTACGTGTCTAGTGTCACAGTCAGTATGTAGTAGCCTTGACCCAACGCAATCCTGTCTCATTTATCAGTCTACAATCCACCGAAGCCTAGTAAGAAGAAGATGAGATTAGGGATGAGCGCTAATATCGCAGAAATCGATGGATTCTGCTTGCGCTAATATCACAGAATCCACCGGTGTCTCCACTCTCCGTTTGCATTCTAAGAACTGAAGAGCGCAGATGTCGTTAAGACTGTCCCGAACGTTGTCAGTGGGCGAATGGGAGGCTGGTGGCCTATAAGATAGAAACTCGTTTAGGAGGCGACATATTCGGAGGATAGAAGATATTTATAATATTGAAAGGCATAGTTTGAGGGATACATATTGGTTAAAAAAAATAATTGGCGCTGACTAAACCCTCGCCCGTATGGGGGGGGGGTCGAACGCACCCCCCTCGGTTTTTCGCGAATAAGTCACGTAAAAAACGGCCGATCGCGACAACACTTTCAGTTACAGTACCCTCGCGTTACTCAATTTTACACCTAACCTAAAAATTTCATGACACTGACCCAAACGACCTTTGACCTGTGACCTGCTTTTCGAGACCATGTTTGGCCGGAATCGCGATTCGGAGTATGTCGGCTTGCATTAACCGCGCGTTTGCAGCAGTCTTTCCGTGGTTTCAAGCGTTCAAACATGTGATATGATGTTGGTCCCATGCATTAGGGTGGGCGTCAAGGTCACATGAAGGTCAGGTCAGGTCATTGACCTTTGATGACCTCGGTCAACTTTTTCGAGTTTTACATGCTTCTAGGCTAGTTGTTGGAGCTGATTCGAATTTAGCACGCGTTTGAACATTTACGAAGCTGTTTTGGTGCCTTCGTAACATGTAACGAAGCTGTCAGAGGTGGTTGACACGTACTACGAATACCCGGCAGGACCCCTACTGGTTGACTTGACCTGACCTGACTCGACCCGGCCTAAATGCATAAAGACATCATATGTGATCAAAACTAACATGATGTTCGTGATCAGCACCCCGAAAATCCCTATAGCAGCCACACTTTACGACGTTCTAACAGGTCCCGATTTTCCCGACTTTTGGGTCATTGACCTGACCTGGGAGGTCAACCGATGACCTAGGACCTTAAAATCGGGTATCATCGTCCTCCTCTCGTCACGGGCAACAGGCTCGTTTTTCCGCAAAGCTCTAGCTCGATCAGGGGCCAAACGCGATGGGGGGGGGGGGGATCGTACCACCTTTGTGCCGTCGAATGACGCAAAATGGCCTGTGCCGGCAAAGATTAATGAGAACTTCGATAAATAATTGGACAACAATAATAGAAAACCACTCCCAAAATATACTTTTGGCTATATCACCAGATAAAATATCACCATAGCCTACTTTAACTTCTCACCTATGCCTGATGAGCATATAATTTGCGTTTTTTTTTTTAGAGCAGAAGATGCTTTAAAAAAGCTTTTCCACTCTGCGATGTATCGACGAGGCGTTTTACCTAGGCGGGTCATCTTGCCTCAGGCCGCCATACGTTATCAATCATCATCTAATATAAATGCGAGACCCATTCTGAACATGCCAACTCCATCTGCCAAAAATTCCTATGTCAGGACGGTGAAATATATCGACGTCACTGAAGCATACCTGTCATACCTATCTGTCTCCCCCCATGCGCCAATCACATGCGGCGAGGATCCCCCGTACCACCCCGTGCCACGCAGGCCGTCCCCCTGCTCCGGCGCGTGCCCTCGGGTCATGTCTCTGGCACTCCACGCTACCCGTGACCCTGCCGGCGGCGACGGCGCGAAACGGCCCGACTAGGCGCGCCGACGGCGGAGCTCAGTCGGTCTCAGGTCTCCGTCCGCGCCGCCGCCGCCGCCGCCGCCGCCGCCACGGCTCGTGCCGAGCTATCAGCTGACTGGGGACGGTGGTGCATAGGACCACCCCTGGACGGACTCGGCCATGGATGGAACGAGGGGTGACCGGGTCACCGCCGTGCTGGCGGCTGCCGTAGCGGCTCTTTGTCTGTCTGCATCAGGTCAGTTTCTGGGGGTGCTGGGGTTTGCAGGATTTCATAGCACGGTGACATTGATGACATTAATGGCATGGTGACATCAGACATGGCACGGTGTCACATTCCCTTCATCATTACTCTGAAAATAAAGACATGTATGTTAGGTTTAAACTAGTTTTGCAAAAAAAAAAAAATATTGTTAGAAAATATCTTATCCACTATCCAGTGTTTGGATGGAAAACAGGCAAACCAAAATTCATGCGTATTCGTGCGCTTGACTTGAATGTACGGTTGATGTTTAAAGACCGGCGCACGCTTTAAAATTAGCCAAACTGATTCCATTTTGGTTTAAAATGGGAATTTATGAGAGGCACAATGGTGGTTCATGGCAACTAATGCCTCAGGCTGCCATGGTAAAATATGTTCACTAAGTTTTTAGAGTTCGTAGTGATTGACATATTTTGTAATTCCCTTAGTAAAAATGGTTAGACTTATAATACATGAGATATAAACAACATAGTGCATTTGGCATCGAAGCCAAATCTCAGCTCACATTTCCAGTCTCATAAGACTCGTTTTTGCATCAGCCCTGTGTCAAAACATTATCATGACGTGACATGTCACTTGGGTGACAAGCTCATTTGCAGATTGAACTAGAGGAACACCCTCTGATTTCAACGGTAAACACAGTTCTTACAGGGTGTGTAACTGTTATGACGGTGCAAATGTCCAACACTATAATTGGCGTAGTTGTGTCTATTATTTCAAGTAGCAGCCAGCGTTGCATACCCAATCGACGCGCTGGATGCATGACGTAGACATTTGAACGCTTTTTTAGTCTAATTGGGTGACGAAATTTATTTTCAAAGATACCGCTAGCCTGGATGAAATGCACTTACAATATCAAGCAATATGACAAACAGCGGCCTCATTAAAAGCCTGGCACTTGACTTGCATGATGAATGGGTTGCTTCATATGGACTTCACACCTTCTGAACGCTACACGTGTCAAGCCATGGCGACATTATGGCTTCATGGGACTCACCGTAATGTTCAAAACATCGCCCCGTCTCCGGGCCTCTGATCTGGGATCGGCAATGCAGGATATGCCCAGCTGCCTTGGTTGTGGATCTCTCTGAAGTCTGAATACATAAAGTTGAATAGAATTAGAAGGTGATGGCACAATGCCGAAAGCTTCTCGAAAAGTTGTTTTATTTTGAATCCGGAATTTATGTTTAAGAAGCATGAGAGTTGGGTTATTATTCTTACTATCAGAAGAAGAAGGAGTTAAACTAACTAAGTGCTGAGAGATTATATAAACATAATCTAAGATCCTAGTCCTGACGCGTATAAAGCATATCAAAAGTTATTTTATACCTTGCATTTGAAGGGTGAGCTAGTTAAGAGACTCACATTGACTTTGAATTGGTAAGAGTGGGGCTTCATCCTATGCCGGCCGTGTTTCTCTTCTGCTTATTGACATTACAGCCCATACATCTTACAGCAATACAGCCCAGCTAATACATACAGCCCAATTGGGTAGAAGCTGAATCTTCGAAATCCCCTGGCTCTATCTCTCACACACTACGCTACCAACCTCACGTCGTCTCAGACCTCGTTACATGCCACGTGACTCTCGGTGACCGTGACTCGTGAGCAGCTCTCCGTGACGCTCTGTAACGGCCCGTGACGCTGGGCCGTGACGGTCTCCTCTGAGTGCCCTGCCGGCCACTCGGAGCGGTCGTTTCAAGGCTGGGTTATAGAGTCCCGGCCTGTCGCGACTGAGAGTGGCAGCTCCGCTTCTCTGGACGGGCCGTAGTGCACGCGCCGAGACCGGCTCGACGGGCCCGCGGGAGGCCCCAGTCTGGTTGCGGTTTGTGATACCGAAAAATGGCAATGGCGACATCGGATTCAGTGGCTGGTCTATAGTTTGGGTGAAGTTTGGGCAAAGCAAAGCGATTCGATATTTTATCGAGCACTCAAACTCACTTACTCACCCACTCACTCACTCACTCACTCACTCACTCACTCACTTACTCAAAAGTTCTTCGTAACTGGTGAAATTGTATCAAAATAAAATAACCCCTTGTCATTCCCTGGGCTGCTTGCAACGCACCACGCTCGCGCTAAAGCGTGTTAGTTGGAAACACGTTACAAATCCATGTCACCGCCATGCTCCAGTGATGCATGCTGTTGGCACGCTTGGCCTTGCAATATACACTACCTAGCCATGCTGCCAGGACAACACTGCTTCTCATCGTCTCCCAGCTGCACTTACGATCGTCTGTCGCGTGTCACACCTGTCCGAAATCCGGGTCATGCCCCATAGATAGGCGCATGGGCGCATCCATTTTGTGACCCTCCTGTGACAGACTGCATAATGTGACCTCCACGGGGGCCGCAGCCCCTGATCGTACCCGTCGGTCGTGCGATCAGCGAGGCCGGCTCCTGAGCTGGCCGGCACGTGCATTGCACGCTGTATTGCAAACTGGCAGTGCCAGTATCGCAGGCGGCGGCGGCCCGGCCGGTGCTGGTCAGGCCGGCCGATGGCTGCAACCATGTTTGTTGGCGAGGTCAGCGGACGCAAAGTGTCACGTTCTTGCGAAAGTTTTGCTCAGCAAACGTGGCCGTGAATGATTGTCGACCGAGGAGGTCGAATTCCATGGTCGGGCGCGCGACTTCCATTGTCGATGTGCCATATCAAATTAGCATGCGACAAGCCAAACTCAGCAGAGCACCGGAGGCCGCGAGCTCTAATGACCTCTGCTGCTGACGATAAGCCCGGCTTAACCTTGACCCATTGGATTAGCACGCTGCTGCTGTGTTGCGGTTGAGCAATCTGGATGTCTGTACTGGTGACGTCGTGCACTGCGGAGGCCATGAGCTGGGTTAGAGGGCTGCAGAAGGTGTGAATACCTGTTTATAAGAATTTCCGGTCTTCATTGTTTTGAGAAAGTGCAAGCGACCGTTAAACCACAGCTCTGTGTTTTCCCTCTCAGTTGAATTAGCCGTCTTCCTTCTTATTACGAGCGAGCGAGCGCAGCGAGCGAAGTGAGTCTTTTCAATATAACGGAAAAAATCTCAGTATGAGCGGCCCGGCCCGGCCCGGCCCGGCCCGGTCCGGCCTGTAACGCTTTTGAGAGGCTTATATCTCAGCAACTGCTGGACCGATTGGCCTGCGGTCTTTTTTTGGGGTAGCCCCATCCCTTCTACCCCGTAATTGACTACTTTTGATACATCTCAGTGACCGTCGTGGCACGTGCCACGTGAAAAGTCAAGGGTGTTCAAGCTGTTTTGCAAAAGTAGTGATTTTGAGAGGCTCATATCTCAGCAGCCGCTTGGGCGATTGACTTGCGGTAATTTTGGTAGGGTAGCAGCATCCCTTCTACCCAAAAAAGGATACTCTCGATGCATGTGGGTCACCCCCAGTGCACGTGCAAAATACAACAATAAGAGGTGCCAAATTTGTTCCCATTTCAGTAACTCGGTAATTATGTACTGGGGCGATTTCGCTGAAACTTGGCATACAGGTAGGCACCCACCAGGCAATGCATTCCCATGTGTTGCGGTTAGGGTGCTACTGCACGTGCGCACGTGCAGGGGGCGTTTCCAGATCTCGAGAACGGCTGGGCCGATTGCGCTCAAATTTGGTACACGGTTGGGGACCAGTTAGTAGGGTGCCGTGCAAAAGTCATTTTGGACCCCGTTTGCACGTGCGCACGTGCAGAATGCCGCTTCCAGATCTCAGGAACGGCTGGACCGATTGCGTTCAAATTTGGCACACCGCTAGCGACCGGTTAGAAGGGTGCTTTGCGCAAGCCCGTTGGAAGCACCCTCTCGCCCTTCCGCACGTGCAGGGCTCACTATCTCGCTCGCTCGTTCTTCGCCCAAAAGGCGTTTTACTGGTTTAGTATGAGCACTCAACTACTAAGCTGCACCTTTCCATGGCTCGAAGTCGAGCCCTAATATACGGCCTTGGCTCGAGCTATCTCGAACAAATCTCGAGGTAGCTCTGCATGCCTGCTCATAGTTGGAAGGAAGCTTTAAATTGTCAGGGAACTCAGATTTGTTTTTCAATAGAAAACACAATTCTAAAGAATAGTGTTTTAACTATTGATAACAAAACTTCGGGTATCTCTGGGAAAAAACTTATCATCCATAAAAGCTTGAAGTTAACCCTCGCACGACCAGGCCATTTCTCATAACACGAACGACCAGGGGGGGGGTTGTTACGACCCCCCCCCTGGCGTTTCGAAACGGAAGGTCGTAGAGCTTAGCGGAAAAAACCAACGGATTGCTCTCAACGAGATCTCGCGATTGGTGGTATATTTTTTGGTCCTAGGTCAACATTTGACCTACTTTTGACCGGTCAAAGGTCAAATTTTCGGAAAAATAGACTTTTTTTCAACTTTCCGCGGCGATTGCGGCAAAACGGTGGGAGATATCGACTTGAAACCTTCACTATCGTGTTCCTTGATCAATTCTCTATCGTTTGGTATGTATTTCGTTTCCCTACCTCTAAAAATGGCGCGTTGGGAGCGCCGAAAGTCGGCAAGGTCACAGTCGGCGGCAGAAATTCGAAAAATCAAAATTTAAATTTTTGAAATCTGATTGTATTTTTGGATTTGGGAGGTCCATTTGCTCCCTATAGAAGCTAATATTGCTGCATATTCCCATTGAGGTGACAAGAATTAGCAAAATAGTGGTTCGGGCGCTTTTCAAAAATAGTACCGGACGCTGTTCCTCTTGTGACGTCATAACTCCGTGACCTGACCTGACCTGGTCAAGTTTCTTGCACCACACGATGGCCAATACTTGCCCCAACATGCATGGGAAGTTTCATGACGATCCATCAAACAATGTGGATAGCATCAGCAGAAAACCTCGGGACTCGGTACACACTTCGTGAAAATCCGGCCGGAGGCTGTACCTCTTATGACGTCATAACTCCGTGACCTGACATGACCCGATCAATTTTTTTCGGCAAAAGATGCGCAAGGGTTGCCCCAGAGGGTATTGAAAATTTCAGCCCGCTACGACAAGCCGTTTAGCGTGCACTTCGAAAAAACCTCAGGGGGGGGGGGGTTGATACACCCCCCCCCCCCCTAGGCGTTCTAGGGTTAACAAATACAACATAAGGACGACGCTCTTTGATGCCTTAAGGTCGTTCTCCACGGTACATGTTTTGCGCGTTTTTAATGACGTTTTAACGCTTTTTTGATGTTTTGCGAGTTTTTCATGATCCGGCGTTGATCTGTACCATTAAATTACACGGTGCCATCTCCACGGCGGAAGATTTGTCAAAAATCGAAAAACGCGTGGCTTCATAAAATCAAAAAACTGCAAAACTCGTAAAACGCGTCAGGTTGTGTCATGCAAAACTCGTAAAACCTTTAAAAAACGCAAAACTCTCATTTGTAAAACGCGCGATTTTATCCAAACATTTGGATCGAATGAAAGTTTTCCGGTTTTTGAGAAGGCTAAAGAGGTAATCCTTCTGCTATTAATACCATTTTACGGTGAAATGGATGCAATGGAAAGTGTGGAAAGCGATGAAACGCAATTTGATTAAGCCAATGATCATGGTAAGTACTCAGACAACCATACCAATAACTTCTGGTACTATTCCAACGATGTGGATGTCAAATAGTTACATAGTGAGTCTATGGATAACAGATATAACGATATCAGAGCATTTCAGATAATTGATAATTAACTGATGTCATAGCGGTGATAACAATAGGGTAACGTGATGATACTCCAATAACTATCTTTACAGCGAAAATCGAGGGGTTAATAGAAGCCGTGCGCCAGATACCTACCCTGTGGGACAAGAGGGCCACGGCATACAGCGCACGAAGGGCGGAGAAAGATGTTCTTTCTCTGAAATTGAAATTGTTGTGAAATTGTAATTGTTCTGAAAGACTGACAAACAAAAACCGTAAAAAGCGAAAAACTCGCAAAACTCGCAAAAGCGTCTGTTAAAAAGCGAAAAAAGCGCAAAACTCTCGTTTGCTAAAACGCGTAAAAACCGAAAATGTTTACACGTGGAGACAGAACTTTATACCTATAGTAAGGAATGGATTATCATCCATAGTTTAAAAATACATATATAACTATAGTGATCCATATATAACTAAAAGCCAAGGGAGTCTTAGCCATGGGTGGAGAACCTGCCCCGGCCACCCCGGCCGTGGCCGGGGTAACTTTCAGCCTACCCCGGCGCGGCCGGGGTAACTTTTCCACTCTTGTAAATCCTAGAAGCTGTCTCCAAACCAGAAAAGAAAACTCGTTCTTCAAATGTTCACTGCCATGGCCGTAATATTGCAAATCAGGTAACTATTTACTAACATACCATAAGCTCCAACCCCAGGAGGCAGGACCCGCGTGTGGTCGCCAATACCAAGACTGCTCTCAAATCGGGTTCAGTTTCGAAAATTTGGCGCGCCTTCGGCGCACTTTTTTCCGAACCAATGCTTGACCTCACTGCCTTCGACTGGCCTGCCAGTGCCACCAACCGCAACCATACCCGTTAACGTTTATAAGTGTAGCCGTCAGGATGCTCATAAACACCGAGCGTCCATCATGCTTCGAACTCGGATTGTCGTAACCGGGACGCGTGCTCTCGCCACGCGGAGTTCAACGCTCTTATAGCGACTGACGAGACTGGGACCGGTCGATATCCCTGGATCGACCCCCCTGTTTGTCTTATAGGAGTTTGAGCTGCCCAACATTGAAGAAAGCTGCGTAACTGGATGTCAGTGACCCATTTTAGTGCTTTGGTTCGAACGTTCCATTTTCTCTGTAAAACTCAACATTATACGATGTCGGATCCAATGTCGGATACGATACGCTCATCCTTTAAAAAACACAACATCCAATATTCCATTTCCACGGGTCAGAATAGGGGTTTGCTTATGATGACCGTTAACAACAATGTGAGCATATCGTCTTTCCGACTATTGGTCGCCGGCCGGGGTAACTTTCTAAAACATTCTCCACCCATGGTCTTAGCTGTTATTTGAAGCAATCTCGCAGCTATCTATTTCACACAACTGCTGTGTCGTCATGGGCTCGAAACCAGCGCAGACGGCTTACCCACCCGCCAGCTCAGCTCGCCCGTTTGTGCCGGTCCCTAACAATGTCCCCGGAGCTGAGACCGGTCCGAATTATCCAGTCAGCGTCTCTAACTGCCGTTTGTTTCATCATATGACTCGTGAACTCACGTACAAAGCTCCCATCGTAAACTGCTCGCTGTGCGCGATGGAACTCTGACGTTTGGCGTGTGACGTCAGATTCGCACGGTCGTGTGATCCGTGCTCTAATCCCTTCCCACTACTAACCTCTAAACTCACGCACTGTCCGTATAAAATCCCGTATATTTACACATGGTCTTATACAGGGATTCCCACCACTTTTGTCGGTGACGGGTCACGTCCCAACCTAACCCTGGGACCTGAGGCGATGGGGATAACAAAAGCTGATGCCGCCAGGTAACATACTCGGTAACGCCTGGTAATACCGTAATCCAGACTGGTAACTTCTAGTGGTACAGACCAATCTGAGGCCTGGTAATACAAAGCCGCAGCTTGATAACTTGTTTTCATACCGTAGATTCCCACGGCCCTGACCTAACTACGACAGGCGTGCGATTTACGGACTCCACCAGGAATCAGGAGTTATTTGCGGATGATATGTTTTTAGATTGCTACCAATTTTACACGCGTATGCCCTTTATTTTTATTCCCTTTATTCTATTATTGGCCGGAAACTTATTACACCATTGACGATAAAACTCGTTTGGCATCTTGCTTCAATTCGTACTTCATAAATTTGGCTGAGCTGGAGGACTTAACATTGCACCATCCGAGAAGACTGGTTGAAGCATTACACTCACTACAGTAACTGCGGGTACTTTATACATTGGTTACACAAGCTCTTTGTCTAATGTTTTCACGTTAACCTAAAACCATTAGTTAGAAAGCTAATCACCAGCCACATACAATCATTCCTCTCGTGTACTTTTGTCCCGTTCCACCCTCGCCGATCCTTTTTGGAGACCTCCCCTAACCCGGCACCGCCTGGGCTATTTCCGTACCCAGTACCCACATCAGCCTGGAGGGGGGGGGGGGGTCGGATCCGACCCCCCCCCCCCCCCTGTTATCTCGAGAACCAATGGTCGTATCGAGCCCCGCGAGGCGGCGTTCGAAAGGTCTCTACGAGACCTTCCCAAAGCACTCTTAAGATTTTAAGATTGAGGTCAACTTTCGGGTCAAGGTCAGGTCAAAGGTCAAATTCAGGGGTTTTGCATGATTAGGCTTACGGACAGCGGAATCGATAGCTGCTGCTCAAAACTCACCACAAATGACCTCAAAGACCTAGTGAAGGTACCATGTGCGTATAGGGGTCATACTAAGTACGGGTCAAGGTCAGGTCAGGTCACGAAAGGTCACGATTTTCACTTTCTGCTACATGGGCGTGCGACACATGTTTTATAGCTTATTTTTCACGCCGAATCCGATGGTAATGGTTATATGTGACCCCAAGTCACTGTGCTGGTGATAAGTGTGCATTGAAAGCATAAAAATCGTTGATACCATACATAACTAAACGAGGGCTAAGAAAAAAAGTCAATTTTTCAACTTTTTATTTTTGACATAGAAATGCACTTTTCTAGACGAACTTTGTCCCAGGAATCTAGTGGTGCCATCTGTTTTCACATGCGATGTTCAGAAGTGCCTCTAATTCGCGAAAATGCTTATGACGTCATCATGCCCTATGCATGTTGGAGCCATTTTTTACAATTTGGGGGTCAAAAATCAAGATAGAAAGTTGAAATTTGAGACATCTAATGTTCTAATAGAGCTTTATAACATATATTCCGGTTTTTTGAAAATTCTCAAAATTTTGGATTTTATTAGCTGTTTTCCAAAAAATATAGTTTTTTGAATTTTCAGGGCTGAAAAACGCATTTTATGGAAAATCCGAGATAGCCATTTTAAAGAACTCGTTGAGCTGCGTCTTTTCATGTCCTTAATTTGCAATTTGCTTAAAACCTCGATTTTTGGCGATTTTTCAAACATTTATCATTTTTTGACTGAAAACGCCATGTAGTTACATCACTAAAATCGATATATCTCAGAAATTTTTAAAAATTTTTTCTTCAAAATTGCACAGGAGACGTCAAATTGATGGGGAAGAAGGTATGCAAAGTTTCAAGTTGATAGCGCAAGCAGTTCATGAGTTATTCAAGAAAAACGGAGGGGGGGTCGGATCCGACCCCCCAGGCGGTCGCGGGCTAAACCACACCGTCCTGTCCATTCGATAGCCCTTTCCATCTTCTCAGTCCCCTCTTCATCCCTCCATCCCGTCGCTCTGTCCCCTCGTTACCCTGCCTCCCCTGCGCCCCGCCCGCCCGCCTGCCCCGCCCCGCCCCGCCGCCCAGCCCAGGAGCACCCGTACCGCCCCGGGCAAGGCCGCATGGTGTGATGAAAACTGGTCCCCCCCCCCCGACCCCGGTCGGTGGGCAGGCCCGGTCGACCGGTGGAGTCCACCCAGCTCATAGCTCACCTGTGCTGGTGGTATCAGTGAAGAGTCAGCCACGGCCAGTCTTATGGCTGCGGTTGCGACAACTTGTGAATTAGTCATGTGCAGCTAGTGGCCAGCTGGCTGTGGTAGATAATAGATATGGTAATTTATGCAGAGTTGATGTGCGAAATAGGGTGCTCTGTGGTTCTGTTTGTATGTATATGGGTCAGTCTGCTCAGCAATGTTTTGGTAGGGGAGGGGGAGGTTATGATTGATTTACGGCAATTATCGATGATATGTGCACGCAAGTAATTTGTAGACACGCGATATTATTAATAACAATTATAGGCGTGACCTTTTTATAAGTTATAAGCCATGTTTGCAAGAGCTTTTCGTGCCTTCCCACTTCATGCAATTAAGTTCAGCGATATAGAAACAGGACATCGCGTCGTTAAGAATGGAAAATGTCTATTGCGATTAAACCTTATCATATTCCATCCCCAGCCGACAATCGTTATTCAAATCCCACTCGGCAGTCCTTCAAACTACTGAGCTGAGCTAGCGATTTTGTGGACAGTCCAATGTCTCTGAATGGATATTCTGAGACCGTCTCTCTGGGCTGTCACTCTCCAATCCACTGCCGACTACGGACTATCCAACTGTCCAACTGTCCACCTCGTCCAACTGTTCAACTGTCCAACTGTGAAACTGTCCAACTGGACAGTTGGATGTTCTGTCTGATATATTCTGCGCCATGGCGGTCTCCCAGGTCACGGTCAACCAGTGTCCCATAATGCGGCAGTGCGACGCAGTGTGCGTTTGGACTGACAATCTTCTCCACTGGCATTGCAGAGTGTCACTGGGCGCAGAGAGCTCAGAGCTGCAGGTGCAAACGGCAAGGGGTTCGCTCTGCACCCGATGATGGTGCAGTCGAGAGCACCTTCCCATTAGTTTCGGCATTTGCATGGCTATCTGCGGGGACTAGAGAATGAAGTCGATCATCTCGTTAAAGTTATTTATAAAACCCATCAAAATCCTGCTGCAAGCGAAGTGCGTACTTGCTGATTACTCATTAGTGACCTTTCACCGATCGCGAGCTTTGCGCCCCGCAGCTTCAGTGCCTCTCCTTCCTGCTTGCGATCCTTCCTTCCTTCCACGGTCTCGCCCTGATCTGTAGCAAGGTCGGGCGGGACGCACTTGACCCAGTGCGTCGGCCGCTCATACGCTCCAGTTCCGGCCCTCGGCCGCCCGGGGGCAGGGCAGTGCAGTCGACAATCCCATCAGCATGCCCCCGCCGGCTGTATCAGCTGCTCGGTGCTGTTTTTATGTCTCCCCAACGGCCTTGCCGACGGAACAAAAACAGCCTCAGAGCGTCTGCAGCATTGCCGGAGGGCGGTGTGCGCTGGCGAGTGATGGGTCCTTCCTGGTTCCGCATACTGAGCAGGACAGAGGGGCAGAGAGACAGAGGGAGGGAGGAGAGGTGCGTTGGGTTCATTAGCCTGCGAGTACTTGGCGTTGTTGATACGAGTGGAAGGTGGCAGTGGAACGTTGAGTGGTAGGTAAATGAAAATAACTATTTTATGACCTTATTTTCCATTTTCTCGTTCTGTCCGATTGGACTATCCTGCACTCATATCACACTTGTCATTCAGTGAGAGCTCTCTTTGTCTTCCCATTGATGACAGTAGAGGAAATCAACGTTTCGTCACAAGAACAACCCAGCACTAGTTTCCAAAACATTCAAATACAGGCCAATTGCATTAGCCCGATAAACGCAAATTAATGACCCATCCCTTTTAGAATTTCCAATTTGTTGTAAACAATAATACATAGTTTCTCATTTGAACTATGTATGTCGACTATATAACATAAGCACATTTTTGCAGATAAAGGCTGCCTTTATCATTCATGTCACTTCTTAAAAAAATGCGTTGACACCAAGAAATCGTGCCACAATAGCTTAACGCAACGAGCGTCTCCAATAGTCCAATAGAGCGAACTGCGATTACCTGACCATCATCAATCTTTTACGACTCCCGTACCCTTGACCGTCGTCACACTCCCGTCTCGAAACACGCCGTAAACTCAGTGGTCAAAAGTAAAAGTGGTTCGGTGCACTTTGCACCGGACAGCGGCGCCGCCGCGGCCTTGGCGGTCGACGCGCCAGCTGACTGTGACCGCCATCAGCTGATTGCCCGCGGCGTGATGCGGCGCGTTACCTGCGCCGGGTTCGACACGCTGAATCATGGTGTTGTCAGTTGATGAACTGAAATACGGTGGTTAGCATAGCCGAGAAATACGGTATCGGGATACCCAGTAAAAAAGCCGAGTGTTGCTGAATATCGAAACGTAAGCTGGATCAGGTTTCTTCAGAGGGGCTGATGGTTGAGTTTCGTTGTTGCGATGGTCTGTTTGAACGATGATCTGGGAAATATATCATCGTGATGACACTCACAATGACGCTTCTTTTTCATGTGACACTGCAGCCATCACTAATGAGTAATGTTTTTACTCATTTCGACACTATCAGCAGGGTTCAGTGCTTCTCATTTTACCATACACCGATGGTCGGCATATCAACGTTGTCATTTTTCCACAGCTAAGTCAAAAAGACCTAACTATTTCACAGCCAACCCACGTGAGTTCAGTGAGAAAAGGAGCTACTGAATGGGTTCTTACGGTACGCACCTGTGCACAGCTGCAGTCACCAGCTATCTTTCTGTTCACCAATGCAGTCTCTCACGGAAGCTCACCGCGCCTCGGTTTGTGGTGTTAGTTTCTTAGTCAATATTAGGGTTTCCGTTACTGACCTACCCAGCAATGCAGTCTCCAGCAGACGCACTGAGTGTTTGACCATACGGTGGTCGTGTTGTGAGCTCTATGCAGTCTCCTAATTTCGTTCAGAGCCTGCCTAATTTTGTTGCATGCAAGTGCGACATATTGCCAAAACGTACAGTCTCTGTAAGTGATCTTCATCATTGCTTCGAAGCTCGAACAGTCAAAAAACTTAATTCGAGCGGTCGCTATCCTCCGATAATCACCAATAGCGGTTCTGCGCAGATCAGCTGACTGCGCACAGCGTGTGTAACGCTCTAGCGCTCACCAAGGCCGCGCTAATCCCACTGGGTGACAACACACCCTCTTTGGCCAGAGGACAGGCGACGTGTAACACTGAATAGCAGTCCGGGGCTCGTATAGGGGACAGCTCGGGGCTGTGTCCTTTACGTAATCACCGTCGACGAACTCTGATCACCGGTATCGAACTCGATACTCGGTGGTCAGTGTTCCTCAGAAGTCACATCCATCTCCGTAGTATGTGATTAGTGCCGGGCACGGAAAGAAGCCCAAGGGAACTGGAAGTGCCAAACTGAGACTTCATGATGACCTTCAGGCTTATTATGACATCACGATAGTAATGTCTTGGAGTTCATTGACACAGTCATTATCAAGCTACGGCTATTTTCATCACCGAACTATTAGACGACAAAGACAGCTGGTAACCGAGGCTATGACGTCACAAGGGGTACTCGCGGATCGCCGGCTGTTGTATTCTCGATCGCAGACTGTTCTCGGCCGCCGGCGCTGGCTGTGACCCAGTCGTGAAGGTCGTTTGTGTAACGCTAACACGGCCCGTGAGTTGCGAAACTGACCAGTAACGACAGCCGTGGAAGCCGGTGTCGGGATGACGACGGCTAAAGGCGCGGTTCACACCGGTGTCGCGGTTTTACGTGCTGCGAGTCGTTAGCTAGATGACAGTTGAAAATGGGAGCGAAGATGGTTAGATTATTGTAAACAAATGCTGTATTACGACACGCTGCGCTGTTATGGTCTACCGATCCGCACAGAAGCATATCAAAGGAAGAAGTTCGCACTGAATTCATCTAACCGAGTCAACTATGACGATAGCAAGCCATTATTGAGAAAAATAATGGAATTGCATTAGTCACACCCAATTCATGTGCCGGCTTGTATTACAACAGGTTGTATCCATGATATGAAGGCCTGTTTTTTTTAAGTAGTCGGTTAATCTAAATTCACCGAAAAATGTAAAAATACATTTAGAATACCAATCATAGAACGTTATCATCGTACGCCTAGGTATATCTCCTATTTTATAATCCTCAACACAAATTTCTCAAAATATGCAATAGGTAAGTGCTCTTGCCATGCTGATTGCTGGTGTCACTTCTCACTTTGACTCACCTGTCTGCGACGCCAGCCGACATTGACGGCCAGTGACCCTCGCCGACCCACGGCTCCCCTCCCCTCCCTCCTCCCCCCATCATGCGTCATTAGCATGTGGACGACCTTGCCGGTCGGCCAAGCAGGGTCAACGTCTGCCCGGAGCGTGCCAGCGCACCCCTGGCTCCACGAGAGGCTCTCACATAAACAGGAAGTGCGTTTAGCGCAGGAGGCGAGCCGGGCCACAAAACAGAGCGCCGGGAGTTATGGCCTGAGAGATGGGGAAGGTTATGAGCAGATTAGCTGGGATGGAGGACCGTCAGAGGGTAGCGAGGTTTTTGTCCTCTTTAGTATTCCGGAGGGTGGGTGAGATACGCAGACGGTAGCCATGTGATGGGATTATGTTGTGCTTTTTAAGACGTAAGGCTGTACCATCAAGCGTGGTCTGCTTTTTAATTAGATGGCCGGCAAACCATTGTAGGTATTATGCTGAGGGAAACATGGCATAGTGAAGCCAAAGCGCGGTATGGTGATGACCATTGCCCTGAATTTAAGGCAGAATGTTCCCCTAAACTAACGAGCTTAACCCGCGCCCGGCTGGGGGTCCTGGATTTCCACGCCCTGCTGGGGGGGGGGGTGTTTGAACACCCCCCCTTGTAACTCGGCTCCTGGGCCACGTAGCGATACGCGGAAGGCGGCGTTCGAAAGAGCGTCAAAAATAATGACGAAATCACTTCGGTCAATTTTTTGGTCAGGTCAAAGGTCAGGTCACCAGAGGTCATTGAAGGCAAAATTTCGCCGATTTCCAGGTCGAATATCGAAAATTTCCAAGAAGCCAACGCATAACTCGGGAACCAATAGAGCTACAGCGCCGCGGAAAAGCGCATTCGATAGCCCTATTAACGCCCTTTCTGAGTAATTCTCTCAGATTTGACCTAACGTCAACGGTTTTGCCTGCAGGGGGCAAAAACTGCAAAAATAGCCGATTTTTTCGGAAACAGTTTTTCGGCAATAACTTTTGACCCAAGCTTTGTACGAGCTTACTTTTACCGGCATCGTGTTTCTCTCGTCAAGACGCATCGAATGAACTATAACTTGACCTTGAAAGGTCAACTTGAAAATTTGACCTCAGGTCAAGGTCATGACCTGACCGGAAAGGGTCATGTTGCATATCAGTCGATCCGTATCGTCGAGCTGAACACATCTAAGGCGTTTTCATCGCTCTAGCATGCCTCTATCAAAAGTTATTTGCGAAAAACTGTTAGATACAATTCGTGACCTAAGATGACCTCAGGGCATAAACAAGGGTCACGGACACCATTTTCATGTTCAGTGTGTCTAAACCACTTGTAATTCAGTGTTTGGGAGTGTTTATAATGTCTTTCGTCCAAAAGAGGCGCATTTCAATTTTCTCCCATTGACTTATAATGGGGAGGTCGCAAAATTGACCTGACCTTAGGTCACCGTTATCAAAATTCCGAGATATACATTTTATAGATACTGCTACTCTTATCAATCGCCGAAAGTTTCAAAGCGATCGGCCACTCGGTGTAGCTATGACAGACATTGAAACTTTTTATGAGGTGAGGTCACTTCAAGTGACCTGGTGACCTGACCTTGAATGACCTTGGTCTGAAATTTTCACAACATGTGTAGAATTGATGTATGATAACGTATACCAAAAACGGCGGCGCTCCGCGCCGCCGTTTTTGAGATATTCGCGAAAAACCACAAGGGGGGTGTTCAAACACCCCCCCCCAGCAGGGCGCGGGTTAATCAATCAAGCTAGAAAACCAGTTTACGACTGCCCTTGAACTCGAGTGTGGATTCCAGACATTGGCTTCCGTAAAAAGTACACACACATTTATCACGAAAACTTTCAGCTTTTTGCTGCTGACCAGACTAATTAGAACTAGAAGAATGAGTCCCACGATGGCTTGGGGCACCTCCCCGGTACCCATCGTAAAAGAGATAGTAAGACAGACGCACGCACTGCCGATGAGGGTAGGTACTGAATGCTCATTATTTCTTTGGATCACGTTGGATTGAATTGATTCTCATTCAACAGATATTGCTGTCTTCTTAGCAGCCGACACCTACATAATTATACACGTATATAGTATATATACATATAGAGAATAGGGGGTCGGACGCACCCCTGCGGTTCCCCGAATAACTCGCGTAAAAAGCGGTCTCAGTTTAATTAAGATGCTCCAGCAGGTCCCGATTTTCCTGACCTTTAGGTCACTGACTCAACCTGAAACTCAACCAATGACCTGGAACCTTAACATAAGATATCATCGGCTTCCTCTCGCCACTGGCAGGGCGCTCATTTTTCGCGATATTCTAGCTCGATCGCAGGACCCGAACGGCTGTCGGGAGTGGGATTCGTACTGTCGTGTATCCACTTCCATCCTATGTCGGCTGTTCTCAGATGAAGGGCTACAACAGTTACAACGATTTAGTGCTAGATTCTGTGGTCAGGCGATGTCTCTGAGAAACTTGCGAAACACGCGAAGATTTCCACCGAAACTGTCCGAGATACAGCAGGATCAGATTTAGAACAACCGAATAGCGCAGTTATTTTTCGTGTTCATACTGTGTTCAATGTTCATGCTAATGACGGTCACAAAGGCTTATTTCGGGATACAGCGATATGTGTTTGGTTTGCTTATAAAAAGATAAAGTAACGCTTCAATAAGATATAACACGCCAAAGCACCCCAAGTGTAAGATATATATTTGTTCACTTCCTTTTTCCAACATTAACCCTCGCCCTGGCAGGGGGGGGGGGTCGATGCGACCCCCCCTAAGGTTTTTCGAAGATAGCGTAAAAACGGCGGCGCGCAGCGCCGCCAAATTTGGCACAACCTATGGGGCAACCTTTTTACATATGACCTGAAAATTTCAGGTCCGGGTGACCTTGGGTCAGGTCACCAGGTCAGAAAAACCGGTACAAGGTCATGGTCAAATTTCAATTTTCTTTTTCCACCTGTCCAACTCACAGTTTTGCACTGATTTCCTTGAAACTTTCAGGATGTGCTAAGTTCACCGAGTTGTATAACATATAGTCCGTTTTTTTTAGGTCACTGACCTGAGGTCAGTTAGAGGTCATTACGTCGTAATGTTAAGCCTATGGGAAAATACTAAATTCGGAAAATACTGGAGATATCCGCTTCGTTCTATCACTTTTGTGCTTTGAAACCACAGTACTTAACAGCAGGTCACTTGGTGCTTCTTTGTTTGGTGTACTTATCCATGGGTCAGGTCAAATGAGGTCAACTGAGGTCAAATGACGTTTTTGCCAATAACTTGGCACATAATGACGCTAGAGCTTAAAAATGGTATCATTGTGTTCCTGGTGATCAGACGAATCGAATGATATGCGATATGATGCAATTTGGTGAACTTGAACTTAATTTATAAATTTAAGTTTACTTAAAATTTAAGAAAAACTTTAAGTACACTTAAGCAAGCTAAAAAGTATATCATTCGACGCGCCTTGACGTGCTGAGTTCACTGGTGCTTTTCTTTTTGCTCTATCTTAATTAGATCAAAAGTTATAAGCGAAAAACTTTTGACCTGTTTTTCGCGAAATTTTTACATTTATACCCCCCAAAACCCCCCTAAATATTGACCTAGAGCAACCAAATTTGCACAGGGGGGAGAACTCCAGGGGGCCCACCTACCTACCTAATTTGGTGTTTCTAGGTGCCATAGGAGCCAATCGCGAGGGGGGTCGCATCGACCCCCCCCCTGCCAGGCCGTGTTATGAAAAATGCCCTGCCAGGGCGAGGGTTAACCAACGTCCAACATGGCATGAAAATGATGACAGAACACAACAACAACAAACATCTTGTAATTGTTTTTAGTCATTCAACGCACGCGGCTTACATCGGAGAATGTGGGACTGTTTTTATAGGACACTGAGTGGTTCTGTTGAGACCCTACAGTCCTCATGTATCTCACGTGCACGTTGTATGGAGCGCTGCATCCTAAATGAGTAGCGTGAGACGTCACCACACGACCCCACAGGAGGCTTTGTATCTAAGAAGTGGGCAGGCCTAGATGGCGTCTGGCGAACCCAATAGACATTCAGTTACCCTCCAGTAGTAACTGGGAAATAACGAAAAGAGCAGATGTGTCGATAGCTCCACCATTAAAAATTCCAGGGAAGCCAGTGTAGCTTGGCCACCACCTGCCTGGCCAGAGAGAGAAACCACGCGTCACCTGTACCCTGACCGTCAGCCCCGTCACGGGTCGCGTCACAATTTCGTCACCTGTGCGCCAGCAATGACGCAGAACAAATGACGCGCGTGACCAGTGGCTCGAAACCGCGCCACCAATGGTCTTGGCATGGGTACCCTCTGGAGGGAGAAGGGGAGGTAGGGGTAAGCAGATGAGGTCATGTACTTGCTCCACATCAGTAGAATGCAGCGACCATGGAAGTCAGGCCGGGTCTTTTTGTCTCTACATACAATCTTCACTACCGTTTGTTGGATGTTTATTGTGCTCTTAAATTCTGAACCGAGTGTTTAGAAAGGAAAAAATGAAGTGAATGAGCAATTAAATTTTTGTGATGCTCATTATCTAAACTAAGATAAAGTCAACAAATATTTGTAACCAATGAGATACATGCCATAAGTCATTCGGCTAATCCAGGCTATAATCCTCCTTGCCTAACTACGAAACGTTTAGTTTAATGAGCATACCGACATGGCAACACAGCCTTCGGTAAATAAATAACCAAACCAAGAAATTCACACGCCGTTCACCTCCCACAACGGTCAAGGTTGGAGCGTCTCCGACGGCCGACCCCGGCCAGTGACGTCACTGGGTCAGGTGACGTCACTGGCCAGCTGACGGCGGCTGGCAGTGCCGGTGTCTGAGGTAACAGCGCGGGACGCCGGGGGCAGCGTCTCTCGCAATGGGAGAGCAGATTTGGGGTGGTGTGCAGGGTCAGGGAATGAGGGTAAGTGACCGAATAGGTAGCTCTGTTCATATATTGGTGAGACGAAGGGACTGGGGTCTAGGGGTAATCTGGGAATGGCTTGGAGAGGTTGCTGATGTTACGGAAGATTTCCTATTCCTCGATGTTATACTTTCCTAGAATGTTACCGGAGCTTTGTCTAACTATGCTTTACAAACCAATCGCCACTAAGTATGTATTGTGATCGCGATATCCGCGCTCTGTGACGATTGTTGCTTCAAGACTAGCTATACGGAAACAAACGAATAACAACATTGCAAGATGCAAATGCATTTTTCATGAGATGTACAAACGATACTGACATAAACGGGTTTCCTCTCCGCTCCCCGTGCATATTCCAGGAAAGCAATAGCAAGCCTTCGGCTTTCCTCTCCTCTTCGCATGCATGCATTGAAGAAACGGAGACCAAACTGTAACCTAACCTAAGCCGTAAACTATCTTCAAAATGTCCAACAAACCAGGCTATCAGATTCGGATGGCTACTTTACGATAAGGGCAGCAAGTCATGCGTTCAGCCGAACGCTGTCGGCTGTTGCAAAACCACATCGGCGCTTATCGCGGTGATTTTGCAGACAGCAGCTGGCTAAATCCCCAGCTGGCTGATGCACTAGACGCTGTGTATTTTTGTGTGAAGTGAGTGGGCTGGGCTGTGGAGTGGGAGATAAAGAATGCATCGCAGGCTACCAATGTAACAAAAATGCGTTCTTTTTGCAGGTGTAAAATGTGCCAAATGTTGTGAAACGTCTGGTGCACATCGCTGGTGACATGCTAAGGTTTAGTTTCCTGCGTTTAGTCGTTAAGCTCCGTTCAGAGTGGCACGCATTATTGATGTTGCAAATGCACCACACATATGTACTCTGCGGTTTTGCAACAATGAACTGTTCTGAACCCGTCCCATTTCAACACTCACGACCTTACGACCGCCAACCGACCACAGTTGTGCTGCGGTATCGAGATACAGCCATATTGTCAGGGAACTCAGATTTGTTTTTCAATAGAAAACCACAATTCTAAAGAATAGTGTTTTAACTATTGACAACAAGCCTTCGGTTATAATCGGGAATGTCGTGCGAACGGTAATCTAGACAAGTTCATGATAGCCTTACAAATACGACAATATTATATGAGTGATTTTAAAAGATCTGATAATTTGTGTAAATAATGTTGGCTAGACCTGTAATTATCATATATTTTTTTCATATGCCACACCTTGTTATGTTGAAACTGCTTGATTTTATTGGTTTTGCCACTTGTCACAATTTCCTCGCAGATAGTTTGATGGATCCAAACTGTAAAATTCTGAAAGCACTTTGAAAAAAAAAACTAGTAAAAAAGAATAAGAAATCACCGGCACTTCAAACCCTCAAAGAGTTTGATCCTTTAGCATGAGCACGTCTTGCCAAGTCAGGAATTGATCAGAAGGGCCGCCATTCAAACATGCCATAGCCCACAGAGCATTGTCCACAGCACGTTAACCTCTGCAACGCTAAAATTAATGGTCTTTTACGTGCCTCGTTAGTTTCGTAAGTCACCCTCTGATTTCCTTTTGACCCTCGCCGACCTTGACAGGGCCATTCCCGACCCCTGATCCCCCAGTTGCAGTCCCCCTTTAGTGCCATTGGTCAGTGGGCTCCTTACAGAACAGCCGAGGCGAGGGTTCATAATTGCGGCTTCCTTGAACATTACCATGGCTGCAGCCGCACGCAGCGTGCCCAAGAACCTGTAATTAAGTGTGCGTGTGTTAATGAGGCTCGATGGAGGGTGCGGAGACCTTGAGTGCCCACTGCCCACTTCCTCGTACCTACCCCTGCGACCTTGCAGGGTCATACCACTCTGCTCATTGGGATTTCATTGCTAGCTGAGAGTGAAAAATCTCGTGATTGTATCGCCATATAGAGCAAGAAGGCATGTGACCAGCTTTGCAGAGGACGCGTTCTCAGATATCACGTGACGTAATGGCTGCAGACATTGGCTAGCCACGTGACCCCACGTCTGCAGGCTGCAGAAAGTCACGTGATCTTACCGTTGCAGAGAACAAGGCTGAACTTTGACAGAGCAAGCAAGGTCGCGGAAGTGATCAGTATGGTATATTTCCGGCAATAAACGTGTGACGAGTCTTCAGTTCTTCCACAAGTGCTTTGCTACATATTTTATAGCATTGTCTTTATGCCGTAGCTCGGCTGTCACTTATTGTAGTAGCTTGTCTCCTTTTTAGATAAAACCGTCTTCATGGATAGTTTGAAAGTGGTGGATATTGTTTTAATAATTATATGCATGGCCTACCTTCATGGTGACAAGACAAAATAAATATTACGTTTCACTATATTCACTCACGTTTCATAAAAATAGCCATTTCTTCGCCCCACCGCAGCAGGCTGCAAGGCACAACTAAAATGCCTCGAAACACATACCTACAAGACATACTTTGGCAGTTCCATCAGCTTGGTCTTTTTAGGGACCTCACTGCTGTGAAGCTGTTTGTGTTCAGTTTACGCCTATAATTAATTGGTGACCCTTTTTTGACTGAAATCTCCCCTTTCTGCCCACAGGTGTAGCCGGCAGCCTCAACATTCCATCAACAGCGGTTACCACTTTCCGCACCCCTCCCGGCGCGCACTCAGCCCAGCTCCTCCCTGCCTCTGTCGACTCTCTCCTGGCCGACCCGGTACCGGCGGCAGCTCCCAACGCCTCCTCTCCCTACTTTCCTCCGGACTCGCCCTCTGCCCCGTCCGGCCGGTCGCAGGACGGCGCCACCCCGGTGGACTCGCTGACCCCTGCCGAGTACGAGGCTCTGCTGAGGTCAGTCAGTGACCTTGACCCCGGATCGGGTCGTGCACTGAGCGCCATCAGCTCGGGCGCCACGGCCAGCGAACTGCGCTGGATGCTGGTGACCCACTCGCGCCGGAAGCGTAACGTGGTCCAGCTGGGTGACATGATGAAGTGCGCCACCGGCTGCAGCCCCATCGCCTACAAGGGCTACGGCTGCTACTGTGGCTTCCTCGGGTCGGGGAAGATCATTGACGGCATCGACCAGTGAGTAACATGCGCGCTGTTGGTGGATGATGGGGAAGGTCCTGTTACCGCTGTTTGTGCTCCAGATATCATCGGGTTGATCATCAGGGCCTTGCACGCAGATAAAAAGCTGCATCATAGCAAATGTAAGGTAGGGTTTCACCTTTTTTGCAAAATTGAATATTGTATTGATGATCCCTACCAGCATCATTGTTTCAGGACTCGCGTCATTTGTGGCACGTACAATCATTAATAGGTATCTGCTATGAGATGCCGTTCTATCATAACAGATTGCTGAGCCTCAGATAGGTCTATAAAATTACCCCGTGTCTCTTTACCTTCTAATGATTTCGTTTATACGTGGTCGTCGGTGATGTCATGCGTGTAAGGTCAGAACAAATCTCAAACCGTAATATTGACCTGATTTCATGCATTGTGTGTGATGTGTCCTGGCAATGCTATTTTGATGAATCGAATGCGTTCTCTCCGTCTCTGTCTGTCTGTCTTTCTCTCTCTCTCTCTCTCTCTCTCTCTCTCTCTCTCTCTCTCTCTCTCTCTCTCTCTCTCTCTCTCTCTCTCTCTCTCTCTCTCTCTCTCTCTCTCTCTCTCTCTCTCTCTCTCTCTCTCTCTCTCTCTCTCTCTTCTCTCTCTCTCTCTCTCTCTCTCTCTCTCTCTCTCTCTCTCTCTCTCTCTCTCTCTCTCTCTCTCTCTCTCTCTCTCTCTCTCTCCGTGCCCTTGCATTCTGTTGCTGCTGTTCAAGTTGGTGCCATCCGTCTCTCGAGCACGTTTCTGTGTCGTCTGCAGCTCTGTCTGGAGTGTCTTTCAGCTCTTCGGCAGCTATCCGCCATGGTTGTGATGTGCCGATTGTGCAATGTGCTGACCGTGATCGTGAGGTCATTTGAGGCGTGGTTTCCACACTGTGCGCGCCGATAATGGACCTTATCGCGGATGCTGCTGCGGCTTTTCACGCTCGCTGACCGCCCAGTGCTCTGCTGACTGCAGCTGTGTGTGTACAATGCCGCGCTTTGAGCCCCACTGACCCAATAACAGTGACCTCCGTGGTGCTGAAATTCCGGTGCTTAGCTCGCAAAAAAAACCTGGGAAAATATCCACCCGGCTTCAGTGGGATTTCAGCCGCATTTATTCACAACACGGATGCTTTTAGAGGCTGCGAGAAAAAAAAAAAACGGTTTCAACTGCAATAGAAAACGTTAACTACAAATAGCTATTATTTATATAGCTCCAACCTTGGAAGCTCTCTACATCATAAAACATATCTTTGAAATTATAACAAGGAAAATTGGCAACATGAGAAAATGATACCTGCTATATGAACGTCTTAATATTTAGCATCTGAAACTTAAATAGCAAAATCGTTGGAAGATCGTTCAGGGCTGTTTCAAATAGCTCAAGTTGTTCGTAATTTGTTTACAGCATTTACGTCGTGTCCACAAAGCGCACTCCAGTGGTTTGTGCGCACTCCGGTGGTTGGTAAACGGTTGGCCGGCCGGGTGTGACGCTGACTTAATTTCACAACGGCAACTCGACCGTAACACTCAAGGTCGGGCACAGGCACACCGACACAGATGTAGACACGCTCAACACACGGCTTGGGTCGGATTTCAACTACCCTGGCCAGTCTTGGAAACTGACACGGTATAACGGTATGTCAAAGAATGACGCAGCAACCGCAACTGAGAACAATTCGCGGACATATTTCGGTGTCGTAAAATGTTATATAACACACGATGCAAATGTTGGCATGAAATGCTCTGGATAGTGCAATACTTCATTGCAATAATAGTTGGGTCCAAAACAGTTTAATGATTTGTACATAATTTTCTAATGAAAACAATAAGTGCTGATCACCCCGCCTGCCCCGTTAATCGCTGATAACTCATCTGAGCTTTGCAGCTAAAGTCACCGGCAGCTTCAAGCCTTCTGGAGCTGGGAAGCTCACCAGTCACCACGCTGTAAATACAGTGTGTGCCTCCAACCCCCGCCATGCTTTGTCCCGTGTACTATAGCCGTGTGCGCCGGCGCCCCAGCTGCGCCAGGAGCGCCGCGCTCGCGCCACTGACGCCGCCGCCGGTGCCGCCTCTTGCAGCTGCTGCTACGAGCACGACTGGTGCTATTGGCGGGCTCGTTCCTGCTTCACTGACCCGTTTGGCGTGTCGTTTTACGTGTCTCGCTACAAATGGTCGTGCCAAGACGGCAAGCCGCAGTGTGGTGAGTCCGTGCGCCGCAGAGGAGCCCTGAGGTATTCTCGGCAAGGCTGCCGCAAGGCCGCTGTCTGGCCTGCAGGACCGCTGCAGGGTGGCACAGGGGGCGTGCAGGAATCGCTTCGGCTGCTGCGCTGGTCTGCAAGGTCGCCAGGGGTCACGCTTTACAGCCTGGCACTCACAGCAGCATGGCTTGGCACCGGTGGAGGGGCTACGGCGCTCGTTACAGGTTGCCATGGAGACGTCGGCACGCTGGTGATGTCCGGTGGTGAACACGGTGTTGTGAGTCAGATTATGTGGTGCCGTGATAGTTTTTAAGGCAAGAAAATAGAACGGTGTGGTGCTGCACGAATTTACAGGAGACCAGAGCTGACCTGACCTGACCTGACCTGACCTGACCTGACCCAAGCAGACCTGGCAGGACCCAAATGTGCCAATTCGACCTTATTTCAGTTGTCCTGGACCTTTAATTTTTGCTGTTGACTGTTACTCACCTGCAAAAGCCCCACTTTGTTCTAATATGAAGTCCTCCTTTGGTAATAACAGCGTGATAACAAATTTCAGTGTACCTACACGCATTTTTCAATAACATTCTGGTAACTTCCTCGAATTTAACCTTTTCCTATCCAGCATTACATAGCGGTCTCGTGTTTTTCGTCTCAGACCTGAGCCGGACAGCCGGTCTTCGCCCTCCTACGGTTAGTGACCTCTGGCATTGACCTTCCCACCGTCTAAGGATCCCGCCTCGCTCGGAACAAATGGGTCTGTTTTGATGGCGAGGCCCTACCGGCTGGCGCGGATAGTCAGAGATGTGACTTTCGGTGGCACAGCGAGCCGAGACATTAGCGGCGGGAAAATTGTGCGTTGAGTCGGTAGGGTACCGCTAAATCCATGATGGGTGTAATATAAGATCATTTATCACTTTGGGTAAGGGAAGAGGCAAAGTCACTTCACTAATAGGAGGGAGCCGTCTATTTACAAGTCAAGGTCATACTGCTGTAAACAAACAAAGATTAAATTCCCGCGAAAAATCACAAAGACATAATATGGAGTAACCAAAGGTTTGTTGTCAATAGTTAAAACACTATTCTTTAGAATTGTGTTTTTCTATTGAAAAACAAATCTGAGTTCCGAATGATAATATAAGAATAACCAGTAACCTCATAATATAAATCAGAAAAAGGAGCCAAAAGGTTATATTTAAAGTTATCGAATATTTCGCTCCTGGAGCTTCGTCAGCGATAATTACAGAAAAACATATACGTTTTAAACATGGAACAACAAAGAACACTGCAGAATAAATAGCAAACTCATGCTACACTTCGCAAGGGACCGACATTTTTGGCGAAGTTTGAATAGGTACAATATGAATGTATGTATACAGTGTACGTATTTACAATATACACGTATATAGGTACAATAAACAATAGCTTTACATACAAACATAATCGACTACATGTGCACTGCATACATTACACATAATATCATCAATTATTCACATGTGATTGTTATTATGTACACTTCAGACTATATGTATCCAGAAAAGTTTGTGACGCATTTACATTTTGAATGATGTTCTCTTTATGATTATACAGCATATACATATATATATATATATATATATATATATATATATATATATATATATATATATATATATATATATATATATATATATATATATATATATATATATATATATATATATATATATATATATATATATATATATATGTATATAATATACTACACATATATACAGATAAAATACAGCTTTACAGCTTTTTAAGAAATCTGAGTTCCCTGACAATTTGGCAAAAGCTGCCTGAGATATGAATGGGTAGTCATTCGTCGAAGGATAGTTGTTACGAGCGAGCGAGTGCAGCGAGCGAAGCGAGTCTTTTCAATATAACGGAAAAATCTCAGTATGAGCGGCCCGGCCCGGCCCGGCCTGTAACGCTTTTGAGAGGCTTATATCTCAGCAACTGCTGGACCGATTGGCCTGCGGTCTTTTTTGCTGGGTAGCCCCATCCCTTCTACCCCGTAATAGACTACTTTTGATACATCTCAGTGACCGTCGTGGCACGTGCCACGTGGAAGGTCAAGGGTGTTCAAGCTGTTTTGCAAAAGTAGTGATTTTGACAGGCTCATATCTCAGCAGCCGCTTGGGCGATTGACTTGCGGTAATTTTTGTAGTGTAGCAGCATCCCTTCTACCAAAAATAGGATACTCTCGATGCATGTGGGTCACCCCCAGTGCACGTGCAAAATACAACAATAAGAGGTGTCAAATTTGTTCCCATTTTAATAACTCGGTAATTACTGCGGCGATTTTGCTGAAACTTGGCATACAGGTAGGCACCCACCAGGCAATGCATTCCCATGTGTTGCGGTTAGGGTGCTACTGCACGTGCGCACGTGCAGGGGGCGCTTCCAGATCTCGAGAACGGCTGGGCCGATTGCGCTCAAATTTGGTACACGGTTGGGGACCAGTTAGTAGGGTGCCGTGCAAAAGTCAGTTTGGACCCCGTTTGCACGTGCACACGTGCAGAATGCCGCTTCCAGATCTCAGGAACGGCTGGGCCGATTGCGTTCAAATTTGGTATACTGCTAGCGACCGGTTAGAAGGGTGCTTTGCGCAAGCCCGTTGGAAGTACCCTCTCGCCCTTCCGCACGTGCAGGGCTCACTATCTCGCTCGCTCGTTCTTCGCCCAAAAGGCGTTTTACTGGTAGTTAAGTTTCAGTTAGTTGCTTGTTACCTAAAGAATTACTTCATTGCAGAATTTGACTGAACTGAACTTTTTGGAAGAGATTTGGAAGCATTGGTGTCCATTCTGAAATGCATTCATCAATTTTTGCACACGAACGTGAAAGACCGCCGTCTTAGGTTTACTCTCCGTGTCTCTATTACACCAACCGATAGCAGAGACGCGGGCTATGCGGTCAGCATGTTGTTAAATGATGAAATCACTAGGGATTACCGTCGTTATCCAGTTACAACATCTGCCTGGTTATGCAGATTCTGAAAACTGCCGTGGCAGATGGCACAGAACGGACAAAAATTGCATTTTTCAGTCTCAGGCCATTGCAATAAAATATAGTAATAGGAAACATACAGGCTGATCACTTGATCAGGGTCTGAGTTTGTTTGTTGAAACGATGATTCTGCAGATAATTCTTCTACCTATGTTTCACTCTCTCAACGATCATGCCATTGAGCAAGTGTCTATACGGTTGGGGATATGATTGGTGAAGTTTTGTACCAACAAAGTTTTTCAGAAAGTTACACCCTCATCAGTCATCATCGAGTATCTAGTGTTACCAAAAAAGGCTTTGATCAGCCAGCTTACCCAAATTGTTGAAAACCATAGCATCCTGAGACGGTCGAGTGAAATCTGAAATATACTGGAACGGTTTGGTCTTGTGCCATCCGTCTCTACGGTCTAGGGAGGTATTAAATGTTGGATGACTAAACGGCAGTGATGATTCTCGGTTTACTGCAGGCATTTCGGCGCTAAGAAGCACACGTGTCCGGCGATTTAGAACCACCAGTAAGGACCATTACATTATTCTATGCAGATCTGATGTGCACGGTGCAGCACCACCTTGACATTAAGATAACACCTGACCCCTCTCCCTGAAATCTGATACCATCCCGTCCTCCCATTCATTAGTCGAGACTGAGCAGCCTCTGCTGATTGCAGGTGGTGCAGAGGGTCCATAGCTGCACGCTGATCGAGCCGCGGACGAGGACCAGGTGACTGACGATGGGCCAAGACTGACAGACAAGGACAAGGACTGCAGGTGACTGGAAGGCTGGAGACGCGGAACGCAGCGCCGCCGGGGCCGCGCTATGACATGATCACGTGACATGCAGGACAGGGACCAGCACCCGCGCGCTAAACTGCAGTGAAATACTTAATACGTAATTTGACATTGCACAGGCATAAAGCATATTGGGCGGCACAGACTGACATAATCGTAGTACATACTTGGTAATTGACAGATTTTTACGATGAAGTTGTCAACTAAATAAAACTTTAAAACTTTAGGTACTGAGGATAACTACGAAATTCAAGACCACCCCTAATTTCTTTGGCCAGCCTCTGGAAGAGTCAGTCATAAAAGGGCAAACGTCACCACCATGTTTCACCGACCAGCGAACTCAGACCACGTGACCGTGCCTGAATGACGTCACCACCACCACAGCCAGCCTGTGGCCACTGACCACGTGACCGACCCTCTGTGATGTTACCGGTGCTGGTTGTGACGTCACCGGTGGTAGTTCTGACGTCAGTGGTGGGCCGGTTCTGACGTCAGCGGTGGTGATGGCCTGGTTGCAGGTGTTGCTATTACCACGACAGGTGCTATCAGCGCAGCTCGTGTCCCAGTCTGCTGCAGTATTTCGCCCAGTACCCCTGGTTCTGCGCTAACGAAACACCCGTCTGCTACGGTAAGTTACACCCACACTGCGTGTCACACAGAACAACAGAGACTTATGTCTTTTTTATGTCATTCAGCCTATTGGTGTTATTTGCAGCTCATATGATTTTGACATTGCCGTCTGTGGACTTAAATGTGGGTGTCAGTTATTACCGAATCGTCTTTTCAGGTTAGACTATACTCGTATACCTACAGGTTTTAACTTTGCAGCTATCTGTCAGAGTTTTGTGGTGAGGTGAATCAAAAGGAAGGCAGTTTCTTTAGCATTTCCTAAACATGAGAATATTCAGGACCAATGTAATCGTACTTTCAAAATGCACTTGTGTATTGCAGCTACAGCAAAGCGCTTATATAGTCCGAATTTTCCTTCTGTTACCCATAATCACTCTTGTTGAGAAAGCGTGTAACATGGCCCCGGTAAGTAAGCATGCACACATGCATTTGCCAACGAGCATTTCTATTCCGCTTGGTTATAGCTAGCTAAATTTATTTGTTGTTAACGACATCAGATTGACCCCGCATTAGCGATAAATCAGAAACATGCGCAAATACCGCATGCAATATTTTTTGCTTATATCAGTGACAGTTTCTCTTTATTCCACGCTTACACGTAATCTGTGCGCCACATGTCAATGGCAAATACCCGATTTTGCAAACGTACGAGTAGGTATATCATGTGCAATGTGCATTGAAGCAAGTACATACATGCTGTTTGCCCAAAGTTGACGCAAGATAACGCCAGATGACACCAGGAATTCCTAAGACTGATTGCTCGAAACGCATGAAAATAACCCAATTAACTGCATAGCACATATTTTCCTCAAATCTTGTCCTGTTTCATCTCCCTATCTCTGAATGCATAGCTGACAGTTTTCTATGGCTAACTTCTACATAGTCACATACTGAGTGCAATTCTAAATTGCGGCATTTTTTTCCCCACTGCGTTCTGTGCAACATTAAAATCTCCCGTAGTCAGTACACTTGCGTAAACGGTATGATTCGCATGTGCGCCAAACCGGCCATGACTGCATGCAATTGGCCTGCCCCACTGCATGTCAGCGAGATCACGAAATGTGACACACGGGCTGGCGTGACGGTCGTGTCGGTGTCACGGCTCGTCACGCCGCCCGTCACGGCCGAAGACACGGCCCCCCTCCCGGGCCCGCCCGCTTGTCCCCTCCTGCCCTGAGGCGGACTTGCGCTCGCAGTGAGGCGGGAGATGAGAGGGGTCAAAATGATCAAAAGGGGCGGGGCGAAAAGGGATGATCTCGAGAGCCGGGACGCATGGAGGTGATTGGTTTCACTCGTTACAGAATATATTGAAAATGAGTGTAGTGATTTTTGTTTTAAAATACCGATCAAACGTTGTTTAAATGTCTCAATAGTGTTTAAATATTTTGAATCAAAATCAGTTTGTTGCCTTGCACGTGTGTTTTTGGGAATATTTGCGTTGTTGCTTGTTTTCTTCGTTCTTTGTTTATCTGTTAGCCTTTATTTCTCAGTAGATTTTCAATATGTTTTAGGCCAAGCATATTACCATACCACTTTACATCTTCTTTCAGTAACTATGCAATACGCATGACGAAATTGTGTGTCCTTTTTCGTAACTCTTTTAGTTTCTTTTCATTTAGGTACAAGTTTTAGATGATGTTCAATTTTCCTCAATAGGTATTTTCGTTTAATTCTCAGTCACTTATTTAAATTAGGGATTTCTCTTGTAACTTTCTCTGACATGACTGACATCTTGTTATCTCAATGTCTCCGACTCAGTTTTATAAAACGTTTGTTTTAAAACCAGCTCCTATGAAAAGTTAACTTAGTGCCTCCTTCCCCGTTCTATCCATCAACATACATACAGAAGCTTACGCCGATGTTATATAAATGTAACTGAATGCCGAAGGTCTTCGGCATTTCCATGTAGCACAAATGAGCAAATATAGGTACAGGGTGTTTCACAATAAATGTTACTTTTGATAAGCTTTTAAAATGACCTCAACTATTCGTATGCCCATAAATTCTATATTCATTTTGTTGCAAATTCTTTCGGGTTTTTTATCCTTACAAAAACTATGACGAATCATCAACTGCATTCTTTATGTACGTGCAATGTCCACACCATCAAAACGGGTCAATTCGCTGTTAAGCTTCAGGGTCCTTCACAATGAATGTTGCTTTTCAAACGATGTTTCAGTGACATGTATTACATATGGCTCATCAGTATTACCACATGAGACAGCAGAACAGTAGGACTGATGAGCATATAACTTTCAGCTCAGCACCCTTCACGGGCTCTCCACTATGCCACCCTTCCGTCTGACTTTTTCAACCAGATTTTCTGGGATCGCCGTCCGGCCAGGAGGCGGGGCTGGTCTCGTGCTTCCAGTCTTCTGGAACCTTTCTACCACCCGTTTGAAAGACATTTTTGACGGAATATCCTTCCTCCTTTTAAAATGACTACCGAAACTTCGTCGCACTGCGGTCAGATTCCGCAAAGCGCCGTAATGCATGACCACCCATACCGCCTCATCATCTGTACACGGCGAATTGACCCGTTTTGACGGTGTTGGCATTGCACGTCCATACAGATGGAACCGTTGACGTTTTGTAAAAAAAAAATATGGTCTAAAAACCGCAACAAATTTGTGCCACAGCAAAATGCATATAAAATTTACCCGCTTACGAACAAGTAAGATCTTCATTCAAGCTATTCAAAAGTAACATTTATTGTGAAACACCCTGTAGGTATAAAAAATAGTCATCAGAGGATCATCGGTATGTGTATCTGACCACTTGTCTTGTCATACAGGGCTTTATATCTGCTAGTAAGATTCTTATAATGTTAGTGGGTTTAATTGTAAATGAGTAAATGTTAAATTGTAAATTGTGTACATAAATTGGCCCTGTTCTGTCCATGTGACAAGGTTTCACTCGTTTTATCTTCAGACTGTCTACCATCTTTACCATGACCCCTTCCCGTCCTCCAGTCGTCATCAGGCTGTCTAGCATCTAAATCGTGTCTCTTTCTTCCACCATTTATACTGTGTCCCCCCCTTCTAAAGTCTGTCCCGTGTCTCCCCTTTTAAGGTCTGTCCCGTGTCCCACTTCTAACGTCTGTCCCGTGTCTCCCCTTCTAACGTCCCGTGTCTCCCCCTTCTAACGTCTGCCCCGTGTCTCTCCCTTCTAACGTCTGTTCCGTGTCTCCCCTTCTAACGTCTGTCCCGTGTCTCCCCCTCTAACGTATGTCCCGTGTTTCTCCCTTCTAACGTCTCGTGTCTCCCCCTTCTCACGTCCCGTGTCTCCCCTTCTAACGTCTGTCCTGTGTCTCCCCTTCTTACCTCCCGTGTCTCCCCATCTAACGTCTGTCCCGTGTCTCCCCTTCTAACGTCTGTCCCGTGTCTCCCCCTTCTCACGTCCCGTATCTCCCCTTCTAACGTCTGCCCCGTGTCTCCCCTTCTAACGTCTGTCCCGTGTCTCCCCTTCTAACGTCTGTCCCGTGTCTCCCCTTCTAACGTCTGTCCCGTGTCTCCCCAGCGGTCGGCACGGGCAGCGCGTGCGCCCGAGAGCTGTGCGAGTGTGACCGCCAGTTCGCCAAGTGTCTGCGCCACTTCCCCTGTCCACAAAGCCGCCCGGTGTGCACCAGTTCGCCGCTGAGACACTGGCAGAACCTCTTCCTCGGCATGAGGAAGCCGGACAGCAAGGAGCACTACCCCATTCGCATACGTCCCGCCTACAAGTTGCGTCAGTGAGAGCGGGCTGGGCGCCATTGGTTTCAGACCATGGATGACGCGTGAGCCATCCGTCAACGCATTCTTTGCTTCGTGAAAGTGTATGCGAAGGGGATGCTGAGCGGGCTCATCGAAGCAGCAGCTGGAACTGTTGGGATGATCAGTCCTCATAGTGCCAGAAGTAAAGACTGCCACGATGGACAACTTTTGGCTCACTCGAGTGAGACATTGGTGCATTTGCTTAGCTTAGCTTGCCTAGCTTCAGTGCATGATGATTGCCTGTTCGTTCTGCGAAATGATGTCACTGTTTGCCAGTGTCCCGCCGGTTGCCATGTAATGCTATACCTGCCAGAGCAAGTAGCTCGGGAAGTGAGGTGGCCGCCCCACCGAAGACGGTGCAAACGCCGTATGCAGCCACCTCGTCCTAAAGAAATCCAGTCCCTAAAATCGCATCATAGTTCATTTGTCTAATGTCAAATCGAACGCAGGAATAAGTAAGGCTTGACATTCTCGTCTTACCTTTCGTTTGAAATGGAAGTCTTTTAAAAAAGCAGAAGGTAGACCTGTTTTGTTACACTCCAACATCTTACGTTTGTTGCTTTTATCGAAAGTCGGCATGAATGATACTGTATCGTAAGCAGAATCGTAGCCATCGAAGGCCGCCGTTGTTGACACCTGCTCAACCCCCATGCATTGCCAGCCCGTGTCTGTAGTCAGTTGTCCCGCGGTTGCGTTTGCTTGTAAATATGCCGGTTAGGTACGATCAAACCGTGCCATTCTTGTCAATGTTGAGTCATTGCCATGTTGAATCGGGTGTCAACTTGGAGATATCAAACGCTTAATACTCACTAGGACAGACAATGTAGCGGCCACTAGCTCAAGCGTATAATAATGCGCATTTGTCCTAAACGTGTGTGTGTCTTTTGTATGTCAAAATATGTCAAACAAGTGCGTCGAAGTTTAGGTATCACAAATGTGTCGTTGAAGTAGCCTGTTTTGTCCTGTTAATTGTTTTGCTGTCGATAACTGCGCTCGCTGTAGAGGAAGTAGATGAGTGATGAACGCATTATCAGCGATTTAGGCGATGGCTGTCACATTGTAAGCGTGTGCAGTATGAAGTCGAGGATGTCAGGCTCGGATGAGTGCTATGAGAATTGCTTGTTTGTAACGGCGTGATAAGTGCCGTCCCACCACGTCTTTCAAGGGCCGCGATGGACGAAATTGTCCGCGAAAGCTACAGCACAATAACGAGCAATGGTACACGTGTGTTTTCATTAAAAATGCCGTGAATACTGAATATGATGAAAATAACATCTTGTAACATGCCAACTGCTCTTCAGATTTTAAAATTATTATGAATGCATCTAGAAATTTCTCATTTCATTTTGTTCTTCACAAGTTTCGGCCGGCATTGTCCTCGAAATGCATTCAAGTGTGTCACTTCTGCGTTCGGATGCGTTCGACAGGGTGACTTCCAAGTGAGGCAAGCGGCCCCGACAGTACAAACCGAACAGCCGACACGCCCAATGCTCATGTCTGAATGCGTGTGTGTAGATAGCTGCTTGCAGAGAGAAGAGGCCACTAAATACAGCTATCCGAAACTGTACCTTGTGTGTTTCGGTGTGGGAAGTGGGCTATCCTCGTTACCTCGAAGGATTTTTACGTCTGCAGGCGGGAACAACACAATATTGCCGATTTTTTAAATAGTTCAACGGGGACGCCTTCATATGACTTCATCGGCGAATATTCGATGCACCATGCGTGCGTATCCTTAACCAAGCCGGGGGTAATCCCGAAAACCAGAGCTGGGGGAGGCATATTTTTACACGAATGCTTTTACCCTCGCCGGTGGAGGAGGGGGGAGCGGGTGCCACCCTCGGCAGTTTTTTTTCGCAATAGCTCTGAACAGCCGGTGATAGAGAGCTGAAACTTGACGTGCTTAATCGTTTATTCAAGACGGATCTTTTGACACTAATCGCATTTTCAGGTCAAATCAGGTCACTCATCACTGAGCTATGACGCCATAAGTGAACTGCACGGTCCTAAAATGTCGCGACTTTGCCACGCCCTCAGTGCCAGGGGAGCTTTCGCAGGGAGATGAAATTTACATGATTTGGTATCCTCCAGAGGTCTCACAACTTGTATATCTCGACTTTTTCCTAAAGGTCACCTGAGCCCTGAGGCATGGTTGGTCACGTGACCTCACTATTATAAGTTAATTAAAGGGAAGGGGGGAGTATAAAAAACTGTTATTTTGGCACCATGATCTAAAAATGCCTCAAGCACATGGAATCGTCATTTCACGCACGATCCTTGCTAGATTCGATGCTTCATTTTTGCATCGGTGGACGTTGACCTTGCGTGATATTTATTTGACGGCACTATGGCCATAAAAGTTAGAGATATAGCGGGTCGGGAAAGCCACCATTGGGCCCGAGAAATCGGAAAATCTGCCGAATCGAATGCTATGCAATGTGACCTCGTTCGATTAGCTTCGTAGCCTGAGTGTCTCTGAACTGAGCTTGACCGAGGTGAACATCCTATGTTGGCCTCACCCAAACGAAAAAATATATCATTCGACGCGCCTGAAAATGACGAACACGTGCCACAATCGCAGCTCTGTGAACATTTCTGGAAAAGTTAATTACCTAGAACCGAACCGTCCGATCCCGTACCTATAGGGGCACTTACCTGACCTCAGAGGTCGACGGTTGAGCTGAAACCTTGAAATAGGATCCTAGCTGCTGTGTCTCGTAATGGAGCACACGCTCGTTTTTTCGCGAGGCTCTATAGCTCAATTACGGGCGAAACGGCGATGGGGGCTGTTCTTGCGGTCCCGCCCTCTCCCCTCGGCCGGGGTGTATGTAGAAAACCAATAGGCAAGATATGCACAGCACAACTCGACCCATGGTCATTGGCCATGCTACTGAAAGGCCATTTATGGGTGCACCGTGCATGTCGCATGACCAGAACTGAATCTGACCTGACCCGTGACTTCGTTTTTTTTTTTTTTTTTGGCGGGGGGGGAGGCCCTTTCGGTCTGACCTGACAAGACCATTTCAGAGCCGGAAGGATGATAGGAATTAGGGGGAGACATTGGTCTGGGCAGACACCCTAGAGAGTCGCCGGCGCTGAGCCCGTCTGAATGGACAGGCCGACCAGTCCCCCAAGGACTCTCTGCACCCGGCTACGGGGTGCGCTCCCTCAGGAGCAGCGGTGCCGCTCCAAGGGAGCAGTCCGCATGAGATAAAGGTGCCTGTCCAGGCCGGAGGGGGATTGCGGCGTGGAGGAGAAGGATTTCAGTATCATGAGGATGGAAGCGACGGAACGGAGCCCGTGACTTCCAAATTCGAGAGCATTTATGTCGGCCTATTGCTGACACCTGCAGCGCGATAAAAGAATGTGTAGTTGGAAAAACCTGCCACTAGACGTCAGCACTTGTCAGAGAAGCAATATGGGAAGTTCTTGCTTTTTGGTAACTGCTGAGCTGCTGCTTATATAACAATGCCTGAAGATAGAACGAGAGTCATGCTAAGGTGCCTCTTCTCCAGAGATATGATGGAACCAAGCAGTGAGCTCAGATGTTGCGATCAGTTGCGACATTTTTTGCCTTTGGACGGTGCAATTGTGGCACGTTCGCCCCAAACATTGGTACCGTAAACATTCTTCTGTACTCATTCTAATGATTTCGAAAATAACGTAATCTTACCAAGTTTGATAATTACGTTTATTATTTGCCATTAGATAAGCATTTATGATGAAAGAGCGCAAAAGTTAAATACACTTTAAATTAGTAGCAGCTTCTAGTGAAACCTTTGAGACATTTCCTACGCTAAAAGTTGTTTGAGGCATACACGGCGCAAACTTGATTGTTGCTTGTTGCACTGGATCGTGTGTTGCAAATGCAATGCGGTGTGCTCTGTAAAGTCAGCGAAATATTTAGGAAGTTCGTCATCTCAATAGCTTGTACATTTTTACTATGCCAGTGTCATAAGTTTCTTTCGTCTGCTACGTAACGCCGAAGGTTCAATCTTTTGAACGTGAAACTCGAAATGTGTTCTTTTAGTACCTAACCTCAGTCACTGAAGTTCAGTTGGGCAAACTAGGCGGCGGGAATCAAAATATGGAGGCATCAAAATATTGATTCTAGTGGGCGGAGCTTTGACCATATATGGGCATAGAATCAATATTTTGATTCAATTTGGGACATTCCCACCTTCAGACGACCCGTTACGGCGGAAATAACCCCCATGACGGCGAGATTTTTCGACAAATCAATACAAAAAACTTCCCCGCTTCAATTTTTCGCTGCATGGCTATCAGCCGTTTGTCGCGCGTACCTTTACGAATGGCATAAAGTTTTCGCCGCCATAATTCAACAAAAACGTGCTGTTAAAACTTGCTCTGTTTATCATCAACGACGAGCCTTTGTAATTTTTTCATAATTTTGTCTAAAAGAAAATAAAAAATGCGTTATTAAGTTGTATAATTCATTTATAAGAAATATTCTTTTTCTTTGTATCTAGCCACGATTTACGGTTCCCGCCATTTCGCGCCGGCGTCGTGGGTGTTTGGATGCAACGTAGTGCTCCCGGTTTTATTTTGTTTAAGGGACCTTTTCTGAAGTGTAAGTAACAATGGATCATATTTTAAGATACTTTGAAGTGTGTTTTTCAATTTCAGGCATGTGATCTTAACGTTTCTTACCGAAAACTCGTTTTAAGAGATGGTTTTAGGAACATGGCGCGGTAGCGACGTCAGCGGCGCGGGACGCCTTCTCACTCTTCTATTGTCTTTTTAAGCTATATTTTTTTGCAAATGATGTCTTAGGTGTAGTATTTCAGTGAAACATGATGTCCTTTAAAAGTTACGGTATAAATTAGTTACAAGAAGCCTAATGTTTTGTCTCACATGATAGAATTGTTGGGTGGACTCATGAAATGGGGGCAGTGCATGTCCAGTATTTTACATAATTTGGATGTTTTAGCCTCTGCTTGTGTCTCACTCACCCAATTGTTGCTACAACTTTAATTTGTAAGTGTAACAAAAGCAAGTTGCTGAATGGTGTAAGCCATATTTACATTATGCGTGATCTTCAAGAAAATTATGTGTCTAATGTACGTCAGTCCAGGGAATGCTGGATAGTTAATTTTCAGGATTGTCCATGCCAAAGTTAATTTTAGAAGCCAGTTTTATCAACACAAATAGCTGCCTGCTGGAATTTTTTTGCCTAAAGACTGCTTCACATATGGAGCGTTAACATGATGGGCACGTAAACGGATAGGGCTGTACCGTTCATGCTCTGTATGTGAAGTAACTTTTAGACCAAAAAAAAAATCCAGCAGCCACCTATTTTTCTGTTGGTACAACTGGCCTCAGATCTACTTTTTTGGCAGAATTTATATAACTGCATGAGATGACAGTTGTTGGCGCAACTGGTGGCGTTCAGTGGAAATTTAAGTGACATTAAGTCTTTAATTTTTCAATGTCCCAAAATTTGTCTATTTGGGTGGGAAACGACATCCAAATGAAATTCATTTTCCACTCTCACCACCATTTTTAAGAACAATTTTCCACTCCCAAGTCCCAACCAAGAAAACATAGATTTTTTACCTATAGAAAGACAGTTGTGTGGATGCCCAGTTAGCATCAAACATTCTACACCCTATAATAAAATGCATGCTTTTTGTCATTTCTCACTCCTTTTTGATCTAATCGAATCAGCAGTTTTCCACTCTCTCCCCTCTTTTTGGTGGGTAATTTTCCCCTCTGACACCCAAGACAAAACTCAATTTTGGGACACTGTAATTTTTTATTGAATATATTCTAAAATTAATAGTTGCTGAACAAGTAGAATAATGACACATATAGTTTCCTTAATATTGTCCACAAATGTCCTAATTATTGTGTTCTGTTGACTGTTTGCTGCAGGTCAACCAAGGATCAAACACTGGTCGTTGCGGGGATCGGCTTCAGAGGGTCAAGGATGGCGTCTTGAATCGCTGTTCAGTCGACAGGCAACTGTATGACAACGCCATCCTTGTCAACCAGAGCGTCGACCGAAGTAGGGCGGCGTTGCGCGGACCTGGCCGCACCCGACCAACCGGTGGAGTACCTGACTCGGGCTGGGCGGAGACTACCTACATCACGACCTTTTGAACTTTGATCTCGTGGCGAGAAACAATATGACGTAAGGAAGTGTGTATGTGGCTGGCGGGGCCGAGGGTGAAATGCGCCACGTGTTTATCCTGCCGGATGACGACAGCGTCACCAACCTGTCAAAGAACGAGCTGGTGCAGCGCGTGATGACTGCTATCTCGTCCCTAGAACCGGAGTAGAAAAACGTGCGCAAAGCCCAAATGAAGCGAACCAAAACACAGACAGGACTGATAGCTTTTCGGTCGAGAATGTTCTGAAGATGCTGATCAGTAGACCAATTGGTGACCGTTTTCGGTGGTACTATGGGATCTTGTGGTGTTCCAAAGCGACCTGCTTTGGGTGTGGACATAAGTGGCTCAACCTGACAGGATTGATGTTTTAGGTAGCCGTGCTAATCATAAACCCTATATTGAGTGTATCTGTACAAATTTTGTTTATATTTATTTCATGTATTTGGTTCGAAACCGAAAATTGCTCTCAGTAATTAGGCAACATCGAGACGTTGAGGTCATTCTCCAGACGTTTATTTGTTTTTTCTTACCTGTCCACGGTATGTCTTATTGGTTAGGTCTGTTTCAAATATTATTAACTGCATGTTTTGCAAATACGTAGCCATATTGAATAAGAGACGTGTCCTAAAAGTGAGTATTGCTTTGCATAGGATGTGAGCATCAACGACAGGGCTTTGTGATGGCAAATGTGTGGCAATTGCAGGGATCGTTGTGAAATGTGTTATGAATATCATCGTATTATTTGCGACTGCAAGTACATCCGTGTATCATATTTTCATTCAAATTGTGCAATTTGTGCAACGGGCTGAGTGTATCGTTCGGCGAAATATCTCTTACTGTACTCCACAGAAATGGGACGGGATACAGATGCGTAGAAACACATTCATGAACACGTGAAAGACGATATGTTAACTTTTTTTTACTCAAAATCAATACTACAAAGCAGGGATGTGGGGCCGTGAAAATGTCAGACGGCTTCGGCTCCGGAGGAAAAAAATCGGCTCCAGCTCCGGCTCCGGCTCCGAGTAAAATGGTCGGGCTTCGGTTCCGGCTCCGACTCAGTACAACCCCTATACAAAGGTCAGCACGGCTCCCTTCACGCATTCCCTCGAAGGCTTGCAGCTTTGAGCAGGGAGCCAGGGCGAGTGCTGAAAATCCCTGGTCTACCGTGGGAATAAGGTCTAGAAAAAAATTACACGATCCTGTGCTGATAATATCTTCATGAATTTATTGAATTTGCATTATTTGCACACAAGAAACATTCCATAAATCAATTTGAAGAGTTAAGTACGCCTGCAGAAAGTCAGTTTGCAGAATCAATATATTGATAAACCAGCTGATTTCAGAATCAAAATAATGATTAGCCAGCTGTTTGCGGAATCAAAATATTGATTCTCGCCGGGATTAGCCGCCGTGATGAATCAATATCTTGATTATTTTTAAGACGCTTTCCTTAACTAACCAAAGAGGTTAGGGCTATTGTTTCGTGCCTGGCGGGTAGCTTCAACGTTGTTCTTCATTTTGTGAAGAAGCTATCTTGAAATTATAGCCGGTTGCTGAAGAATTGACGTTCCTGTGATGGTCTGCACGTATGCCCATATATGGTCAAAGAGAATCAATATTTTGATGCCTCCATATTTTGATTCCCACCGCCTAGTTTGCCCAACTGAGTTTGAACCTTCTTGATTTGAGAAAAACACGTTTTAGTGAAACCGTAAAGGTGAGATTCAATAATTTTTCCTTTAATGTTTTGGGTTTACTTATGTTTACTACAGTGCAGCTGCAGTGATCAGTGTTCTAAGGTTTGATAAAAGTTTGCAACAGTTTCTCATTCTAGCAGCCACTAATATTTAGCTTTTTTGGCTGGCTTCAGGTAAGAATTTGACATTAAACATACTCTTATACTTTACTGAATAATTAACACCTTTACCAGACGGCACGGCAGTGCACGGAAGGAGTTGACATATGACACTGGGTAGAGGCTATGGGTCTGTTCCAGTGGCACTTCGTAACACCTCTAAACTCCAAGAGCAAGATAGAGGAGGTTGGAGCAGGGCCCTCCTTGGCTTTGTAGGGGCTAGAGCTGCCACTAAAACAGGGAAGCAATCTTGGAGGACTTAAGAGGTGTTAGGAAGTGCGACTGGAACAGACCCTATAACACTCCTCTATGCTTTGGGAGCTGATATTCTGTTGGATGTTTTCCATTTCTGCTAGTTACACCCCACCTCTACTGGGGTATCCCTCTTCTACTTGGAGATAGTTCTACCGATGAGTGTCCCTCTTCTGTGTGCTCCCCACACCTGGTGCGATATGTGGTATGCAGAGCGCTGCTTAGCCTATTGGTGTGTACTTAGGCTTGATTGGGAGCAATTTTTATAGGTATAGGTGCATCTGCTCTCTGCACCCACACTAAGAAGTTATACATTTGACTGTGACAGATGGGGTGGGGGTGGGGGCCTACTGAGGTACTTCTTACCTGATAGTAGCAGTTCAAAAGAACTTGCATTGCTTGACCTCTATGATAATGTAGCCCATCTTATTCTTTACCATAGCCAACTGATAACTGAAGCCATCCATCCAACTAATACTGAGTTTTTAATCGTTTGGATGGTTGGCATGAGTGAAAACATTATAGTCAAAATTGATGTGAAAATTATCAATAACTCTTTGGTAAACTAAAGAACCAATACAATTTTTGGCATGTTATTGATCATTTTCACATCAATTTTGACTATAATACTGAGTTTGTCAAGATTGAGGTGAACATATTTTTGCTTGGCTTATGGACCACATCAACATATTGTATCATACAAAGCCTAAATTAAACTACCATGTTTTTTACCATTATTATGTCATTTTTTCTTTATACACAATAGGTCACAGCAGGTTTCAGTGTCCCTCTTGGATATCTCCCTTCCGTCCTTTACTCCCTTGCTCTCCCCTCAATCAGGCCTACTAGCTAGGCACCCTGTTCTCCCTTTTGCTCTTCCCTTCCAGCACCCTTCCTGCTTGCCTTCATTTTGCTTTTCCCCCTATGCTTCAGCCCTCTGTTCCTATCTTATTTCCACTGCTTTCCTCTTACCTCTGCTGCCCCATCCACTCCCTCTATCTATATTATTAACTATTTTTTTTCAATGCTCCTTCTCCCCATTCTGTTTTCCCTTCTCCATATTCTCCCCACACTTACTTCACTTTTACCCTTCCTACTGTCTCTCTCCCCTGCTCCCCTCCATCTCACTTCACATCTTTGCATTCCTTCTCATCTCTTCCTCCCTTTTCCTCTTGCTCTTAATGTCCCTTCTTTCTTGTCTCTCCCTCATGCCCCTTTTCTCCTCTCTAACCCATCTAACTCCCTCCTCCGCAGCCCAGAGCACCACAATGAACGGCTCCGGCCGCGGCCCGGGCCCGGTGCCGCCGCGCTGGCTGCAGTGCCCGCGTAAGGCGCTCAGCGTCATCGGTGACAAGTTCATGGCGTTCAAGACGCCGCTATCGTCCCAGTTTGACGCCCAGGTCCCCGTAGAGTGTCGCTTCAACCCGGGCATGCTCGTCTCGTCGCTCAAACAGTACAAGGTGAGTGCTGTGAAGGTGTGTGGTGGAAGTATGGGTTATGGGTTGAGACTTGAGTTGACGTGAAGGGAGGTGGAGTCCTGTCCGCTGTGATGATAACACTATGCAACAGTCATTTTGTTCCTGAGTTACGACCGATTTTTTTGGACTCATTGGGTCTCATTATAACCGAAACGGGCATTTGCTTTGATCTGAAAATGCTTTTCCGGTTTTCAGAGACGATTTTCGATTTCTGGCCCCGAAATTTGTTTTTTGGCCCACCGTGTCCGGTGTAATTAAGTAATCGACTCGCGGTAACTTTAATCGCCTTTCCTATGCCACAAGCTTTCGAATGATATCCGGTTTTGCATATTTGCGTGTAAAGATAACGTCATAAATCTATGTTAAAGTTAGAAAATGTTGAAATTTTGTAAAAATTTGACATATTTTTCGATTTCATTTCAAAATAGAAAAAAAACTAAAGGCCCTATCCAAATTCTGAGCCCAGTTCCTTGAAGAGCATTCAATTTCCGTTCGGAGGGTACTATTTTAGTGCATTTATCTGTTTACTGTGGCGTCCAGATTGAATCACTTGAAAAACGGGCCCCCAGCCATTTCCATGACAATATGTGTTCACTCAGTGCATGAAGAATCATTCTAACAAATGGAGGTACCTACAGATCAAGATTCTGAGCGACAGGACTGCTCAAAAGTAAGTTCCTGCGTGTGACCCGAGGTCAAGAGGGGTCAACAACATGACCTCAGTTCACCCCTCGTTGACCCTATGGCGTTAACATACGTTATCAGGTTAATGCTATGTGATATGACCTAGGGTATGTGTTTAGGTTAATTCAATCTGGAGGCCACAGGAATCCGATAAAATGCACTAAAAAAGTACCTTCCGAACGGAAATTGAATGTTCTTCAAGGAACTGGGCTCAGAATTTGGATAGGGCCTTTAGTTTTTCCTCTATTTTGAAATGAAATGGGGAAAAATGTAAAAAAATCCAAGTTTTAACATTTTCTAACTTTAACATAGATTTATGACGTCATTTTTAGGCGCAAGTATGCAAAACCAGGTATCATTCGAAAGCACGTGGCATAGGAAAGGCGATGAAAGTTACCGTGAATTGATTGCTCAATTACATCGGACACGGTGGGCCAAAAGCCGAATTTCGGGGCCAAAAATCCAAAATCGGCCCTGAAAACCGGAAACACATTTTCAGATCAAAACTAATGCCCATTTCGGTTATGATAGGACCCAATGAACAAAAAAAATTTGGTCGCTTTCCAGGAACAGAAAATCTTTCATTCTTTGTTGCATAGTGTAATGGGGCACAGTCCACAGATTGGTGATCTGTGGTGATGTGGTTGGGATGGATGACTGCAGTAAGCATAGGAGGATGCTACCCCACCTCCCTCAGAATTCCTTCAGGTTCATTCTTCTGCCTTCTCCATTTCCCCTGACGGCATACGAATCAAATTTTGTCGTCAGATCTACCCTCGACATAGTCTGACCGATGTGTCATTTTCAGTCATGGCACCATGTCGTCATCAACATCGGACATTCCCCATTTTACCTGAAGTACCAGTCATCCTAGGTACCACTTGATGTCACATGTCACACCGCTGTCACCAGACTGTATGACTACCAAGCCGAGTCCTCACTGACTAGGCCGAGTCGCTCGGCCGTCCTCAGGTAAAGCTGGGTCTGTGGATCGACCTCACCAACACGACGCGCTTCTACCCGCGAGAAGAGGTCGAGGAGGAGCTCGGCATCAAGTATGTGAAGCTGCAGTGTCGTGGTCACGGAGAGACACCCTCGCCGGAGCAGACACGCGTCTTCATCAACCTCTGTAGCACCTTCATCAAAAAGAACCCCCTGCAGATGATAGGTAGGGCTAGATGCTTTGCAGGAAGTGACAACGAGGTAAGAGATGGGTGAAGTTTATATGGGGACCCCATATTCTAAATTCAAATGTCTTTCTTTTCTGTCTTTCAATTCCTATAGAGATTGAAGCTATAAAGTTATAGATGGCACATAAATAATCCTGCATTTTCATGCAGACATGTTGCTAAGAACGCAAAGTTGAAGCTGAATGAGGTGCTGCCTTTGAAATAAGCTGCATGCTAGTGTTTTCTCACAAGATGTGATCCAACCCGATTCTACCTTGAACAGCCCTCTCCGCCACCCGCTCCGCCCATCAGGGATCCACTGCACTCACGGCTTCAACCGTTCTGGCTTCCTGATCGCCGCCTTTCTGGTGGAGAACGGAGACTGGAGCATTGAGGCGGCGGTGGATGCCTTCGCGCGCGCCAGGTCAGATAGGGAGGACAGGGTTAGGTCAGGGGAAGGTCAGATAGGATGGGGCCGACTGAGATTAGATTAACAGGCTCAGGGTGGCACCCGGTCGATGGATGGCTGCAGCGCCGTTGTGCCATTAACCATCTTCAATTGTTAGTCCCGAGATCCCTTGTTATTGTTGTTATCTCACCCTTCCGTGCAAGCAGATGTAATCTATGAATTCAGTTAGTATGGCAGACTGTCTTTGATAAACATCTGCTATGATGTGTTCAGATGAAACGTCAACCAGCTCTGAAAATCTCTCGGTCACTGATTGTCGTCGTTTTTTCCGCAGACCGCCGGGTATCTACAAGAAGGACTACATCGACGAGCTGTTCCGGCGGTACGGGGACGTGGAGGACGCGCCCGACGCGCCCGAGCTGCCCGACTGGTGCTACGGTGAGGGCCTGTTGGGTGTGCCTGTTAGGGCCTGTTAGGGGGCACGTTAGCAGGGTGATATCTTTAGACGCTGTGAGATTCAAGTGGTGATATACTCGAGGATGGTGGGACTAACATTGTTTGTAAACTGGACCTCAGGCTATGTGAGAAAGTAGGGCGAACTAAGGCTTCCTACTTGTTTAATAATAATGGCGTAGCTGATTAGAATTGTGGCTATGAAATCTAGACTGTAACGCTTATCACGTCCTCTTGATACATCCGTTTTCATACTGGCCGAAACGTAAAAAAAAAAAATACATTGCCAAACACACCACTCGCTGTCGGTTGGCGTGCCTCGCATCTCTCTTACATCCCTTGCTAACGCTCCCTTCTCTCCCCCCCCCCCGCTCTCAGACGAGGCGAGTAACGGTTTGGATGACGACGGCGACCCGTTGGCGTCGGGCGGGGATGACGACTCGGCGCCGGCCGGCCGCACCGCCGGCGGAGGCGGCGGCCGGCGCGAGCGCAACAAGAAGAACCCCCAGTTCATGGAGGGCGTGCCCGGAGTGCGTGCCATCACCTCACAGCCGCGGCTCGGACAGATTCAGAAGCGCATTCAGGAGATGTGCGGCTGGAACGAGTGAGTAGTCCGTTGGGGAGATTGGGATCTCATTGGCTGGCTTTGGGAACCGGGGGAACAAGTGGTTGCTGTTTGGGATTAACTGACCAACTAGTTATATGCCCGGGAAGGGAGGTGTGCTGTTTATGGTTAGTCGGTGGGGGAGATTCGTCATGGTTGGTTGTGGGGCGATAAATTGATAAGGTCCGCCAACCAACAGCATGTGACTGTTACGTGGAGATGTGATGTCATCAGAATTGCTTGGTCGGAGAAATTGCGTGCTAGATGCAGGGATGCTAGATGCAGGGGAAGAACTCGTGTTTGTGAATCATCTCTCGTCTGCTAATTTATCATCACTATCTAATGTCGCTCTTTTTGCCAGTTAACCCCTCCCACCGACGGTGACATTGTTGACGTGTGGCCCGCTGTCTGTCTGCAGCACCGGTTTTCCTGGCTGCCAGCCGGTCTCCATGGACCGAGACAACATGCAGTTCCTGGCCGACACACCGTACAAAGTATCCTGGAAGGCGGATGGCACAAGGTGGGTGTCAGAAATACTAGTGGGCAGGCTGCGCTACCCTGCAATACACCGGAGCATCCTCAGGAAATAAGCCGGAGTATCTCGGTCAACGGCTGTTTATAAATACATTGTATGTGGTTTCAGTGATGGCTCGATAAGTGTGTCTGATGTTGTATCCCGCTTTCCCGACAACTGTTTCTACTTTTTCACATTCGTTTGTAACAAAAGCTTTCCGACGGAGGTATAAATTTAATGAGTGTACTGGTAAGCCTCGTCTTTTAATGATGTGTATTGGGATGAAATGGAGAGGTTGGTAAGTTACTGTATCCCATTTCAGCCCCTGTGCCTGTATTTATAGTTACCGTGCCTCTGCCGGCCAAAGGAAGAAACGCGTAACTCCCAAATCCGAACTTTCCAGGAGAGCCAAAAAACATGTTCGGACCTTTCACGGCTCCTGTGGTCTGAATATTCAAAACAAATACAGCACAAATAATACCATTGGAATCTCCACTGTCCGCTCTCGTCAGTGATACCAATATTTTTATTTTAAATTATGTCGCATGCAAGAAATACGTCTATACTTTTCTTCCTTTGCAGCTGTTGAGTCACATCAATCGAAATCCCAATGGAAGAAACGCGTGAATCGGTTATCTGGAGCTACGCGTTTCTTCCATTGGGATTTCGGCGCACGCGCTACATCGACGTTGTGGAAAAAAAGGGCAGACACAGTAATGAATGAACGGATGAATGAATGTCTGGCGTGTGAGATCTAAACCGCTTCGAATCTTGACTGTTTAACTGAATAATTTCGATGTTTAACTGTATAACTGTCCCTCTACGTCTTTATGTGTATATGAGTGCATTTAACTCTGGCATGTGCAGATATTTTAAATTAACTCAGCGCGTCTTACCTTATAGAATATACTGGAATCATTGAGATATAGTCAACAAAAGGCTATCAACTCAGCAGCCTGACATTCAAAACAGAAGGGAACAATGGGGTATATTTCGGTTGCTGAAGACAACATAACACTGTATAAACACCACCCATCCAATACACACAACGCCAGTATACAGACAGAAATCGCCTGGAAGCGGGAGGGCGGTATCTCCGGCGCCGGGGGTCACGGCGACCGCCCCCTGTCCCATCCAACACACACATGACACAACGGCATCTTCGCCGACATATTCTAGCATCTGCGCAGCGGCTGCGCAGATGGCTGAGACAGGCTGAGACTGCTGAGGCTGAGGCTGCCAGGCTGATGCAGCCTCAGCCTGCCAAATCGCGCACCTTCTTTCCTTGCAGAGATTCCCAGAACTCGCGCTTGTAAGGCGTCATCAATTGGTGCCAGTACTTTCAGGATTCTGTCCAACTTATCCTTATTTACTCCACGAGCGACCGCTCGCCTATTGGGCTGCGTGGTTGGGTCGTACGTGGTCTTGAACAGGTCATAAGCGGCCCAGCTGGGGCTGCCATGTCGTGTTACCGATTGATATGTCGATAAAATGTATGTCGTGTCGAGATACCGGCGATTTGGCGCGTGCAAATACCGGTAATGTGGCGTCAGCGGATGGTAGCGCTCAATGTGCTGCTTTAGCTCTGTAGCCAGAAGTTTCACGCCAGCCAGCGAGGCGCGGCCACGCTCGTCCCTTTTGGGGGATAGCTTCCCGACAGCTGTCAAGATCACCCCATCGCTGGCCTCACTGAAACCCATCGTTGTTAGGCAGAATTCTTTACAGACACGCTGGTTTCGGCCATTTTCCAACGGGAGTCGATAAACGATGAGCCGCCGCCTGGCAGAGGCAACATCGGTTAACGGAGGGCTGTCAGTCAGAGTCGGGGTCTCATCGGTGACGTGGGTGGCATACCACTGAAGCCTAGCGTCCCTGGGCAGTGAGTTGACAGTTGTATTTATGTTTTCCCTCTGTGCCTGGGATATGTGAGAGGTGCATTCGAACCGGCATTTGCGGTTGAGACATGCTGTAGGAATAGGTCGGACACTATGCTTTTGTTTGAAGGCCAGGATCTGTGAGATCCTGCGTTCTGGCACGTTTTTTAGACTGTCCAGGGGTAGAAGGCTCACAGCTGGTGCCTTCTTCGCGGGGTGTCCGATAGCTTGTCGTACCGCGATCATATTCGCCCCTGTCGCCGTCGGCTCCGACGTCGGGGACAGGTCCAACAGCGGCGCCGAGGTCAGGACCAGCGGGGCCGGGGTCAGGACCAGCGGGGTCGAGTTCAGGACCAGCGGCGCCGAGGTAAGGACCAGCGGCGCCGAGAAAAGGACCAGCGGTGCCGGGGTCAGGACCAGCGGGGTCGAGTTCAGGACCAGCGGGGCCGGGGTCAGGACCAGCGGGGTCGAGTTCAGGACCAGCGGGGCCGGGGTCAGTGCCACCGGGGCCAGGGTCAGGACCAGCGGGGTCGAGTTCAGGACCAGCGGGGTCGAGTTCAGGACCAGCGGGGTCGAGGTCAGTGCCACCGGGGCCGGGGTCAGGACCAGCGGGGTCGAGTTCAGGACCAGCGGCGCCGAGGTAAGGACCAGCGGCGCCGAGAAAAGGACCAGCGGTGCCGGGGTCAGGACCAGCGGGGTCGAGTTCATGACCAGCGGGGCCGGGGTCAGGACCAGCGGGGTCGAGTTCAGGACCAGCGGGGCCGGGGTCAGTGCCACCGGGGCCAGGGTCAGGACCAGCGGGGTCGAGTTCAGGACCAGCGGGGTCGAGTTCAGGACCAGCGGGGTCGAGGTCAGTGCCACCGGGGCCGGGGTCAGGACCAGCGGGGTCGAGTTCAGGACCAGCGGCGCCGAGGTAAGGATCAGCGGCGCCGAGAAAAGGACCAGCGGTGCCGGGGTCAGGACCAGCGGGGCCGAGGTCAGGGCTAGCGGGACCGAGGTAAGGACCAGCGGGGCCGGGGTCAAGACCAGCGGTGCCGGGGTCAGGACCAGCGGGGTCGAGTTCAGGACCAGCGGGGCCGGGGTCAGGACCAGCGGGGTCGAGTTCAGGACCAGCGGGGCCGGGGTCAGTGCCGCCGGGGCCGAGGTCAGGACTAGCGGGACCGAGGTAAGGACCAGCGGGGCCGGGGTCAAGACCAGCGGGGCCGGGGTCAGGACCAGCGGGGTCGAGTTCAGGACCAGCGGGGCCGGGGTCAGTGCCGCCGGGGCCGAGGTCAGGACTAGCGGGACCGAGGTAAGGACCAGCGGGGCCGGGGTCAAGACCAGCGGGGTCGAGTTCAGGACCAGCGGGGCCGGGGTCAGTGCCGCAGGGGCCGAGTTCAGCCCGCACAGGTAGGCCAGCGAGGTCGAGATGATCAGTGGGACCGAGTTCGGGGACACTTTCAGCGGCGGGGTCAAAGTTAGGACCTGATAGAGGAACATCGATGAGATCACAGCTGGAAAGGCTACCCAAAAGTCGAATGAAGTTATATGACCCAGTACCAAGAAAATAATCAACATTGCACAGATCATCAAGCTGTGGCTCGTCGGTAACTGGCGGCAGCTTGGCGCCTACGGCATTGACATTGGTTAGCTGATACTCATCCGCTGAAGCACCAGCAGGTCCGGCGGCCACCGTCGAGCCGCTGTCGAGGGCCGCCTGAAGATGCTGTCCATCAACACCGTCGGCATCAGCCTGGTATCAAACACGCCACTCCGGGTCCACGCGTTTCTTCCTTTGGTTTTCGAGCTGCTACGAGCGTAAACCGCAATGGAAGAAACGGGTGAAATCTCACGCGTTTTTTCCTTTGGCCCCTTGGACCAATTGCACCCACCTCGCAACTGACGCTATTTTGCCAAACTAAGATAGGTCATAACTTTTTCAAATAACATCAGATCGTTCCAAAATTGGCATAGTAGGATGCGTCTTGAGAAGGGCTATCGATTGATATAAAAAAACAAAAATGTCAAAAATCGAGTTACGCGTTTCTTCCTTTGGACGGCAGGCCTGTCCTTACCCTGTGGAACTCCCCCCTTGTCGGCAGGTATATGATGCTAATAGACGGAGAGGATCAGATATATTTCGCCGACCGAGATAACGCCATTTTCCGGGCCCGTGGTCTCACCTTCCCTTACCGGAAGAACCTCAGCGAACACCTGGCCGACACCCTGGTAGACGGGGTAAGCCGGAGCGGGTAACGCGTAATGCGGGTGGGTTGGGGCAAGTGGCAATGCAGGGTGATTTTGACTGGAGTAAGGTCGGGTTAGGGATAACAGGCGATGTTGGAAAGGATGGGGAAACTACGTGAACACTGAGTAGGGTAGCAGGACGTGTACATGGTAAGGGAAAGGGTATGGTGGATTTACTGCGGACAGAATAACTACTTTTTTGGGATACGGATGATGGTGTTATATTAGAGATTAACGGTAGTGTAAAGACGTAGACATGCCAGGGTGACAATCTCGATGATAAGGAATATGTGGATCTTGTGAAAAATTGCTTTGATTAACAAACAAACAAGCACGTGTATCCACCTCGTGCTGACGCCTCCACTTGTTCCACCCGCCGCCTCTGACCGCGCCGTCTGATCTCCCCGCTCGCTGCGCCCTGTCCCACAGGAGATGGTCATAGACCGGATCAACGGCCAGGACCACCCGCGCTTCCTGGTGTATGACATCATCCGCTTCCGCGGCGAGGAGGTCGGCAAGACGCGCTTCGACACACGGCTCACCTGTATACGGGTTAGTAGGTATACGGCTGTACGGCTCACCTGTACAAGGGTCAGTGGATAGTCATACGGCTCACCTGTACAAGGGTCAGTGAACGGCTGTACGGCTCATCTGTATACGGATTAGTAGGTATACGGCTCACCTGTGTACTGATCAGTCAGCTGATACGGTTTGTATTCTGTATACGTGTCAGTGTATACGGCTCACTGGCTTCTGGATCATTCAGGTCATAGATAAGTTTTATTCTACAGTAGAATCCGTTTGATAAATCCACCTTGGTGACATGGCATTTTGGATTTATTAAGCAATGGCTTTATTAACTGGGGTTAGTTATGCTTCTATGGAGAGATCCGTGAACAGCTCAAGTGGCCACAATAAGCGACTTGATTTATTATCCGAGGATTTATTAAGCGGATTCTACTGTATGTACATTCAGTCATGGGTCAGTTTATATTCTCTACATGGGTCAGTGTGTGAGGGTGAGGGGTCAAATTATGTATATGGGTCACATGTGTACAGGTCACAGGTATATGTACAGATTACACGTGTACGAGTCAATGTTCACAGTCTCCACTTTCGTAGCTGGTCGAATGTTTGTCAATTTAAAGTTAAATGGTGTCTCTGACTTTGTATAGTTAAGCGTTGGGTGAGTTAAGCGTTGAACTGGGTCGGCCAGAGATCAGATTCTATGTAGTCTGTCCTCATCAGTCACTTCACCAGACATCTAACTCCCTCCTTTTCCCCCGCAGAAAGAGATCATAGAGGCTCGTCACACGGCGATAGAGGCCGGGCGGCTCGACAAGTCTTCAGAGCCGTTCTCCATCCGCGCCAAAGACTTCTGGGACCCGATGCAGACCAACAGTCTGCTCAGTGAGAAGTTCTGCCGCTCGCTGGGCCACGAGCCGGATGGCCTCATCTTCCAGCCGCTGAACGACGTGAGTGGCGACTGGTGTGGGTAGGGGATGGGACTCGGTGGGGTAGGGGTAGGCGTAGCGCTGTCGAACGCGTGCTGAGAGAGGGGGCAGAGTCTGCTACTGTTGCAGGTGTGAACCGTGACTCTTGGGGCGGAGAAAAAAGAAATGGTGAGGTCATAAGTTTTGATTTTTCAGTGGTCCTTGCTATTCATATGAATGATAAATGCTCTATGTTTCAGTAAATTGTTTCATTTTAACATTACATTTTTCCACAATGCTGTGATAAACTAATAGTTTGTTTTGCTAATATTTAACACCTATGCCATAGGTGTTTTTGCTTCACCTAATCGGGGTAACAATATATAGTGATTCATCTGCAGTGGAGTTTGCGTCGAGCTGTTAATTATCCCGTGCTGTATCACCCTGCTGTCTGGACCGGCCTGGCCCCATCACACCTACCATACCTAACAACCCTCCCTCCTCTGTTTTCAGCCATACGTCGCGGGCCGCTGCGACATGGTGCTCAAATGGAAGCCGGCCTCGCACAACTCGGTCGACTTCCGGCTGAAGATCGTTAACGAGGGCGGAGAGGGGTGAGCGAATGGGTAGCGGGTCGTGGACAGAGCTTCTGACGAGGGGGGGGGGAGAGAGAGAACGCTGGGCTGTTGCGGCAAGGTCAGTGGAGACTGGAGAGCATAAGGAATCGTGGCAGGGGGCGTTTGATTTGTCTTGGGATGGCTGGGAGGGAACATAGTATGGGTAACTGCGCGTCCAGGGATTTATTGGCAGTACATTACGGAGCATGGTGTGACTGTGTAGTTCATTGTGCATTGCGCGTTGGTTTGCCTGATCAGGCAGGCCACATACACTGCGCCTAGTTACACTACTGTGACCCGTTACCTCGCCTTTTTTAACGTGTACTCCATGCCCTGTCACTGCGTCTTGTTACGTGTTCTGTTACATGTCCCTGCAGCTACCATGTCCTGCTAGTCCTGTTACCATGCCCTGTAATTACCGTGTCCTGCTACCGTGCCCTGTTACTGTGCCCTGTTACCATGCCCTGTGACTATGTCATTGTCCTGTCATCGTGCCCACTGCTTTATTACCGTCTTTGTTACCACGCCCTATTCTCTGCTGCCGCCAGGATGCTGACTCGGAAGCGCGGCCTGCTGTACGTCGGCTCCCTCCAGTCCCCGTTCGCACAGATCAAACTCACCAAGGAGCTGAAGGCGCTCAACAACAAAATAATCGAGTGCACCTTCGAGAACAACCAGTGGGTGTTCATGCGGGAGAGGACAGACAAGAGCTATCCCAACGGCTACGAGACGGCCAAATGTGAGTTTCGGGCGAGGACAGGTGCATTGGGGTGTAGTGGGGGCAGGCCGGCAGGCGGCGCGGGTAGGAATGTATGTATGATGGGATCACCAAGTCACCTAACGCCGTCTCCTGGATTTGTTGTATACTTCTGACGCCCAGTTTTTCGTCCCCTCACTGACAGTTTTCGTTAGTTACACCGTGTGTCTAAGGTCTATCTGGTAGTGCTATTGTAACACCTTTCTCAGTCCCTGACTGATCTTCGGTCTCCACACCTCACTCGTGTGTCTTTGTGTCCCCAGCGGTGTGTAACACCATCAGTCATCACTCGGTCACCAAGGAGACCCCACACCTCACTCGTGTGTCTATCTGTCCCCCAGCGGTGTGTAACACCATTAACTGGTCACCAAGGAGACCCCACACCTCACTCGTGTGTCTTTCTGTCCCCCAGCGGTGTGTAACACCATCCAACACCCGGTCACCAAGGAGATGCTACTCTCCTTCATACGGGAGCGGGCCAAACGACGGCCAGACAACGACCTCATGCCACCGCCAGCCGCCAAACGACAACGGTGAACGCCGGCCGGCCCGCCCACCCGCCGCGAGCCGTCACAGTGAGCTGTGCAGGTCACACGTGACCGGTGACCTGTCAGGTGACCCTTGACCCGTGAGCTGTGACCCGGGGCACGCCGCATGTCCGACAGGGGACGGTCAGCTCCCCGTCCTGTCCCTCCCCGTCCGCTCGTGTCCCCCACATTCCCCCGACCCGCTCCCCGTCTTCCCGACCCTCCCAGTCGCCTGCCCCCTGTCAGGGAGTGAGGTGGCCCTTATCAGACAACCAGCGGCTGCTCTTCCCCAGCTGTGCTGTCCCGTGGTCAGCGGACCCGCCGGCGGCTGTGCTGGTCTGGTGGCTGCCCCGCTGGCCCGGCCGCGCTGGCCTGGTCACTGCTCTGCTGTGCTGGTCAGACGAGGTCTGGTCGGGTGGCAGCGGAAGGCAGTGGGTGCTGGCCCGGTGGTAGTCTGAGAGGACAAGTCTGAGTTCTGCTCGTTGTTGAGACGCGCTGACTCCGGGACACGCCGAAGTTCAGCATGGTGGATCGGCGTGCTGCCCCAGTTGCGGCAGAGCCTCTCCAGACGAGTATCCCTGTGGGGGTATTGTGCGTGGCGTGCCATCTAACGTCCAGCACGTGAGGATTCCAGAGTGCCACGCTGGCAACGCCTCCTAGCGGCGCGAGGTCGGTTGAGGACTCTGTTCTCCAGGACCGGGGTAGTTGGTGGTCGCCTCGGGCTGTTTTAGGTCACCTGAGGTCACTGTGGTCACCTGAGGTCACCTGTGGTCACCTGAGGTCAGACTGTGGTCACCTGAGGTCACTGTGGTCACCTGAGGTCACCTGAGGTCACCGCTCATAGTGCTTTGGAGTCAGTTGACATCTCGCGGTGTGGTGGTTTGATCTGTTGAAGCGCCGTTCCCCCGGCCAAGTGGTCAGGCGGGACGGAGCGACCCCCGCACCACCGGTCAGGGGGTGTTTTAATGACGCAGGCGCCGGTAGGGGCCGGACGGGGACTTTCCTCTGACCCTGACCCTGCCCTATGTGGCCTGAGGCCGACTCCTGGCGGGCTGGCTGACCTGTGGTTGACCTATCTCCCGCTGCTGTTCGCCGGGTGATAGATGCTGTTGTGCCGTCCGTTCAGAGGGCGTTGACCGGTGGTTTTTGGTGGTTACCGCGATGGTTACCGCCTGGTTTCCGTGGCCGCCGTGTTGGTTCAGTGCGATGGTTGTCAGTTGTGGTTACTGTGCCCCCCATTTGAGGAGAGCCCCGATTAGGTGGTGGCCAGTGACATATTTATATATAATACAGGTGTATGAAGTCGCTCAGTGTGTGTTCCTCATTTGTTGCTATGTGTATCTGTTGGCTTAAGGTAGAAAGGTTATGATCCGCTTTACAGTAATCAGTAATGACAGCAAGCGCTTGAAATTATGTGTATTTCCATAGTCATTGTATCGAGGCGTGCAGATAGCTCCAATGGCATTTCCACCGGCACTAATCGGTGAATACGCTAACATGCATGTACTTCAAGGATAAACACACTTCGCTAATAGCTTTGTCGTCACGGGTGCTTAACCTATTCGGCATTGACGGCCACTGGGCAGGCCGCTCGTCAAACGCCGCGGGTGCCACCGCGACGAATGCTTACATTGACGATGGCACGCTCCCTTTGGGCGAATATTCGCGCTGTCCTGCCGCCCACGTCCGTTCCGCTCACGCTCTGGCCGTGAGTTCACCGTGAAATCACAGTTCACGGCCGGGGTCTGACGAGCTGAGCACCGTGACGCCGTCCACGGGTCTGTCGATTTGGTCACGGGGTATTGGACGCGCCGGACAAAGCGAGAACGACGCTGGGAGGCCAGGGTTGGGACGGGGTGGGACACCAAAGTTGGCGACGAGCTGGGATGCCAGAGTTTGGGACGAGCTGGGGGGGGGGGGGGAGAGGCAGGGCTGAGGGACGAGATGCTACGCCAGGACTGGGAACGAATCAGTTTCGAACCCTGCTTCTCCCATGGATCTAGACTGTCTATGGGAGTCGCCCTATTCCCTGATCGGTCCATTATACCCGGTATATGAGTTACGCCCTGGATATATAGGTACACCCGGTATATAGGTCTCCCGGTATAGGTTACATTACACCCGATATATAGGTCTCTGCCTATGATGTATAGGTCTCTCTGTCTCTGTCTCTGTCAGACGAGTCTATTCTCTGATGTACAGTCGAACAGAGTGAATCTCACCAAACTGCATGGTCAGAGGCGCCTTGTTGCCGCGGATCAGGGCGCCTAGCCCAGAGGTGGCGTCTGCGTTAATGTGGTACAGGTTGCCGCCCCTTTCGGTCAAGTAGGGGAAGGAGTGTTCGAACTGTAGCTCCATGGTCGTTGTCATGCTGTAGAGTTCCTGCGGTGTGGGCTCGTGACTGATGAGGCTGAGGTGTTTCGGTGCTCTGAAGGTCATCGCCACTCTTTCGGTCACGTTTGCGCCGCCTGAAGAAGAAAAGTCAAAATTTAATTTCGCCAAAAGAAAGCAGGTACTGCCTAGCCGACATGAGTGGTTATTACTTACATAGGTACCTACCTCATTTATTTTCACACGCGGACGGTCTTCTCACCTCTGCCAGGGGTTTCTTTCGTTGTGAAGATCAAATAGACATCGTACTCTTGATTTTCAGACGAGTCGCGAATTGCGTCAGCCAACCTGCAATTGACAAATGTTTGAAAAGATGGTATCTATAATTAATGCACATCGGTGGCCACAGCAATATCAGCAGCTTGTTTTTGACACAGTGTACATAAATAGTTTTTGGGAAATTTCGTCATTCGATCGGCAAATCGAATGACGCAAAAGCCACGGTACCTGCCTGCTGGCCAAGAAACACCTTCAAAGTTGGCTACAACTACAAATTGAACAAGTGCATTTTTAACGGCACAATTTTCATAGGCACCTGTGTGACTCATATTCTTACTCAGGGTGAGACATCAGGCACATTTGAGCTTAACATACAGGACGAATACCCCCCCCCCCCAACAAATATCACTCTCTCTAAAACATACGTAGGTCAGAAGGGTGCTCTCTTACCAGAGGATGGAGTACTGCTGGCGCACCATTGGCCTGCCTTCGTCGTCTGTCTTGATGCGCCTCAGCCTGTCCTCCCGAGTCCACTGGTAGCCGGACACGGAGTTGAGCAGCAGCGTGTACCCCCCGTCAGAGCGGTTCCTGTAGCACTCTGTTATCACATCAGTTCCGTTGATGTGCGTCCAGTGCCTGGCGCTGGACAGGCGTCTGGCCATGTTGAACAGGTGGCGACAGGTGACGGTGAGCTCTGGTGTGCAGATGTGAGCCCGGCACAGGTCACCGGGCATGATACAGTCCGAGTTACGGAGGCAGAACTGGTCTGTCTGCGAGTGGCGCGGGAGAAAGAAGTGCAGCGGATGCTGGTTGCTCTGGTTACGTGTCAGCTGGCGGAGAGTCCCCACGGTGGAGTAGAGGATGCACTCGCTGCTCGCGGGGTCATAGGAGACGCTCTGGCAGGTGGGCCGATGGTGGCAGAGAGCGCAGCACGTGCAGGGGCTGATGCGGGTCGACAGGCCTCCGGTCAGCTGGTGAGGGCTGTACCTCTGTAGCTCCAGGGACGGATCGAGCACGCCGGCGTACAGATCAATATTCTGACAGCCCGTGATGAGGTGTGCCGAGGCGCATATAAACAGAGCTCCGAGAAAGAGAGGGGTACTGGGGACGCTCGGAAACATTTCAGCTGTCCTGGCAGACATTCTTTGTGGCGCTGAAAAGAAACGAATGACTTAATTAATCAAATTTGGGTTTTGTCCGGAAATCTTCCCAACAAATGATAGGTACAGGTCTCGCGAGATTAAGCGGTAGGTTTTGCACTTTTACATTTCCGGTTATATCTCAGAAACTAATCGATCTACGATGAAGCCATTTTACACGATCATGGCCGGCTTGTTACGCAACAAGTCGATCGCATCTTCAACACTTAAAAGCTTAAGACGACGAAGATATAGCCTGAAGTACACTAAATTTTCTAGGTGCAAAACCTACCGCTAAAACCCGCGAGACCTGTACCTACTGGTGAGAAATTTGTCACAACCTGCCACTGGATAATCTCAAATCTGATTTCGTCAAACTATGGATTAGAAAATCGTTACCCCGTTTCGTTGCGGTGACCTCTCGCACTTACCTGTTAGCTCCTTGGACGCCAGTGAGCTACTGCAGCGGTGACCAACCAGCAGTGATCGCCGATGGTCTAGTTGTTATGGGCCGACTATGGCAACCGCAGCGGACATCAGCGCACTGCCAATTTGTATTCACATGTACATACTTCCATTATCGTTTCAAGCTGGTCGTACCGATGGGCACAAGTATGAGCATGTTACGGTATTGCCCCATTGCCCATTTACATTATGCTCGTCGCTCATCACTGAAAGAGTGAAGAGCTCCTAAAAGAGGGTTGAACATAATGAAAAATGAGCAGCTCTGGCACGGTATTCGAGCTGCGGAGTTATGTCCGCAGACTGCAGTTGCCGGAATGGCCTTGTTCTTATAATAAAGTGCTTTTATTCTTTGTAAGGGGACCCGCAGTTGCTACTGTACAGCGACCCTGAGTAAATTGTCCCAGTACCCTCACAGGGAACAACGATAAGCTGTCAGAGGGCACGCACAGAAAACCTCAGCTGCTCTTGTACAGGGACCGGCAGTCGATATCAATGTTATCGGTTGTTACTGGACAGGACAGACGGCTAGAGTTTGGGTTCGTGTACAGTAGCAAATGCGGGTGCCCGTACAGTTCAGGTGGCTCTTCCGTCAGACTATATGCAGTATGCTAACATAAAACATTAACCCTCGTCTTGGCAGGACATTTTTCTTAACGCGGCCTGGCAGGGGGAGGGGGGTCAATGCGACCCCACTGGCGTTTCGAAACGAGGCGTCGTAGCGCTTCGCAACAAAGACCAGTCGATTGTTCTTAACGTTTAAGTCGTGATTGGTGGTATAATTTTTACCCTATGGTCAATATTTGACCCAGTTATGGCAGGTAGACGCTCAAATTTATGGGAAAAGCTATAATTTCCAAATTACCTAGCCAATATTGGCGAATCTGTGAAAGATAGAGACATAAAACTTTCACGACCGTGTTTCTCAACGAATTAGCAGCAAAATGTTATATAGTTGACTGCATTTCAGTCATTACTGGCGTGGCTTATTCCCTGGGAACACGGGAGGTCACGCCCGCCGCCGGCGAGGACGGTCGCCGGCAGAAGTTCGGTCCAGGATATTGACCTGGGTTGACCTTGTAAAGGTCAAAAAACATTTTTGGAGGCGTTTAGGTGGAAATTGAACCACAGATTCGGGTTCAGGACCTCAAGAAACCTCACTAAGCACAGCTCATCACGGAAGTCAGCGTGTGACATGCGAGGTCATTGACCTTGGCTGACCTTAGAAAGGAAAGGTCAATAATGTCAATATGCAATGTAAAGATTCATGTCCAGTCGAATTCTGACATAAATTACGCGGAATAGTTTCGTTCTTGTCGATGAGATCACGTCCAGTTACGGTATGTACAATTTTGTTAAAAAGCTGTCAGAGGCTGTACCGATTATAACGTAGTACCTATTAGGGTGAAGTCGTATAAGAGTACGCACTTAGTGGATTTCTTGCTCTCATTTGTTTAATATTTGAAGGAAAGAAATCGCAAATAGGGAATATTAACGTTCATTGAATTAGCCATCAACCCATGGGCAACGATCCTTCAGCGTAAATGGAAGTGGTCTAAAACTGACATTTTCTGAACCGTTGCACTTGCGTACTCTTACCATATGGGGTGTGTAAGAGTACGCACGCCAGGCGGGTGGAGTACGCAAGCATATGAACACACACCTATGCAGCTTGCACTGTCCAAATGCTTAACTTCAAACTCAGAAGGCATTTAAGTTAATTCTAGTATCCAAAAAGAAAAACATAAAATACATCTTTCAAGTCTGTAAATCAGGAAATAATCATGTCGTGTGTTTCTTAAAATGCACGATCAAAAAGGAGAATAACTCGTATTTGGAAGAATTTCGGGTACGCATCTGCATCACAGTGCTCCATTGATGATATACCTACAAAACAAACGTCATTGAGCGTAAGATTAATAATTCTATATTTCTGTATATTCGATTTAATGTATAATTCTGCGTACTCTTACCCTCCTGAACAGTGCGTCCTCTTACCGTACATGCAATTCGCGCACAAAACAACCCCGAAACGTTGTGCAAAACTTCGCAAACAGAATATTGCACTGTACAGTATTTCCCCAGATAACCTCACAAGTTTCCTACAACAATCACGGAAATGTACCTTATCTCAACTGCCAAGTATCAAAATTATTGTACCATATCATAATAATATCATAACGCTCGAAAATAATATTCATCGCCTTAAACTCAACAGCGTCGCCGCTCAACGCCCACGTTCCGTTGGTGACATGCACGTACTGGCGGCTTCATGTCACTTCATGAACTCGACAAACCCGCGTTGCTAAGCAACCGAAACAGCTGATGCGTACTCTTATCGCCCGCGTACTCTTACCCGCCCTTACCCTATAGCTCGGTGACCTGACATGACCCGAAGTTTTTTTTACAAAAAATTGCGCAGAGGATGCTCCAGAGGCTATTGAAAATGGTTAATGTTTAAGTTACAGCTAGCATTCATTTATAAAATATCTATAAGTAAATGTATATAACAGGGCTGCGGAGTCGATGGATTTTCGGCGACTCCGACTCCGACTCCGACTCCGGCTTTCAAAAACCAGCTCCGACTCCGACTCCGGGCAGAATTGTCGACTCCCACCGACTCTAACTCCCGACTCCGACTCCGCAGACCTAGCAGGGCTGCGGAGTCGACAGATTTTCGGTGACTCCGACTCCGACTCCGGATCGGGTTTCTAAAAGCGACTCCGACTCCGACTCCGACTCCGGTCACAACTGTCGACTCCGACCGACTCCAACTCCGACTCCGACTCCGACTCTGGTATATAACATCTATAAATATCTTATTTACTTATAGGATATCTTGCAAACGGAAGGCAATAGGTATGTTTACCAAGACATCAAATATCTGTTTCTAATCCAGGCCAGATCATGAAAACGCTTCCGTGAGCAGTTTGGGCACTACGCCAACTATAGAAGCCCCCACGAGTGGCCTACTGAACTGATTGCCTTGCCGTCCAAATTCGGACCCCATCTGTCCGGTATAGAGGCGCCGGCCCCATCCTGCCGGCACCGAATTTGGTGGTATTGATCGGGCACGAGGTCAGAAATCTCGTGACGCTCGCCACTGACATTGATTGGACTTCCGAACAGCCGGTGACGTCGACCGTGTATCAAATCGTTGGAAGGTATAGTGAAAATATGGGCTAGGACTTATGAGCTAGCCGAATAAGTATTCATTGCCTGCAATGATTGGAATACTGCCACTCGCGCTGGTTCAATATGAATTCATAAGTATTCTATACTTTCATTTTGGCTCCTTCAAAATTTATTCATTGAAGCCCAGAAAACGAGAGGATTTGCTGCATTAGCAGACATTATAAAACACGTAGGTAACACCTAATTTGACCTTTCAGTTGGTGCAAAAAGTAATAATACATTCAGATTATTTCTCCCCTATTAGCAAAGTTCAATGCTGATCAAGTCCACAATATCTTCCAAATTTGGCACATATTTCTATCTCGAACACTTTCCCTCTTATGCACACATTTTATCCGTTCGTCCGACCGTCCTCCGATCCGCCCATCTTTCCCTCCATTTGCCAGCCCTCCGTCCCTCCGACCCTCCTGTATCAGGCCCTCTTCCCTCTCTTACTCACCGCCAGCCCAGCTCTTCATTTTTCCACGACCATCGACCTACCGCCGTGTGGGCGAAAAGGTGACCGTGGGGAGGGGAGCGCAGACCTCACCCCCCCCCCCCCCCAGCCACCATCACCGTCCCCAGCCCGACAAAACAGCGGTAACTTCTGCCACTCACGGTACGTTGACCTGCGACAACACGCATTGCAACATCCACAGAGATTGGTGGGTTCTCCGGCCCAACGCGCGACGCAGATGCATTGTTTTGTTTCAGCAGGGTGTGCGTAGGCGCTAGTGGCACCGATAGAGCTGCTAGTGAGCGTGTACGCTCATCTTGCAATAATCTTGCATAATGTGGTGTTTTTCTGCTCTTGGAGACCCGCTGAGTGTCTGCGAGGAGGGATTTGTATCTCGAGGACTGGCGCCGGCGAGGAATGACGAGTCGACGACCGCTGACGCAGCCTTGCTCGCTACGGATTCATTGAAGTCTCCACGAGATCTGTCATACTGTGACTGAACTCCATCCATTCATTCACTAAAGAAGTAATGAAATTTTGGATGACTTTCGATCTGAATAGTGTCGGAAGGGAAAGAGATAAAAACTGGATGAACGCATATTTGGAGTGTGCATGCTCAGTGTTCATGGTAAGACACAGCAAGAAGTGGCCAAGAACAATCCAATTCATACATCGCAAAGAAAAGCTGTGTGAGCTCACATAAACTGATAAACATAACACCTGTTTTGCCTATTGGTGTCCGTGTATTTGAATGATTGTGTTATTTTTATCCTTGGTGGCATTCTATTCTCATTACCAAAATACGGTCACTATGCAGCTAAATCAAAATAATAGCATTGCTGCAAGACTACATAAAAACCTGTCATTATCATGTCGCCATTTAGAAAGTCCACCCGCTGTCTGCATTTAGATCGGGCCGTTTATCGTCTGGGTTTATATATTTGCCGCCCCCGCGCCGTCTCGGCCGTAGCGGCCATCGCCCAGGGCGAGGGCGGACGCAGCGCGGTGGCGGGCGCAGAGCTCAGCTTTCTCCACCCGCGCCTGAGGCAGAGCTGTGACCGGAGCTGTGGGCTACGAGCCGGGCTGCAGCAGCCTCAGAGGAATCTATCAGACACGGGCCGCTGCAAAACCCGGGCCCCGGCGACCGGCTGTGACTGTGATGGAAGGGGGAGGGGGGGGGGGCTGTGAGGGGAGGGGAGGAGGTAGGGCTGTGACTGAGCAGACTGAGCAGCAGACCGGCTGTGACTGTGAGGGGCGGTAGGGGGAGGGACTGTGACTGTGAGGGGGACTGTGTGTCGGGAAGGGGACTGTGACTGTGAGGGGTGATAGGAGGAGGAGGGGCTGTGACTGAGCAGACGTGACGTCGGGAGGGGGGGGGGGGGGGTCGCTGTGTGCTGGTTGTCGAGGGAGGAGTGAATGGGTACTGAGTATGCATGCGATTGTAGTGAGGGGAAGCTGCGTAGAAGTTTGGCAATATCACGTGGCTCGAGTTTGTTTTGGAGAGCGACGTGTAGATGTGTGAAACTGAACTGTAAAGATGTGTAGATGTTGCAGTAGAGTTGGACGGCCTGAACAGGTGCATGAGAGAGAGGGAGAACAAGAGAAATATCCAAGAGAAATAGATGAGTGAAAAAGGAGAAAAAGATAGGGAAAGAGAGAGAAAGGGGGAGAGAGCACGAGAGAAATGGAGGCAATGAATGACAATGCATGATAAAAAAGAAGAGAGTAAGAAAATTTAAGCTGAGTGGTGCATGTAAGCAGCTCGAGACTGTAGGCCAAAATTGCCTTAGGAAATGGCGTTTGAGCAGTTTCAGGGGTAACTGGCGATTCGAATGTTCTGTTGATAATATTGTTCTAGTCATGGCCCCTAATGGCTAATTATCTTTTGATACAAATTACAAAATGTTTTAGGTTAGCAGAGAAAACATGAAATATCCATTAATCATATATTTATTTACACCGTGAAAACATCAGTCCGGTCACCGAAAGTTTCTATATATTACAACAGTGCGATCCGCCAGGGCCCAGTCACTACGCCTGACGCCTGCAGACTAGATTTGAGGGCGGTCTCATACCACATTCCAGAAAGGCACATCGGGCACATCCAGAATTCATATCATGAGTCTTTCACGTTGGCGGTCGAACCTGTCTATTGTAAAATAACATGTACAATTCAATATAATTACGACATATGTATCAACTAATTTAACCATGGAAGTAGGAGTTCAAAAAGGTAAAAAAGACATAGATTTTCACCTCTACCTTTTCGAGCATACCTATTTTCAGCCACATTGTTGCAAAAACATCAACAACGCACACGTGTGAGCATTTTACAGTCAGCATTCGACAACGCGTTTCCCAAGTATAACCTTACCGCACATTTGTTCCACACCCATGCTTAGAAGCAACTCACGAAACACAGTGATTGCACCTAACGTGCCCGGAAAATAATGAAGCTGTGACACTTAGAGTAAGTCAGAGCGTCGCCGCTCTCCGAATATTTGCAATCGTATTCAAAAACAGTGTCTAGGCGAGGGCGAGTGCAAGACAGACCTTATAAATTGAACACCGCTGTTGTAGTTTCGTAAGTGCTAGCTAATATTACGTTCTCAAATACAAGTTTGGCCCTGTCAGCAGTCAGCACTTAAATATTCCAAATCACACCGGACATTTATTTACAACAGACGCCTCGGCATTACAGCCACACTGTCACAACACGAAGGCATGAAGACATTTGTGTCTTTCATTAGCTGGCTGGTAACGGTCTGTGCCGTCAGCTGGAAATGTTTTACGGAATGTGATTAGTGTTTTTCGTCTACGTTTTAGCATTATTTTCCATTAGAGGCATGCTATTGTAAAACGGAAAACGTGAGTCATAAAAACTCATTACATGCGACCGCTACGATAAGCAAGTAACAGTGCTATAGCTTAGCCTGAGTACACTTGACTGTTTTATGCGCAACTTTGATTCGCCTCAAAGAAGTAACAGACAATCTATCATAGCACTCTGTTCAATTCCTTTGCTTAACCACTCTTACATTTAAAGTGTAAGCGCACCATGAAGAAAAAGTTCAGCGGTGTCTTCAAAACTTTAACGAACACTGCTTTATCAAATAATTCACAATCCTAAGTACAACAAGAAGTAAACAAATTTTGGGAATTTATCAACATCATCGGTCAGTTGCAACTGACTGCCATATATAAACAACAGACTCTTGGTACTACAAGTACGTTTCTTTCGTCATGGAGTCTTTCTCCCTCCAGTCTCTGAACACATCACTCCTCTTTTCAAGATGCGCGCCTTTCCAGAGCATTGTCACCAGGACCTTTATGACATCTCGAACATCTTCCAGAGGGGCACCACGAGCTCTTGCAGTGAGCGGAGGACATTATATACAAAAGACACCACCACAAGTTCTGACGTGAGGTGAAGTAGCCTCACGAGTATCCGTTTCTCTTAACTCTTAGCTCACTACCTGCGGCCCATCTCCTCAGCACTGACTCTCCTCTTTACAGAGGTGTTATCCTCGGCGGGGTCACCGGTCACCACCACCGGCTCGGCGCGCGCCAGGCCCTGGGGCGGTGCCGAGGTGGCCCTCCGGTCCATCTCCTCGGCCTCCCGGGCGCTCATCCTCACCCCGTTCACCACCACCACGCTGGCGCTCTTCTGGATGTCCGCGGCGCTGGGGTTGTCCCGGCCGGCCGACCGCCGCTCCAGGGTGCTCAGGCTTTCCTCGATGCTCCGAACGGCCTCCTTGCGGGCGGTCCTGACGTCGGCGTCGCCTCCAGTATCCAGGCCGTCCAGCTTGAGGAGGCCGCGGGTCAGCATTTCGTCGAGGAACAGGTACTCCTTGTCCCCCCGGCAGCCGTTGAAGGATTCCAGGCGACGGTTCACCGGATCCAGGTCACTACGAATAGTGGCGATCTTACTGAGCGCTGTATCTTTGGCAGAGATGGGCTGCTGAGGCTTTGGCTGCTCTTGAGCCTGCTGCTGCTGCTGCGCCTGCTGCGATGTGCTCTGCTCCTGCTGCTGATTCTGCTGGCTGTGCGTCTGGCCTGGGTTCTGCTGTGTAGTCTGCCGTCGGGCTGCGTGGATTTCAGCAGCGCTCGGTTTGGGCGGTACGGGCGGCGGACGAGGGGCAGTGCTCTCGACTCCGCGGCCGAACGGCAGGTCCACGCTGCGAGTCGGCGATCCGAACATGCCGAAACTGGACGACTTGAACGGCCTGGCCCCGGGTGAGAAAGGCTTCGGTGACATATTCTGGTAGCTAGCCCTTCCTCCCGGACTCTGCGCCTCTCGCTGCTGCGATGCCAGCGCCTCATTCACTTTCAGCGGAGCGAACTTGGTCGCGCTCTTGCCGAGTGTGTTGACATTCTCCGCTGGAGTGACCACTGGACAGCTCTGTGCGCGAGCGTCACGCGGCTCACCTCCCTTAACGGACGTCTCCACACCAGCTCCATCAACGGTATCACGTCTCTCGTGCTTCCTCAGAGGCCGCTGCGGCGGCGGATCTTTGGATGCTTCCTCCTCATCGTCTCCCTCGAGGCGGATGGGTATGATGCGCTCCCGCGGCGCGCTGGATGACTGACCCGACGGCGGCGCACGGGTCTCTGGCTCGCCACAGCTGCCAGTGGAGCTCGTCTGCGAGTGCCGGTCCTCCTCGGAGGTGCACGAGGCGCCGTCCGAGGAGCGTCGCTCGCGCTGCAGCAGAGTGTCGCGGTTGAAGGGACGCGGAGCGAACAGGCCCGGCCGCGAGGCGTCGAAGCTGCCCAGCTTGGGACGAGCTCGGCCGGCAGGGTCGGCCATCAGCGGGTCCGGGGGCTGCCGGAGAGACAGAAAAACCGAGGTCAGAGCCACGCTGACGACTGGAGATGACACAAACCATTTAACGAGAACAAAGGACAGGACGTTAGGCTGTGCTGTCGATGACTTTGATAGTTGGTTGCTAATTTTCTGATGATTAAATCTGACGAGGATTTAATAGGCCTTAGCAAAACCATGCATAGTGGGTTGAAGATAACGTAGATGTTTCTTTATTGTCTGAACAGAATGATTTCTTCACACGGCCGAGCGACAAAATATTCTTAAAAAGGTGATCAACAACGGACTTTGCAATCAGGAGCCATTACTTACTGTAAAGCGGACGTGTTTGAACATATTTACAGCGGTAGGCGATAGCTGTAGCGGCCCAATCGTGTTTACAGAACAACTACTCTTCACAGCACACGGTTTCGTTTCAGGCTACCAAAGTAAATAGCCCACCATCAGAACACTCGCAAGTCACACGCTCACAGTTCAGTCCTTAGTTTCTGCTCATGAACACACAACCACACAAAACAACCACACTCAGTCCTGTCAACTCGGTCCTGTCAGAGCCCCTGGAAACTGCAAACTGCAGTATGCACGTTTATAGAGGACTGGCTTCGCATTGGATTCCGTCATTCAGCGCCCTGGGTGGACAGGACAGGAAGTCAGTCCGCCAGCTCGTGATAGCGCCTATCAGGATTGCGTTGTGCAGGGCGGACGGCAGACGCCGGGTCTCGCATTGGTCCGGATGTGCGAGCGCAGCGCGGTATCGCACAGCGTGACAATGCACGCTACAAAGGTGGATATGATCAAATAAGAACACTTGGCAAGATATTCAGTGAAGTGTGGCCGATAGTTTTACACAATTCTTAAGTTTCGTTCAATGTCATTGAAGGTTTCCTATTGAATCTCTTCGCCTAATCTATACCGACCTCTTCTCTTTCTTTCTTTCTTTCTTTCTTTCTTTCTTTCTTTCTTTCTTTCTTTCTTTCTTTCTTTCTTTCTTTCTTTCTTTCTTTCTTTCTTTCTTTCTTTCTTTCTTTCTTTCTTTCTCTCTCTCTCTCTCTCTCTCTCTCTCTCTCTCTCTCTCTCTCTCTCTCTCCTCTCTCTCTCTCTCTCTCTCTCTCTCTCTCTCTCTCTCTCTCTCTCTCCCTCTCCCTCTCCCATCCCTCTCCCTCTCCCTCTCCCTCTCCCTCTCCCTCTCCCTCTCCCTCTCCCATCCCTCTCCCTCTCCCATCCCTCTCCCTCTCCCATCCCTCTCCCTCTCTATCTCTCTATCTCCCGACACCCACTGTGATTCCATCTGTTCCGCGCCGTCTCAGCGAAAGCGCGACCTAGCATGTGGTTTTCTCCTCTGACGCGTCTGTATCAAATCAGTCAGTTATTGTTTCCACCCCTCACTGCCTCCAGACGCCATTGTGACTGTTCCGAGACGAAAATGGCGCAGGTAGCCATTCTGTTAAAGAGGTTCAGTTTATCAGCCGCTTTCTGCCGACGCGAGACGACCTTGACCGCTTGTTTCGAGGTCAGGTGGCGAGGCCGAAAGACAAAGCAGGTAAAGTGCTGTCGCCTGTTCGAATTGTGGATGTCGTGAGTGGTATATGGGATGTTTTTACTGGTTGGAAGACGTATTTTCAGGGCGTCTGGACACGCATATGGTCACGCTAATGGAATCGTGAAATACTGTTGAGATGCCACTTAAGATTTAGGCGGATCTTTCGTTACGTGAAGGTGATGACGTCTACTGGCAAACTGACTTCACAAATCTCAATAATATAGACTACAGCTTAATTCGGATCCAGAGGTAGGTAAAGGCTCTTCTGTGCAGGTTTACGCGGCAGACAGTCTCCTACTGTCATTTATTTATCATTCACTTGTCGGAGGCAGTGAATGCTAAAACATAAAAGTGATCCATGATGTTAGAGCTGCTGAAATCAGATGATGCTTTCAGCCATGCTTTCCAATAGTTTCTGTGCCATTTATTTGACTACTCAAACAGCCAAGAGATTTGGGATGCAAATTATAGTTCGATTAGCTGAAGATGGCTGAAGACAAGCTATGCATTCACTTTTACGTCAAGTCTAACTGAAAAATTGTAAGGAGGCTTGGAAACTAGCACTGACTTGCAATCAGCTTTGTAATGAACCTCTACAAATGTTGAAATCACGTCTCAGTGAATGCAATGCGACTAATGTGGAATGTCCCTTCCACGGGTAGCGTGACCGGTACGGCAAGATGATTTATCAATCGTCACGACGTTCACATTTCTAAACGCTGCCTTTCACAGATTGCTAGTCACATTAGATGAAATGTTCATCGACCTTTAGTTCCGCTCTCAACGTTTGTTCCTCCCCATTAGTTCTGCTTTCAAAGGTCACCGCCCTGTCGACACTGAAACCGTTGGCCAATGCGGTAATTTTTAAAATCTGCGTTTGATATCAGCCTAGTCATTTGACACGCCACCGAACTTCGGTCGCCGACATTGGTTATCCAATCGTTCGCCCACCCGCTCCGAGGCGCAGACGGTTACCCAACGGCCGCTCCAACCGACATTTCACAGCTGGATTCATCTGGATTTTAGCCCCGGGCACGACATTTAGCCCCAATTTGGGTTCGTTCATCTAGAGACTGCGATGCGTCGCCCACGTCAGGGCACTAACACCAGCGGAAGACTGCTCGTGGGGAAACGCGCCCGCGATAAAAAAAGAGACATTCAAGTTTGTTCAGCTGTTTTTGTCGGTGATTGACCTAAAACTATTTGTTCAGTTCCATCTAAGAATAAAGCTGACATAAAACTGCGCAGCAAAACAGCGTTGTGACAAAACCGGCGCAGATGTGAGGCGTGTCCAATTTCTGCGCGTGGGTCGAGCCCGTCATCTCTTCTGCTGCGTCATTAGCCGACCTCTCGCCTCTCGTCTCGACCATTTAATGACTCTGGCGACCAATTTGATGGCCGACCCGCTCCGTCACGTGACTTTTGGATTTGGCCAGGTCAGAGACGCTTAAAAAGCTCGTGCTGGGTTTGAAGCGTAACCCTGGGGCTTGATGTTTCTACAGATCAGGGCACGCGACTGAGACGTCCCGATCTCTCAGTTACAATACCAGTGCTCTTTCCCGACTTTTCGCTCATGCCTCTTTAACACGACCGTGGTTGTGTCTCTGAGTTTTGTCCCTCATCCTTACGGCTGTGGCCTGATCCCGTCCCCTGTCACATGACTCTTTCTCACATGATCCCGTCCCCTGTCCTCTCATTCTTCCTCAAGCAACAATAGCACTCCCTACACGCTTCTCACGCGACTCTGAGTCTGACCCCCTGCCACTCCTCTCACGCAAACTTGACTTGCATGGATTCTGCCGAAACACTGAACTTGAAGCATTAGTAGTTCGAGCTGCGTGTACGAAAAAGTTTCTGATGCAGGATGAAATGCATCTACATAGCTAGAAATTCAATGGAGATGAAGCTTCAATAATGGTATTGGATTGAGTTGGCATGTCGATGCATCGACGTCCGTAAAGCAGTACCTATATGAATGCCTGCATTTACCGACAGTTTCGAAAGATAAGCGATTTTTTATGTGGCACAAAATATTTTTCATTGGCAAGTAACTTTTGCCGCCAGTCGCAAGGCAGTCTTTTTTTATATTTTTTTTTTTCATACATCATTTATTACGACAAACCACATTTTACAAGATCTCATGTCACAAACGCACGACGTTCCAGCGCCCTCAAAAAGCTCCTGGCCGGGCTGTCTTCCGCTCACTCCGCACCAAACTAGCCAACACAATATAAACATCCATAACAAAATAGCATTTGCCTACGAGCTGACCTCATGGCCCCATACCGGACTGGACACCGGACCGATTCCTTCTACGCACCGGTCTCTCTCGCACGCGCTCTATGACTGACCACATACTCTTTAACCACAACGAAACAGTGACAAAAGCATGGATATAACAAATCATAAACCCAGAGATGAAGATCTAAACAACATAGTTAGCAGAAACACTGACACAATCGTCCGTAGTGCGTGGCGGCGACGGCGGCGCCGCCGGCGGCGGCAGCTGCCCGGCCGACCAGACGACGGGCGCGGCGGCGGCAGCGTACACGGGACCTTCATGCGGTCACCTGTTTAATCAAATATCGGGACTGCATGCCCTGCCCCGCCCAACAAACCGACGAAGCTCGCTGCACATGGCTGTAGTAGGCATTCCAATTTTATTTTGTGTTTCTGCGATATGTGTAGTGCGATATGTGTAGTGACTTTTGATTATTAGTCACCGATGATTTGTCGTCGGTGTCTGCCTTAGACTGCCTTACAGTCGCAAGGCAGTCTGTAAGTTCGCAATATTCCTTCTTTCTTTCAAAAGCACTCGCCTTCATCTCAAATGCTTATGAGTCATTGCCTGACTTAAGTGTCTTATCCTTTTGCTTATCTCCATGACGAAAACTCGGGGCGGTGACGTCTCCCTTATTCCGTGACGTCAAACGCGCCTAAGAAAGAGCACAAGCAAAGCACAGACAATGCACAGACAATGCACGCTGCTCGTGTGCACTAAAAGCTGTCTGCGGTCGGCTCACTGTCATGCCAGCGCTGTGTTTTAGCTGATCAAGCGAGCTCAGACGGGTGATACGGAGGTCAAGAGAGGCGGGATTTGAAGCTTCCAGGGACGGATAATCAGAGATGTGGGGTTCTTGGGTAACGCTGTTTGAAATTCGGTAGCGCACAGTCTAAATTTCTGCTGTTCATTTTTGCACTGCACCCAGCCTTATTGTGTTCGTAACACTCCGAAGTTGATCTGGAAAATGTTCATCTGCTAGTTGGTCAAGTCTGCGACTCCTTCCATGTAGGGCAGGTGCTAGGTCAGACAGCTCGAGTCTGGTAAGGCAGGATGATGGGGGGGGGGGGGGGGGGAGGGAAGCGGTCACTTGAACTAGGTTGGGCCGAGCCGCCGAGTTTTAAGTCATACGCTTCCTCTCCCATTGAGCAACGTTGGCTGTTGAGCCTCCGTCGCAGAGTAAGTACAACACAGTCTCTATATCGTTTGCGCCAACAGTCTGCGAAACCTGCGATTGCGAGACACAACAAGGCGTCTGTACCCGTGTCTGAGACATCTGGCCATATTTGAAATCCGCTGAAGTCACTCGCTGGTGTCGTTAATGTACCCGTTTTAGGATCGGTGAGTGGTGACTAGACCGGTGAGCTCAGTGGATAATCGCCAGGTAAATATGCACTCGCATCAGGAACAGTGTCGATCACATACTGGTTCTCCTGGATGAAGGAGGAAATAGCCTTGCCATTATTCTTGTTCGACGGGAATGGAAGACTGGGAAGATATAATCACATCCGAGACAGAGAGTGTGAGTTTGCTTCAAAAATTCGTACATGCTGCGCTGCCGTTTCACAACTACATCTGAGGTCCTGTTACCAGTAAAGCCAACTTCAGTGGATTGCATGTCTTAGTGTAATGTTCCCTACTGGCGATCAGCTTTGTTCTGCGAAATGTCACCTACATCATTCACCTTTGTCATACGGCTACTGAATGGTCGTTTCTGATCTATGACGTCACTAGGTCGCCGAGGACCGGCTGAGTCAAGGCTGAGCCACTGGCTCGGTTAGCTCAGTCCACCGCCTGTCTATTGGAGCCGGTCTTTGAAGGAACCACGCCGGCGCCCTCTGACCGGTTTTGGAGAAAAGGAACGCTGGCCGCTCGACAGTGTTAGTAATAATAATGTGCAAATTGGCCATAGGCATACGAGTTGGATAATGAGATGGCTATGTAATGTAGCAACTATAACTTTATGGTATGCACTCCCTACCTTTAGCAAGGGACTGTGCTTTTCAATCGTTCAGAAACCATTCATTGATTGCAATGTCAAATTTCACTTTCATTTCAATGCTCACTAATGCGAAATTGTCAATTTTGTTGCGTCACTCTCATTTTCGCTAGCGATTTCTCCAACCTCAACAAGAAGCTTTAGGTTTGATCTGATCATCATTTTTAGCAACGCGCTTATTTTTACTTTGTAACAGGCTAACATAAAAAATACGCACCGACGATTGCAGGTACCAGTTAAATATTTTAGTTGGTTTCATTTCATTCAAAGCTTCTCAAATCTCATTAGATATGCCTACTCATGTAGCCTCATTTTTTATAGATCCCATTCATTGCAACATGTCCACCCAGTCTGTCTTGATGGCCTAACAGCCTGAGCCACTGCCTCTCTAAAGTGACAACGCCCTCATTTATAAACACCCGCCAGGCCAGTTAGAGCTGCAACAGCCTCCAGCAAGCTCCAAGCTTCCTGCTGCCTTGCCTTCCCAGCCCCTCCTCGGCAACTCTGAGCTCCAAATTTGGCAGCGTCGACAACAATGACGGAGGGCGTGTCTCGGTCGCCGCTGTCAGGACATTTATGACGTCACAGGTTCAGTGGACAATGAATGACCGGGCGGGGTACATGGTGCTCCACGCCGCCGCCACGGGTAGGCCTCGCACCGAGTCGCAGTCGACGATTAGCGCTATCTATGATCTACTCGGCCAGTGCTGGCAGCCTGCAGTCGCGCCCGCTAAATAAGTCGATGGTCCTACCAAAGTGGCGGCGGCGACCGTCCCAGTGACGCACGTAGCCCAAACTGGGTACGTCGGGTGCCGCCAAGGCTGCGGTCAGGGCGCTGATCTCACTGAACCAAAGAGGCACTCCCCTCGGGTGGACCGTTTGGGCAGCGGAGCCTGACCTCAACACCGCGACCTCCAAGGATACAGAGGCATCTCTTTGACAGGCGGCTGCGATTTGGGGCCAAGGCCGTCATAGGAAAATTCGCAGCACTACAAAAAATGGCACCGATGTGGCTGAGTTAAATCTCATCCCATTAGCTGCTTCTGAACGGCATTGTGTACGATTTTCACGAGACTCGCCAAGCGCGTTGACGATTCCTTAGTGGCTCTTAGGGGGAGGACTTGGCTACGTCACCTGGGATTTTCCCGGTGCTGGCGCTAATTGGTGACCGCAGCTCTGCGGAAATGGCTCTCGCTGCGTTCAAACAGAGGTGTGCTGCGCGGACCAGCTCGCCAGAGGTGTTAGTGACGTCATCCGAGGAGAAATTCGGCGCGGCGAGCAGGAGCAGTACCGGTGAATGGCATGACGTCACTTTTACTTCGACCGAGAGACGAACGAAAGCCGCGCCAGCCCACTCGTGTCTCTGGAATTTCTCAAGGAAATGCTTTTATTGTCAGTCGCGTTCATGTGCTACGGTCGAAAAGTTCACTCATGCAAACATGACATTTAAAAAAGGCACAGGATGACATTTTCTAGCGTCAGCCCCAAGTGCAATGCACCTCAAAATCTATTCTCTTCATGATGCAGATATGATAAGGCATTTATCTTGGAGAGCCGCCATTGTGTGACCATAAGAGCCAGAGCCACCGTCTCTTTCGCCCTTCCCCCGCCATGGTAGGTCATTGGCCAGCGTCTCTCTTAACACCCATCACCCCCTCCCCTGCACGTCCACCCGCTGTGCACAGGTGCACCATTCACGGCCCGTTCACACTGTGCACCGGCCATTCACTGTGCACCGGCTCCTCAGAGGACGCGATTTCTCGTGACCGCCGGTAGCTCGCCGTGAAAACGACCCGTGAGATGAGACTCGGCACTTTGGAGCTGTTCGTGAGATAAGAGTCCGGTCTGAGTCACAGCCTTGAGCAGATCTCTTCCGCCCTGGGCGAAAGCACAAAGGTGAAAATGGAAAACCGCGCCGGTGTGCGAGGGCGCACTGGCAGCTATGTCGCAATCCATCGTTTGGCGGTTTGACTGTGACGCAGTACGGAGCACGGAGAGGAGTCTACGGTGGAGAAGTGAGAGGCGGACGGTGAGCGGCGCAGTTCTCGGGATAACAGAGACAAACACTTCAATGCCGAGATATGATAGAGAGATTGACCAGCCGGCGACGACGAGGTCAGATAGATGCGTATTTATCCAGCTGGCAATAACTGTGATGAAATGAAGGACTCAATGAACTTTCTCATGGCCCGCAATGAAGTACGATTTTGAACTGATCGTCATCATTTTCTATGTGATTATTTACTATTTACTAGCATGTGGTTTGCTCTTTTCGATTGGTGATAAACGGAAGAATGCAGAATGCAGTGGTTGCAATTCGGCAAACCATTTAGTGTTGCAATTGTTATGGACACATTTATTTCGAGCGTGATGGGTCGAATACGTACCCAATAATCCACACCCAAACACCACCTTTATACGGCAGCCTCACAACGGCAGGCAGCTTGAGCTCACCAAGCAACACAAGACCACCAGCAAGTCACGTGCTCTCCTGCATACATCACCCCAGCCTGCCCGGTGACTGGCTTGGCAGCAGGGAATCTCTACTGGTCGCCAGCTACTCTCCATGCAGTGGTGGGACCTCCTCCCAGGACCCTGTCACCTTTGTGATGACCAGGTTCATTGTCATTCACACCCAAAAGACACAGTTGGCAACGCCTCGGAAGGTCGGGTGATGGTTTGAACCGAGCGACAGCCATCAGCTGTTCAGGGAACTGTTGCCATGACAACTTCTGAGCGGGAAGACCGGGTAAGTGTAAATATGCATGACGAACACGACAGGGGCGCTTTGAGTAACAAGAATGGTTTGAAAGCCTGTGTACTGTGTAGTGTAGCTTACTTTGATAGTGGCTACACTACACACGGAAGCAGAAGAGACGTTACTACGCGCCTGGTATAATCACGCATGCCGATGAACGCCCTGCAAATGAACTGCATCGACTATTCCTCGAAATCAAGTAAATACCTTTTACAGGCGCATTTCGTTCAGGTGACTAACGCCTCCCGGTGGGCGTCAGTTTTGGTCTCAGCCGAGTCTATACGACCCCTGTGCTCACTGCAGCGGTAAAGTCGCTATACACCGCCTCCACTAGCCCACGAGCGGACCTCATTCGGTCATGGAGGACCGTGACTGGGGTGGAGCCCGCATCATCACCCACAGCATCATCAGCTTCTCCACACAGCATAAACTCCTCCTCGCACTGCAGGGCGCCCACTGAAACTCAACTCCCAGAGAAAACCGGACGCAGACCCTACCTATGAAACTCTACCCTTGATACTACACCAGACCCTCGTCCGGTCGCCAGCACCGGACGGAGTGGTGCGTCGTCAGCAACCGAGCACCGGACGCCCTCCGGTGCTCGAGTCCAGTTTGGGGGAGCACGCCGGGCCCAGGCACGCTCCTCGCCACCGAATAAGGCACGCCGGCCGGCGGACGATTTTACGGCGCCGACCGCGCAGCACTGAGTCGAGCGAGCGAGCCCTTCTGGCCTTGGCTGGCCGAGTGAGTCAGTCGACGCATAAATCCGAGTATAGTCGGTGAGGCTGGGAGATGGTGCGGTGCGGGGATGAGCGATCGGGTGAGTCAGAGCCCGCAGGCAGCCTCCAAACGGGCCAGTGAGCCGGGCAAAACGGTTCTGGGAGACTGGCCCGACCGGCCCGGGCTGCATACGATTACAGCTCGACCCAGCAGCGTCCTGACGAACTGTGAGATATCAGTGTGAAACTGAGCTGAGAAAAGCTTCACTTCTTCTCAATACTTTTGAAAGTAAGTTTACATATAAGCCTTTCTACCAAAAATACCTCGCGATGTTTTCGCCCGGGGCTCAACTCAGCAGCTCACCGAGCCGGGGCGAACCAACCAAACAAGACCGGAGCGCACGTCTCACTCGTACACGCCAATCACAAAACGAACCGATCCAGAGAACCCGAGGGAAAAACCGGCGTCCTTGCTGCCGCCGCGTGCTATCACGATCTCCCGCAGGCAGTGCGGGTTCTGAAGCAATCACACTCGTTCGGCTCACGCAGGGACACTCAAACAAGATCGAGCCGCCGCACCATGGAGAAACCCAACTGCCTCGAGCACAGGGAGCTAAAGATCAGGAACACGATCTCCGAAATCGATGAGCAGAGTGCCGGTGTCACCTATAGTAGTCGCTGCGCTAAGTGATAAATGGATTCTTGGACGACGGCTTTGGGTTATTTTTGCCGCTTGGCTGGGTACGAACGACCCTGTGAGTTATGCTGAGGGAGAGGTCCGGGGAGTTTCACCTCCAGAAGCAGCGACCTGTGACGACAGTGACCCGAGGGCGAAAAAGTCGTGATTTCACGCAGCACTGCAACATTGGAAAGTGCTGCATGGCAAGAGAGGCGTATCTCTAACGCATTCAAGCAGATCAAAAAGAAAGAGGCTATAAGAGGGATGCATGTTTTTTTATTTCAGCTCTCCATGCATAGATTTTGCCGCCATCGCACTTTCCTCATGGGTGCGTTCAAATCGAGAAACCTCAAAGTGCCCTCAAAATTCATTATTGGACTTCCGCAGTCAAAGGTCATATGCCAACAAGCGCAATATCACTGCGTACCTTTACCTTTACATGTCCAACAGTTGCAATAAAGCTATCATCTGTGGGGCCCAACCGAATGGATGCCTGCATCATCGCGTAAACATATCCTCTCCAGCGGCGACTGAGTGGTGGTGGCCGCGACCCTTTGACACCAGAACAGAGGGGTCGGGCCCAGACCTTGGAGTGTCTCAGCTCGCAGTACCCGTCACGGTTAGCGGGTGACCGGGACAGTGGGGAGTGCCGGGACCAGTTGGCACGCGCGCAACATCGTGCAACAGAGGAGGCAGTTGACGGCAGATGGGTCTGAAGTTGGGTTTCGGTGTTCGATTCAAACTAGTTTGGTTTGGCTCTCGAGCTAACAAGCTGAAAACGGCCCCACTTAGAAAGCATGTTTGTCCCGTCGTGAAAGTTGAGGTGGTAAAATAATTATCATTCGTGGAGAGTAGAGTCACGTTGATGACGAGAGTTTCGGTATTTTCCTAGGACAACCGCCCTAATCCAGCGGCTAGGGAGACCAGAGAATGGCACGTTGGACGGTTATGCGCCCGTTTCGTAATCGCTTTACATTTAAATATTTCTGTCGAAACCTGTTTCACTTTGAAACTCTAGGAAAATATAAACACGTACGAACTACGAAACTTGTTCGTTGTGACAGCGCGATCCATGACGCCGGTCTGAGAGCGAGCATGCTAAACATTCTCACTCGACCTCCGATCTCACACACAAATCACGGGGCTGGAGCGTCTCGCTGTAATTTACACGACCTCACGAGTCACGACAACGAATCAAGGCCCGGTGACGCTGCGTTCTGGGACGATGTATTCTCAGAATACGTCATAACACACCTTGACAACAGTTGGTCTGTGGCAGGCGTGTGGCGGGCCAGGGGTCAGCTGCCACGGCGACCTGTTGGCGCGGTCAAGGCTGAGGAGCCGGCCCCTTGACTCGGCCGCTCAAGGCTGGGGATATGTCTGGGATGTTTCGGTCACAGTGTGAAGTGACCCACGGGTTGAGGTTAATGATGACGCGACGTATGATAGAAATAGGATGCACAACTGGCCGTGTGTTAGGCGCCGGGTATGGGTCGCGGGTCTATGGTGGTTGAACAAGACTGCATGGACAGTGACCCTGGTAGTAAATAAATAACTAGTTCCATAAACAAACGGATTCAATCTGTCAGTAGAAAACGAAATTCAGGGATAACATTTGCCAATCTCCACAAATTGTACTTCTTCGGCGCATCGTGATCCGAATGCAGAAGTGTACATCAACATTGTGTTATTGACACCCATGCACGGGGCCCGACACATTTCGTGCGCATTTCTATGGAGCTTCAGTGAACCGGAAACCAATCGTACCCAAAATTCGTATCTTCTGCGCCATATTTGATCCAACCGAATATAAATAGGTATACGTCGCAAGCGTATAGCGTGCACGAAAAGGTAATTTTCTTTGCTGACGTCACCACCAACCTCTTGAGACTGAACTCAGGGACCTTCTGTCACGAAAACATCCATTTTAGTTCCTAACGTTCCCGAAAAAAATCAACAAATCCCGGGCCAGTCCACTGAACATTCACGACCTCATTGCACCTGTAATCAGCATGTCACGTGCCAGTAAAGCGTCCCGAAAACCCTAATCGGTCTCGATCGGAGCATCGCCGTAGCGTGATCAACGAGACAAACACCGCCATGGAGGCATGATGACCCCGTGATTGGGACACGCGTGTTACCTTTTGTCGCGCGCTGTTTGTGACCTTCGCCCGCCGCAGGGCACGCGCTCCAATGACGTCACACAGATGACATCACCAGTCCGCTTTCCAAACAGAGGCTGGGAGAGTTGTGTTTGCACGCGAAGCTCTCAGCCTCTCCCGCGATAGCTGAGGTGACACGACCAACTGACGAGCGGGATCCGCGGCGATGCCATGGTTGAACGGCCCACACAGCCAGCCATACAAAAGAACCCGGGCTATGATTGATGAGGCAAAATCGGCTCTCGCTTTTTGTCGCCGTAATTGGTCCGAGAAATCGGCGCAGGATGCATGCGCGATTTCGCTATTGGCTTTGTAGGTGCGTAACCGCTATCCACATTTAGCCTCGTAGGCATTGAATTTTCCGGTATTGGAAATCTTATTCACAAATATTGAATAAAAAAATCACTAGGTATAAATTTCGATTTTTTCCGCGGTCGCCATTTTTTATAATTATTATTAATAGCCAGTATCCGGCTCTTCATCAAAAAAGTCAGCCCAGACGTGCGTGCCACTCTCGAAGCTCTGGATCCATCCCGTGCCGACCACAGCCGCCCGGTGCGGCGCCAGCGCGTGCGTCGGGCCGCGGCATTGGGGCGCCGGGCCGCATCACAATGAGCAGCTCCGAGACGACGGCTTCCAAATACGGCGGCGGCGGCGCCGGCCCCGGCCGGACCACTGAATCACTGGTCCGCGCGAGCCCGCCGCCGCCGCCGCACCGCCGCCGCCGCCGGGCGCCGGGCGCGCAGCTGGGTACGCCGCGCAGCTGCAGCTGCAGCGGCTGAGCCAGCTGTCGTGCCAGAGCTTCTGCAAGCTCCACTGAGCAGCGGAGGCAGCACGAAATCAACGGCAGGTGCACTGGAAGCTCAGGTACCGAGAAAGCTACCTCTGAGAAATGCAGGTTTCTTTCCGCGTTTGAGGTGAACCTTGGCAATGTCACGCGGAAATAAACCGCTGCGGTGAATCAGTCACATGTCATATGGAAATACTTTGATCTTTTACTGATTTAGGTGCATGCGAAACACAGATGAATGCAAACTATCTACCTACGCAATAGGCCTGCCATTTTTACATAGCTTGTCTGAGCAAAATGTCGAATATTTTTAACGACCTCGGGTACAAGTCCAACCAGTCGTGGCCTGTAGGTGGAACGCCATCCGATGATGGGCCGCTGAATTCATAAAATTCATGATGCAGGATAGGTACGACCAAATCGGAGGACATTCGAAACGGCAGACGGATCAAGACCGGATCCGCGACCTATTCTGGAAATGTTTGACCTTGCTAAGAGTGGGGTTATAGTCAGATCCGCATTCGACCGATAGATTCAGCCATATCGGTATATTCGCATTTTAATAGCGGCTGGGTCAGAAAAGTAACATTTTTTATCTGGATGCTTGTTGAAGTCAAAACTTTTATCAATATTCAGATAGGTATACTATAATTTATGATCTTACTCGATATTATACTAGATCTTACTAGATCTTATTCTGATCTATACTATATCTTATGTTATATTTCTCTCTCCGCCCATAGCCCGGCCTAATCTACTCGTAGAGTCCCGGCTTGCCCGATTTTCACGGCCCTGTCCCACTCCCGCCAATTCTCACCGATCGGCCAGTCTCCCGCCAATTCCCACTGCCCGGCTAGACTCCCGCCAATGTTCTCAGCTCGGGCAGAGTGTAACGGTGAAGCCCACAGAGTCTCAGGATGTGGGCCACTGGCGTCAAACCGTAAACCGTCGTGGTAAAATATTGACCGCGGCGGTGGGTGCAGGAGACAACTCGGGGAAACCCTAGCAGCTTCTCCCAATGCTCTTGTAAATATTTAAGTAATATGTCACAGAAGCTGATAGTGAATTCGATAGCAAAAAGGGATCATCACAGTCGGTACCTAGGTATATAGAAACGCATTTTGCGTACTTTCCATTATAAAAATAATAGATATGTATTTAGGTATCTGGCCGAAAACCACTATTTTTTAGTATAATTATGACCGTAGGAAACATAAGCCTTGCTGGAAATGGAACACTAGTGAACCGGCTAACCAATAATGACATCATATCATCAAGAGGACCTTCACCTACCTATCTGAAACAAGTGTCATTTTTTACCTTTCAGTCATCACAGCGCCTTCAGCCTTTTTTACCTCTCCTGCATCCTCCTTTCTTTCTCTTACTCTCTCTCTCTCTCTCTCTCCTCTCTCTCTCTCTCTCTCTCTCTCTCTCTCTCTCTCTCTCTCTCTTCCTTTTTCTCTCCCTCTTTTAACTTTTTTCTCCAGAAAATCGCTCAGTTCGTGACCTCGTGACAAATGCGGCGCACTCGGCGCCCGACCGCGGTGAGTGTGACGCGCCGCGTTAATTGACCGCGGCGTTACTGGCGCACGGCGCGCCAGGTGCGACGTAAGCGGCGCATGGCGCGGCATGACTGTGTGCAGCGGGCCACGACAGCGGACCGACCGCAGACAGTTCAGCCACAGGTCTGGCAGTGTGGCTCTGCGGGGCAGTTTGGGACCGGCGTTTGCTACTGGTTCACGACCTGAGAAACATCTGCCTGAAGGCGACTAACATAGACGGCTGAGATATGAGAGAAGCTCTTTCAGTCTGCCACTCAGCGCTGCTGAAGAAAGTGGTGGAAAATGGTCAGTAATCGGTTGAATTTAAATTCAGCCAATATTGTTTTCGAACTACGTGATTGAAGGTCGCATTCGGTCGATCTGTGTGCAGTCCAGCCTACTTCTCAATGCTTATCTTGAGCCTATATACGGCCTTGATCTTGAATCACAGATAACAGTAGTACTTGAGCCACATATACCTAACAGTACTACTGTTATCTGTGCTTGAGCTAATGCAGATAGAATTGCATCTAAAGTGAAGCTGGAGGCTTATGATGCTCAAAATCACCCTGTTGATGAGATATTATGTCTATTTTAAGATTATCATTCAACAACGAACATGGGAATTGGAAGAAGTTCGGTACTACAGGGTTTCTGTCACCCTTTCATATTGTCAATACTCAATAGTGAATGTTGCCACTATTTTTGTTCCGAACAAGAAGTTATCCGTTTTATTAAATGCATGATTGGTATCTAAAAGCTCAGTTCTGTGATGAAATATCAGCTGACGGCGGTTTGATGACGTATGTGGCACCACCCTGCCAAATAAGGCGCCTCGGTCGGCAGACGATGAATTGGCCATGGAGGTGGGGAGGACGGGGGGAGGTAGGCTTCAGACAGGTGTATAGATGAACCTTGACGTGCGTACAGGGGTGAAGATAGAGGGCGGAGAAAGACAAGCTGTAAATGAAGGAAATTAGACAGAATGGGAGAAGGTTGGAGGTAAAGCGGTTGAGGATAAATAAGTGAACTATCAGAAAGGCCCGATCAATATACAGAAAAATAGGTAATGTGAGAGACGTCTTAACTTTTTAGTAGCTTACGTAACGACTGGCCCTTCCCTTTTTTCGGACCCTCAACGGCGAACTTATGTCAACGATTTCATAACTGTTGTAATTGCCTCCTTCTATTCCATTTGAATGCATATCTCAGATAGAACTTATGATTCCAGCATGCCAACTGCCAAGTATACCTCATTGGTTGAAATATATATAAATGAAACGCAGCATCAATAGGAATATTCAGCGACTAACAGGAAATACCTTTGTTGCCCTCGAATGACGAAAAATATAAAACTTAGGGAAAAGCATAAAACATAAGGAAAACCACACTGAAATATTTGTAGGTGCCTCTCTGTAGGTGCCCCTCCTATACATAAAACGCTTGCCCCCAACGCTATATGACCAGCATCGAAAGGAGCTGTTTCATGTCCGGAGACTTAGTATCGTTTTGATCTCTCTCTCTCTCTCTCTCTCTCTCTCTCTCCTCTCTCTCTCTCTCTCTCTCTCTCTCTCTCTCTCTCTCTCTCTCTCTCTCTCTCTCTCTCTCTCTCTCTCTCTCTCTCTCTCTCTCCCTCTCCCTCTCCCTCTCCCTCTCCCTCTCCCTCTCCCTCTCCTCTCCCTATCTTTCTCTCGCCCTCATTTCTCTCTCTTCTTCATCCCTGTCTCTGTCTCTGTCTGTAGCTCTGTCTCTATCTCTGTCTCTGTCTCCTTCCACACTATTATCATATGAGCTCTTTGGGCCTACCGTAGCACCGAGGCTATTAGCACCGAGGCTATTAGCACCGAGGCTATTAGCTAAAAACGTCACCGGCGCGGCAGCGGGAAGCGAATGGAGGTGTCAGAGAGAGAAGACTAGCCACGGGAGAGATGCAAATCAGACAGAGCACGGGACAGGTGCGTGCCAGTGAAATTGGCAAACCACCAGGAGGGAGATGAGGCTCAGGTCTCTGCAGTCGTAGCTAATTCCTTTTCGGAGTCAAATTAAACGGGATGAAGGCATTTAAACTGTTACGTATGGTCAAGCGGACTATAGGTAGACCATTTGTTTGTGTTTCAATTTTTTGGCCATGTGTTCAAATCTCATAAAAAGATAACAATGCAAGGTGAAATGAAATAAGGAAGAACTTTGCGTCACAGTTTTTTATCTATCTAATACACACGCTCAAGCATTCAGGCATTTCTTTTACCGTCCACTCAAACTTTCGTCTCATATCGTCTCACTTAGGCCTATTATCACTCATCACATACACACGTTCTTATATGTCAGACTTCTCTCACACATGTCTCCTCAGACATTTCTCACAGCCCAGACATCTCTCACACGTTTCTCACTCACCGTAAAGCCAGCAGTGTGATGGAAGCCCCAGCGATGCGGTTCCGTCTCGAAAAACATGCTGCCTTTCCTCAGTAGTCCACCGACACAACCTCTTAGTCCCGCCGTCAGCGAGCGACTGGCTGGCCCGGCGGCGGTTCGGCGCGGTGCGGCGCGTCGCGTCACCTGAGTTTGGCTCTCCCTTCTCCGCTTCCCCCGCCCCACGGTTCGTCGGAAGGTCATCTCAGGCTCAAAAGAAACGATATATACCATTCGAAAGCTGACGGTGAGCTGAATCCAAAAATGTAATTTTTATCAAAATCGATCGATGGCCTTTTTTGAAAATTGCGTTTTTGTAAAAACTCAATAATCTTTTATTCAACGGGCTGTCCTGGACATTCTTGAAAACATAAACATGTATTTTGAGTTCCAGTGAAAGCTGAATGCCAAAAGAACAATATTTAGCGAAGCAACATTTCCAAACATTAATATGCGTCTCCCACAGCCGAAAATAAGGCGCAATCACACAGCTCAGTGTCACGATGGACCAAAGTCAGCCACACAGAAGCGTGAAATGACCCTTATCGACTCGCAGACCCGGCGCTCTAGGCCCGCCTGACCGGCCACGGAAAGAACGTTCGGCTCTCGTTCTACTAAACAAATGTCATATTTGTCAGTTTAACTGTCCACATCGCTATTAAAGTTATTCAGGATACCTGTGAAGAAAATTCATTGTTCTGTCATCCTCACATCATGCATTAATTTGCATTTGTTCATGTCTACTTTGCTCAATTGAGCTTGGTATCATGCCCATATAAGGAAAATTGGCCGCGCTGAAATGTCAGAGGCTGCACCGGCCTCAGCTCGGGTGGAGTGGGGGTAGCGCCCGGCGGGGCAGGGTAACCTTTGACCGGTCGCACGGCCGAGCAGCTGTCACCAGTACAGCCTCTGACAGTGAAACCCCGCTCACTTCCCCTGCGCGGGCACTGATCGCAGCTGGATGGAACAAAATATGCATAAGAAAAATGTAAATTAAAGCATGTTGTAAATCGAGCAGAACAATGAATTTTCTTCACAGGTATCCTGAATAACTTTAATAGCGATGTGGACAGTTAAACTGACAAATATGACATTTGTTTAGTAGATCGAGAGCCGAACGTTCTTTCCGTGACCGGTCAGGCGGGCCGAGAGCGCCGGGTCTGCGAGTCGATAAGGGTCATTTCACGCTTCTGTGTGGCTGACTTTGGTCCATCGTGACACTGAGCTATGTGATTGCGCCTTATTTTCGGCTGTGGGAGACGCATATTAACGTTTGGAAATATTGCTTCGCTAAATATTGTTCTTTTGGCGTTCAGCTTTCACTGGAACTCAAAAATACATGTTTATGTTTTCAAGAATGTCCGGGACAGCCCGTTGAATAAAAGATTATTAAGTTTTTACAAAAACGCAATTTTCAAAAAAGGCCATCGATCGATTTTTATAAAAAAATACATTTTTGGATTCAGCTCACCGTCAGCTTTCGAATGGTATATACCGTTTCTTTTGAGCCTGAGATGACCTTCCGACGAACCGTGGCCCCGCCCCGCCCCACAGCCGCTGCTACCGCGCAGAGAAGCCGTAGAGGAGGTGACCCCCGTTCAGGGGTGTAGGAGCCGTTCGGCTTCTACTGGTGGTGGCGGTATTAAATATAGACGCTGTGGAAACGGCAGTGTTTCCATATAGCAGAGCGCAACAGCTAGCGATGAGCAAAGGACACAGACATTTGACAAAATTCACACTGGACAAAAAAGGAAAACATTTAATGCCTTTTAGCTGCTTACACAACATATTTGTCAGTTATTGCAAAAATATGATTATTTTTACATTGACCTTGCCAGTGACGTCACACGTAGCATTACGGTCAATTGAATTCAATTACTTCTCAGAAAATATCTAACAGATATTTATAGGTCGTTTACAAATAAAAACGGCTTAGTAGTTTTGGAGAATAAATGGTGCGACCCACACCCACCCCTCTTCAATATGACTGTCAAGTTCTGGGAAATTATGCAAGAAAAAAAATAGTATAGGGGAACACTCAAAACATCGTCTCCCTGGTCAACATACTACCGACTTCAAGTATGATACAGGATACATGAGAGACAATACACTAAAGATGGAGTCGATTTGTTTATCCTGATGAATAACAACTGTGCTAAAGATATCGTTTTTCTTCTACGTCTGTTCAAAATATGTCCGTCAACAAGGTCAATCCATGCCAAAATGCCTGCCATATCAAATAATGACAGAAATATCTTACTTGTTTTCTTCTATCTCACAAGAACAAAACTGTTATCATATAGTTATGATATACATTTCATGCAAACAATACACCAAAGGGCAAAGACCCATTGTTCACTTGTTGAGCTCTTATGAAAGTTGGTCTACTTTCGACAAAACCAGAAATGTAAATGCAGAGATATCTAATTAACCGAAATTTACTGTGCTGTGCTTTACCTGAAATGATAAAGTTTGCTTATATCACACGCCTTGTAGCTTGGAAAATTATCTTGTTTTTCAGAAATCAGTATTTAACATAACTTTACTAACCCTTAATTTTAACCCTCGCCGGCCGAGGGGGGGGCGGGTGCCGCCCCCCCCCCCCATAGGTTTTTTTCGCGATAGCTCCGAACACGCTGGCGATAGAGCTGAAACTTGGCATACTTGATCTTTGATTCAAGCCGGAACTTTTGACAACAACCGCATTTTTGGGTCAGGTCAGGTCACTGACCTATGACGTTATAAGGGAACCTCTGCACGGTCTTCAGATGTCACAACTTCCCAACGCCCTCACTGCCAGAGGAGATGTCACAGGGAAATGAAACTTGCAGGATTTAGTATCCATTATGAGTCTCACAACTTGTATATCTCGGATTTTTCCTAAAGGTCATATGAGGTCAGGTCATTTTTGTGACCTCACCATTATAAGTCAATGGGAAAAAATGAAAACTGCTATTCTGGCGCCGGGAACGATCTCCAACTATCTCAAGCACACAGAATCGTGATTTGATGCACTCCTTGCAAGGTTAGATGCGTCATTTTCGCAATTGTGACCTTGCGTGACGTCATTTTTGACGTCATCAAGGTCATATTAGTTTTTCGTCAATAACTCTTGATCAAATTGAGCTAGCTAGTCGGGAAAGTCACCAATGGACTCAGGAAGACCTGCCGAATCGAATGATATGCGACATGACCTCTTTCAACCAACTTCGTGACCTGGGGTGCTGACCTGACCTTGACCTGAGGTCAACACCCTAAGTTGACCTGACCCAAACAAAAAGTATATCATTCGACGCGCCTGAGCGAGGCGAATACGATGCTGCCAAAATCGCGGCTCTGCGGCCGTTTTTTGCGAAGTTATTCACCAAAAACTGAACCGTACCCTGGGACACTTGACCTGACCTCAGAGGTCACCGGTTGACCTAGGACCTTAAAATTGGGTACCAATCTCTGCGTCTCGTAACGGCGCACACGCTCGTTTTTTCCGCGACGCGCTAGCTCCACCAGGGGCGAAACGGCGAGAGGGGGTCGTACCCGCCCCCCCCCCCCTCGGCCGGCGCGTATGTAGAAAACTAATAGGTCCGGCGAGGGTTAAATGGTCACGATCTAGAATTGCAGTTTGATGTAGCTACTAGCTACTAAAATCTCCTTATTTGGCAAAATATATTCGCCTTTCTTCAAAACTATAAGTTGCGAGCTCTTCCCGCAAAATTTTCTTGCGACCAAAATGGTACCTAGTAAATGTGCCTCGAAATGTATCACTTGTGCCTGGTTTCAACAATCAACATACAGCCTTAGTAGGATCTAACATTATTATGAACGTATTCTCTGGTCAGCTTCGTGTAATTGATGCCAATTTCGTGCTAAAATATGATGATGAGATATGGGAACCACTTTAGGAGACATTGAAAGTAGAAGACTGAGAGGTCATAGCCT